>NW_008337804.1:1163786-1181409 GCF_000622305.1 Nannospalax galili | reverse complement strand
TAATAAATAATCCAAGGCTGGCAAGATGAATCTGTGGGTAAATTTGTTTACCATGCAAAAATCTGATGACCTCAGTTTGGTCCCTCAAACTCCCAAACTCAAAGCAGAAGGAAAAGACAGAATCTCTAAAGTTATCCACTGCCCTGCACATGTATATGATTGGATACACTCCTTCTCCCCTCCCCTGCATACACACAGTAATAATTATAATAAAATGCAACAACCCCTCCATGTCCAGATACCATGGTTTCCTTATATTCATCTACCAACCCTGGCTCTAAAATCTTTCTACCCACTTTCCACAAGCATTTCTGAGCCTTGGGAGGAAAGAGCATGATTGACATAGATATCCTACTTAGGACTGGGCATTTCTGTCTCTTATTCTCTGCATATTGACCTCCCATGGACTAGTGTCATGTTTTGTAAGAAGCAGCTTTTCTAGGATGAATGGAGAGCTGCACTAGTCCTTCGGTGTAACAATAAATCATTAGAGTCTGGTTAATACTATGTCTATTTAATAGAATAATAGTATGATTCTTATTGACAGCCTGTGACCTGTCTTGACACAGGTTTTTGGCCCTCATAACAATGTCAGTTATGGAATACATCTTGTAAAACAGGAATTAAATTCAATCAGTAGGTAGTTGATTACTCCCTTCTCATTCATGCCACTATCGTACCAGTGGTCATTCAGAGCTAGGTGTTTGCTGAAATTTGAGGTTTCTCTACACATTTTTGGTGCTTCAATTTTAGTAAGGGATCTCAGAAATCCCTCCAAAACATAATTAAAATGGAACTTATTAGCTAGTAAAAACAAAGTAATTCTGATAGTAGGCTAATCCCCTTAATACACAGTTCTTGACATATAATACTCTATTTCTGCTCTCTGTCTTTAATCTCCAACTCTGTCCATTCTTTTCTATTCATAATCTTCCAGTTTAGGTGGCTGATTATGTATCAGTTTGACTAGCCTATAGTACTCAGGTAACTGAATCAAAGCTAATGTAGGATTTACTGCAAAAGAATTTTGTGTATTAGTTTAACATGTATAATTTGCTGAATTTAAGAAAAAAGTGATTATATTGCTAATTATAGCCTCACTTAGTCATTTGGTAGGTTTTAATAATATCAATGATTATTAGGATAGCAGAACAATATTTAAATTTGTGTCTTAGAACAAATAATTTGACAAAGGTGGGTAGTTCAGGGCAAATAAGATGAGATACTTTATTAAGAAAATATATATTGCCGGTTGTGATGGCACACGACTTTAATCCCAGCAATCGAGAAGCAGAGGCAAGTGGATCTCTGAGAATTCAAGGCCAGCCTGGTCTACATAGTGAGTTCCAGGACACCTGGGGCTACAGGGAGACCCTGCCTCGAAAAGACCAGAAAATAAAAAAGAAAATATATACTTTTAAGCAGAAACAGGTAATTAGTTATATGGGGGATATTGGGGCCACCTCAGAATTCTTAATCTCATTAATAAAGAGTTTAAGAATTGTCTCAAACAGAAATTTGAAGATACTTTTATTAGAGTTAAAAAAAATTCCCTCAAGGCAAGCAAGTAGTAAACTCAGCAGCTACCCAGAGGAGACTGGAAGAGAGAAGGAAAGAAACTATGTCATTTTAGGCTGGCATGGAGGTCAGACGTATGCTAGACTAGCAGGGAGAGGAGATTACAAAAACAGATAAGAAAGTCTAAAGTTTGGGGGAACCAAAGTGTTAAGGGAAGCATGCTTAGAAATGACACCGAAGTGTCATTTGGATGTCATCTGGATTCATTAAAGCAGGTAAACTTAGGAAGCTGCAAGTCTGTGATCCAATTAGCTGCCTCTTAGGGATGGGATTCTATTCAGCACAAAGTACAAGATTTCATTAAAGAACTAATTTTTCTGCCTACCTTTTCAGCATGACTTAAGATGAGGCTGCCTTCCTAGGGGGTCATCCCTTAGTCAGGTGACTGAAGTAGCCCAGCTGGAATGTTAGGTCTCCACCAGGCCAGGGGTTCTATTGCCTTAATCAAATAGGGTTTTCTCTTAAAGGGCTCTTATTGTTCCTGTGACATTAGGAAATATGCTTCCAGGGGACAAAGTAGAACTTCAGGAACTCATTGGTCCACACTGCACAAAGGACGGGGATTTTAATTGCTTTAGTTTGGGCTTTTTGGCTCATTTGACTACTATGAGCTCTCTGACTCATTTACATAACATTCACTCTTCCATACATGCTTTGCTGCATGTAGTTCTACTTATGATTCACTTGTATGTCTCATTGTTCTAATCTTTGACCAGCAATGTTGTGGAAAGAGAAATAAGTGGAATCAGGATGTAATCCCCCCTTTTTTGGTCTTTTTGAGACAGGGTCTCCCTGTAGCCTCAGCTGACCTGGAACTCACTATATAGCCCAGGCTGGCTTGAGTCTCATAGCAATCTGTCTACCTCTGTCTCCTGGATGCTGGAATTAAAGATGGGTGCCACACTTTGCAAGCAGTGTGCATTTATTTACTCTAATGCCTTAAGATTCCTTGCAGAAACTTTGGAGTACCTGCTGTCCTGGGCCAGCATCATTAGCTGTTTTGGCTTAAGGTGGCTGGTGTCCAGCCTTTGTCTTTCAGAACTTGATTTTTATGTGCTAGTTTTGATTGTCTGGATTTTATTCTCTCCTTTATTGTCCTACCTCATTAAAAGCAAGATTGAGGTTTCCCTGAGGAAAGAGAAAGTCTCAAGATTGCAATATTAGTTGCCACCAGAGAGGTTCTACTGTGATTTTCATATGTACATATATATGTATATATATATATGGATATGTATTGGAAACTTCAACCTCTGTACACACACACACACACACACACACACACACACACAACTATTGGTCTATTGGTCTGTCTTCCTAGTGAACACTACCTTATGTGACCACCTACCACTACAATTAAACTTCTAAACAATCCTGTGTATGTATATGTAATTACATATGTCTCATTGTTTTATCCTCTATATACTCTATACACTCTATATGCTCTATATGTCTAACACACATAACAAAATAACTCACTATATATATGTATCCCAACCATCACCATTAGAGTGGGCTTAAATTATTAACTGTGCAATTAAAAAATATGTATTATTTTTATTTTATGTATATCAGCATATTGCATGCATATGTGTAAGTGCACCCATGTTCTGCAAGCCTGTAGAGGTCAGAAGAGGGCATCTCATCCCCTGGAACTAGAGTCACAGATGGTTGTTAGTCACCATGTGGGTGTTAGGAATTGAACGCAAGTTCTCTGCAACATCAGCCACTGCTCTTAACCACTGAGACATCTCTCCAGCCCCTGTTTAATTTTATACACTTTAGGAAGGCTATCTGGCCTTCAGATTTCTTATTTCCAAATACAGAAAAAATAACCATGTTTATCTACATGCATCAGTATCTGCTACATTTAGAATAGTATCTTTGTAACACTAGTGCTTGGAAAATGCTAACCTTCATTATAAGCATTGCTATCTATGATAGTAAATCTTGAGCTACGTAGGAAGCCTGTGTTTCAAAAAAATTTTTTAATTAAATTTATACATGTATCAATAATTTCAAAGTCAAGTTGAGACTTTTACTTTTTTGCTTACATTTTCAGTCTGACCTCAAATACCTAAGAACAGAGAAATTTAATTGAGAGTTTAATTCCTACTTCCAAATACCTAAGAACAGAAAGACTTCACATTTCACACAAGGGTTTTACCGTGCTTCATTAAAAATTCAGTGAGGATAAACTTGAGGAACACAGATACCATAAAGAGAAAGGTACTTTGGCTTACATTTACTTCCTAAGTTTTATGTTTGAATCAACCTCTTTGTTCCTACACTAGTTGCTGGAGTCCCTTATGTCTCCTTTATGTATGCCTATGCTTATGGCCTACCACATTATAAATGTCTTATATTCTATACACAAATACTATTTGGAGAAAAAAAAACTAATAATTCAGTTTTCAGTTTGTTTATAAGATTATCTCTTCCTTTTTAAGTTAATTTTAAGTATGCATTGCAATATAAAGAGCACAGCCATCACAAAATTACTGCTCTCTGGTAGAAAAATTGGCTCTCCCTAAATGATGTTCTCAGTCACCCATTTTAACAGTGAGACAAAGATCGCTTAATTCTGAAGAGTAAAAGATTCTTTACAGAATGATATACTAAAGTATGCTATGGTTCCTTGGATTTCTTTGTCTTAAGTACACAAAAAAGATCTTTGGAATAGAAGGCAATATATTTTGGCTTATCTGAAAAAACCTTCCAGCTTAACAAGATATTATATTTTCCTTGAGAAATAAAGCATGGGTGTGTAAAACCGCATGTTCTTGAGTTCATTTCTTCTCCTACCATGAAGATAGCATCTTTTTGTGGGTTCCATTATGATTCATACATATATGCATGAAGTTTCCTAAACCTGTATTGACTTCTCCATTATATGCAATTCAGATTCTCACAGTATTAAAAAAAAATAAGCGGTGTTACTTGAAATATTGCCAATGATAGGTTATTAATGATTTGGTTAAAATTAATGTTTCCTCTTACAGAAATATCTAAGAATAGAGATATTTCCCTGGTAGCTCATATCCTTATCCTGAACAGAGAAGTTGCAGATTTGATATGCTTTTCTTCAGGTTTTATCAGATATTTAATGTTTAAGTGGATTACTTGTGGCCAGCTCCTCAAACAGGCCATGTCTGGCCAGCAAGACAGTGACTGTAGTCCTCAGCTGATTCCACGGAGGAACTGTGACCTCAAACTGTGACCTCTTACAGAAATGATTTGGGATTTTGCATTTCACTTCACGAATAAGTAAAGAAAACACTTAAAATCAAATGATAATTTTACAGTTATACATGGGAACACATGAAGTTGCTTATTCCCCTTAACTGTAAAGAGAGTAATAGTAAGATAATCTAGAATTGCTACTGGCCCGGTCTCTACTTTGTTTTTGACATTTTCTTAATATCTAATAAGTATTTTTCAGCTTTAAATTTTGGTATTATTCAGAAAGTAAAGAGATTAGAAAAAGATTACATAATTCAAACTTTATTAAATATTTCTGCCAGTCTAATGATATGTTAATTTTGGGAGGAATATATTATTTTAAACTAAAATGTGACATCAGTGATCTCTTCTCATCTTGATTCCATATTTTTTTTTCCTTAAGACTTTTGAGACTGCATATGCCTTCATACACTGCTATTTCTTTACATATGTATATGATTACTCATTATATAAGTATTCCATGCACTCCTTCGTTCATTAAAGTGAAACCTTCATTTGACCACAAAATGGAATGCTTTTTCTGGAAAAACCAACCTCCAATGAAGAAATCTAGAATTCTGAAAGAGTGTAAGTGACAAATTACTTTTTCTCTTGAAACCTTAGATCCTATCTTAGTAAAACTAAGATCAAAATATTACTAATTATTTGGGTGTAGTGGCACACGCCTTTAATCCCAGCACTTCTGAGGCAGAGACAAGATGACCTCTGTGAGTTCTGTACCACTCTGGTCTACATAGAGAGTTCCAGGCCAGCCATGGCTAAGGGGAGATCCTGTAAGACAAAAAAATTTTCTAATTGAGGTCTGATTTTATGAAGAATGAATATAAGTAATTAGCAAGTGTCCAGCAAAATTGAGGCTTAAAAAACCTTAGCATGTGTGCTGGATAGCTTTCGTGTCAACTTGACACACCTGGGTTGAGCAATCCTCAATTGGGGAATTTCCTCTATTGGACTGGCCTGTGGCCATGTCTGAGGGGCATCTTCTTGATGAGTGATGTGGGAGGGCCCAGCCCACTGTGGGTGATGCCACCCCTGTGCAGGTGGGGCTGTGTTGCATAAGAAAGCAGGCTGAGCAGGGGCCAGGGGAGCAAGCCAGTAAGCAGCATTCCTCCATGGCCTGTGCTCCTTTCCTGCTTCCAGGTTCCTGCCCTGAGCAGGAACTTTGGGGTCCCTGATGAACTGTGACCTGGGAAATGTAAACTGAATAAACCATGTCCTCCCAAGTTGGTATTGGTCAGAGTATTTTGTCAGAGTAATGAAGAACAAACTAGTACAGCATGTGAGTTAATTTTTTTATTATAAACAATGAATGATTCTAATTAGAAACTTTATTGAAAAGCATTTCTAAAAATCACTTGGTTGGCTATATAATATTAAATGATTCACTACAGCTAGGAAAATAGGTTATTTAAAAAATACCCCACTTCTAATCAACAGATTTGCTTATGAAGCCTCTCTGTCTCCAAAAGCTTTTAAATTTGTAAATGTATTTACTTTTATTATATATTTATGAATGTTTCACCTGCATTATGTAATGCCCACAGAGGCCAAAAGAGGGTGATGGATTCCCGGGAACTGGAGTCATAGACTATTTTTGGGAGCCACGCAGGTTGGGTGCCACGACTGCGCAGCACGAAGCTGATCTCTGAGCGGAGGACGTCAGGATTGAAGAGACAATCACACTTTTAGTGTAGCAGAAGAAGCCTTTATTTCTCAGCCCCAGGTTGCTTTTATACCCTAGCCCAGAAGGCAGCTGACCCAATGGGGCGGGGAGCCATCGCATGACCACAGGGTCAGTGCCAGGTCATGGTGCTCTCAGGACCTGATACGGGAAAATGAGCTGGTAAACAATTCTGAGACTGATGAACCACGAGGCCCAAAAGGTCGCTGTGGGGGAGGTACAGATGGAGGGCAGGACAGCATGTCCCAACATTTGGGGAACCAAAACTGGGTCTTCTTGAAGAGCAGTCAGTGCTCAGACCCCTCCAAAAGTTTGACTCTCTTGATTTTGTCAATAGAAAGCTTCTGTCATTTTAATATGAATATTATTTACATTATTCATTGATAAAATATTTGAGTTTGGTCATCTATCATTAAATACTGCTTGGGGAAAAAGGAATAAATAATTCACCAAACCTCTAAATCCTTCAATACTTTTGAACATATGAATATTTAGACAAGTACCTTTTCAACTGGTCTCTTTAAAATAAATTTAGCTTTCTTATTATACATGTAAGAGAAAGAATTCCCAGCTCTTCATAACTCTGACTGTGACAGAATACAACTGGCTTCTCTTGAGAAAACCATCAGTGTTACTAGTGTTAGGAGTCCAAACATTCCACATGAGAATAATCAGAGCACTTTTAAAATTTAATGTTTCTTTTACAGTATTTGACATAATTTTGACAATATTCTCCACAAATTATAAAACTTTAACTTATATTTATAAATGCTAAACATAATTAAAAGTGCTGTGAAACATTGCATCTGTTTAATAAATATGTAATGCCAGGCTTTCTTCCAGTGTTCTAGTAATATGTAATTATTATTTCTGTAATTTTTGCTATACTAATGCTTCCCTAAGACAAGATTTTTTACTATAATTACTAGATCATCAGAACTCGGACCATTGATTAAAATTTTTTGCCAAAGTTGATGCAAGTTTACATCATATATTTTTATTGTTAACTTATTTTAATAATTATAAAGATCTGCTTCACTATTGTTTTCATGAAAAATGATGCTCATACTATTCAGCTTTGTTTTAAATTATCATGTTTAACAGATAAGATGTAATTAGAGCAAAGGCATAGATGAAGAATAATCTATAAGGAAAGGGGTAATACAAAAATACAAAAATTTGAAGCATTTTTTAATGTCAGAATAATGAGATTTCATGTCTAAGTTATATGACAATAACATTCATTTTAATTAAAGGAGAAAAATCGCCAATATTTATGTTACTGTAACAAAAGGAGACATATATTAATTTAAATATTTTATTAAATCTAACATATTTGATGTAAAACTGCACCTTTACAAAGTGCATGTTCTCCAAATTTTATGTTAACTATTTCATTTGTACAGTATTTACAGATTGTATAAAATCAAGAAAGAAGTCTTTAGTTTTAAAATATGAGTTTTAAGCTAATTATTAATTAAATATTCATGTAATATATATTTATTGACTATTACATGGCCAAGGATATTCCAAAGAGTTGTTTTAGTTTTATGAACAAAAACTAAGACAACAGCGGATGGTATCTAATAAAGCAAATACAGTATTATAGAATATTTTACAATAGAATTAATAGACATAAATACTTTCACCAAAAATAACTGTTGCCAGAATTGTAACTCTATCAGAATATAACTTCAGCATTGGAAAGGGAAAGGAATTCACGTGACAACCAGCAAAGCCTGAGATGTTAGGTTAGAAAAACTTAGGTCTGGACAATTCAACATTAATTTAGAAATGAACTATGACAATTTTTGGTTAGTATAAATGCTCATATATCGACAGAATGAAGTAATAAATGACAAAAAGATAACATGTATTATTAAGTAGATGTTCTGTAGCAAGGGCTACACTAAAGATTTCAAAAGAATTCTCAGACCCACAAACCCTCTGTGAGTTGCTATTGTCATTCTCAGATTATAAATGATAAATCCAATGCACAGACAGATGAATTAAATACATCAACATTTTTCCTATGTTACAATACTGTAGTTTATCATTGTAATGTTAAAAAAATAAAAATATTGTGGAACACTACATCAGTTTCATATATATGGAATACAAATATGCTTTTCAGTATTCTCTGGTAAATAAATGGCAGAGTTATGCTTTGATCACATGTGTTCTGAACCCAGTCAGAGCCCCTGGAAATGAATCAGAGTGGTTCAGGCTTCTCAGATGGACACAGGCAGAGGTATTTGTGTATCTAAGGATGGTAGATGGAGGTTCCTTCTGCCTAGGGAAGAAACACAATGAAGGATAGGGAAATAGTCTATTTATATTCTATGTAAATTAAAGGGGCTCTAATAATGGAATTACTGTCTCTGTAAATAAATGGCCCACATTCTAAGTGGATAAATCACTACCTTTTCCACAGCATGTACTGGGATGACTCAGGATTTTCATCCTTATTATTTTTTCCAATATTTTTTTTGTAAACTAAAGTTAAATAAACAATATGAGGAAGCCATGATAATCTAGGCATGACCAGAGTATAATTAAACACATTTGTTCTGTTTTATGTGTTCCCCGAAGAGGTAAGGCTTTCAGGGATATTACCTAATTATTTAGGCCGTAACTTTCTCCTTCTAGCTACAAGTAAAAAAATTAAGTCAATGCCTCATATAACACAGAACAGTTATATCACAAAGGACTGAATAATGACCATAAACAAAAGAAACAAAACCCTCAAACAATAAAATAAACTGAGAGTCACTGTGTTTTGTCTACTTGTTATTGTTTCACAGACAAAATTGTGTCCTCTAATTTTCCACTGAAGTGACTGTAACAAATTTATAGTCATGATTCGGCTACGCTCAGTCAGGTTTTTATGGATCAAATACATCAGAAAACGTAAGTCACATTTGAACTTTAAAAAATTGATTAAAATATTTTGGCTTTATTTTTTAATATTTGAATCCCTTACATAGCCTGTAAGTTGTAGGCTATTTGTTCTTGTGCAACACTGAATGAAGACCGGGCCTTATAAAGAGTTTTGTGAAATATATTATTTAAATACTTCTTCTAGTGAAAAGTTGAAACATAAAATCATGAACTTCCAACAGCAAGAAACTTAGAACCAAATAAAAACAGACTTATTCAGAGATCTGACCTCCTTAATTGCAAGTCTAATACATTATCCTAACCTTAAAATTTGTGAATATAAAATGGTGATTTTGAATTTTTGCAATACACGGCATCTATAATAACCCATTAAAAATCTACTTATTTCATCAAAAGCATTTGCTACTGGCACTTGCAATTTTATATTAAAAAATCAGTAACATAGAGAGTGTTTTACTTATTGAGGCTTTACAAATCTGAAATGTAGAAGATTATATACCACAGGGAAAAGCACGGTGCTCCATGTTATATAATGTTGCATAAAATATTTTAGTACAGTAATAAAACTACAGTTTTACAAACCAACACTAACACTTGTGGCAACAAAAATCCGCATGATTCTGGAATATTGTATTTTTCACTTTATATTAAGCTGATGAATATCAATGAGGAAATAAAATCTCTCACCCTTTACTTCACTAGAATGTGATTTTTTGGTTCTGAATTAAGTCATACATTTATATCTTATTTATTTAGAAGTGTTTTAGCCAAATTTGAAAACTTAGGGAGAATTTTTATTTTATTCTGTATTTCCCAGCTTTATTAAATATTAATAAAGCTGTTAAAATGACTTAATTGGTGCTTTCATTGTTATTTTGATATCTCAAGAGATCCAACAGTGTCTAATGACTGCTGCCCATTGATTTGGAGCAGAATCCATAGAGTATCATTCTACCACAACTGTATTAAACTATTTTAAAAATGTACACTTTTTTTATAATCTAATGCCTATGTACTTGCAGTTGCATTAATTCCAAAAGAAACTAATGATATAGCCATGAATTTTTACTTGCATTATCTGAAAAGGAAACCAGTAAAATAAATAATAGTAAATTGGAATATTTCCTTATAATCAATTTTTTGAAATACATATAGCATTAACTCCACATATTTTTAAATGAATCTTATTATTCCCTTGAAGAAAAACAATTGAATAATACCTCAGTTTCTATTTGTATTTACCTGTTTTTCACCTGATTAGAAACAGTATATTGTAAATGTTTGGGGAGGTAAACCTAAATTAATTAATCTCAAGTGGCTATATCCTAACCTAAATTTATTCAGTAAGTAGCTGTATGACTTGACATAGTGCCACAGACCAAATGAATTTGATCTGGCTAATAACAAATGAGAACACACAGATGGATGTAGTATGTAAGACAAAAGCTATTACAAAGTGCTGATTACTATAGTAATAAATGTGATTGCTGTTTGTACTATTATAAAAATATTATAATGTAACCAGATTTGCTTTATATTAGTAATTGATTCAAATTTCCAATGAATATACTACTCTGAATTTTATAGTACTTGATTGTATTGCTTAGTGATTATCGTCAGTTGATATAAACTAGAGTCAACAGGGAAGAATGAACCTCACTTAAGAATTTCCTCCATTCGATTGACCTGTGGGCATGTCAATGGGTGTTTTCATGATTTCCAATTCATGTAGATTGGCCTATACCACTGTGAAAAGTACCATCCATATATAAGTGGTCCTTGGATATGTAAGAAAGGTACCTGAATGTGTACCAGAACCAAGCCAGTAAGCATAATTCCTCTGTGGTTTCTGTTTCAAGCCCCTACCTTAAGTTCCTGACTTTGCTTCCCTCCATGGTAGACTATCACTTGTTAGATGAAATAAACCATTTCCTCTCAAATTTGCTTTGGACGATGGTGTCTATCGCCACATAAATCAATATAAATCATTAATATAATTTAATACTGTCACTATTTAGATGTATTAACCTATTAGAATTTGACCTTTTAGTATTTAACTTGAAATGATTGTTTCATGTAGGAATAAATTTACTGTGTATTTCCTATATGTGAAATTTGTGTCATTGGGTTTTTGTGCTGAAGTCAACTTATCCAAATTCTATACAAGTTTGTAATCTATATCAGTGATTGGTAAATGTGTTGATAATTAGATAATGAATCAAAGTGAGTACATGGGCTCAGTCACATGTTCTTTTTATTACCTAATTATTTGTTTATTTATTATTTAGACACTTAACCTGTTTAAATTAACAGAAAAGCAGTTCAAAGAGTTTCTGGACTGCATTTACCTCATGTTTCTTGGTTTGGAGACCCTTAGTTATGTATGACTACATCGCCTTACATGATGAGAAGAGAAATTGGGTTATAAAACACTTTGGGGTTCACCTGCTTGCATAAGGGTCAGTGTTGACTTAAAAGAGTGTCAGAGATGGCCGATGACAACAATGTTTTTCCTGCAAAACAAAGTAGTTGCACATCTGAACTCATATCCATTGTGACAGTATGCACAAGACCTGTGGAAACTCAAGTCAGACAAAATCCCAGCCTGGAAGGTGTAAGTGGGCACAAACTCCCAACCCTAGTCAAGAAACTGCTGGAAGAGAAAGAGTTATTTTTCTTTAAGGTTGTGGCCTCTGATAAGTTGACCAGGTTCTAGTGGAAGTCCATACACAAAATGTACATGGACAGTGGACAGCACAAATTGAACTCAACTTTTTTTTTTGTTAATGAGGATATAAAGTTTGGTGGATATGGAAATTTAGTGGAACAGGAAGAGTTGCTGGAAGAGCATAATCAAACCATAATATATGAAATTCTCAAAGATCTAATAAATTATTAAGAGCACATTTCTTTTGCATCTATATGTAATTGGATAATCAATATTGAAAATAATTCCTTTTTTATTTGAAAATTATATTTGATATGAAAATATTAAGGACCTGGAAAAGATGAAATAACACTAATAGTAATTTTTAAAAATAAATTGCTTGATAACTTTCATGAGGCAATGATCCAGGGATTTATGTTACAATCAGTTAGCCCGTTGTGACTGTTATGTGTTTCCAATTTTAGTTTTAAACAGTTTTGACAATGCTATTATAACAGAAAGTATATAATCCAAATAAAAATGATTCCATAGAACGTAATCAGAGAAAGAATTGGTAGAAGTTGAATTGAACACACGTGCTATAGCCAGATTATATCTGGATTTTACTGCCCATATATGCTAATTTCAGCCATATTCCATATAATGGTTAAATTAATATAATCTTTCATGTATATATTAAAACATCAGAGAAGCCATCTGGCTACTAATTATCATCTTCTATTTTCAGTGTTTTTATTGTGAATTTTAGAAGTCAATGCTCCATAATAAAGTGAGAAAATAGTTTATCATCCATATTTAAGTATTAAATGACTAAAAATCACTGGCATCTGGAAACCAGATAAAATAAGTATAATTAAGAACATGTCTATATATGCCAAATAGAATGGTGAAAAATTTATTGAAATTAAAATCAGAAGACTATTGACCCATAATAAACAGGTATCTCAAGGGGAAGCATTTTGTAATGTACATTATATCTGTCTGTAGGACCATTCTCAAATTCATTATGTGCCTGTGGACTCAGACAACTTTAATAAAAATTCATGAGCAATAACTGTGTAAAACATATAATAGGTAAAGTAAGGGCCAAGTATTGAGAACATTTCCTGATGTAATTATAAGGCATTATTTAAGCATAAATTACAGATAATGTAGAATTCAGCAGATAGTGTTCATGTGCTGAAGAATTTAAGGATGCCATTTACATTGAATCCAAATCAAAAAGAAAGTCTTTCACTTATGTTTTTTTATTTTTTATTTTTTATTAAAGATTTTCTATATTTTTAAATATTTTATGCTATTGATGTTTTGCTTTCATGTATGTTTAAGTGTACCACATGCATACAATGCTTATGAAGGTGAGAAGAGGGCATCAGATCCATTGGAACTCGAGTTACTGATGGTTGTTAGCTGCCAGGTGGATGCTGGAAATCAAACCCAGGTCCTCTGTAAGCATAACCAGTGCCCTTAACCACTGTGCCATCTATCCAGCCCCACTAACAACATTTTAAATCAACATTCTGAGTGATTCTGTGAAGTACAAACATTACAGCTCTTTTTTCTTAACACTTTTACCACAAACTATTAAGATTCTGTCACAGCTTGGTTTTGTTGTGAAGGATACCCTTAGTTTGCAGGATGTGTAAAAGCAGGTTGGACTCCATCCACTAAATGCCAGTAGCATAAAGAAAGTGATGAACATGAGCTAGGGCCAAAGGGTCATTCAAGTGAAAAAGAACCCCAGCTGCCCACTAACGGTGCACACTAAAATGACTCCAGACATAGATAAATTTCTTCCAGTGATAACCATTAAGAAAACAGCAAACGTCCATTTTCAAGCACCTTCTATACCTGTAAATTTAACAGACTAGTTGTTGCTGTTGTTGTTTGCTTTCTATTTTCTTTTTTTTTTTCCTCTTTGTATTGGAAACAGGGTCTCATGCAGTCTAGGTTGGACTCAAACTGTTTACATAGCAGGGAATAATTCTAAATGCAATCTTTTTACCTCTACCTCCCAAGAGCTGGGATTACGGGCAGGAGGCACTGTACGTGGCTTGTTTCCTGTTTTCTTTTTCTTTCTCTTTCTTTCTTTTTCTTTCTTTCTTTCTTTCTTTCTTTCTTTTCTATTCATTATTTATTTAGTATTTATTTATTATTTTGGGGGACTTTTGACTACTATAACATTCCCCCTCTGAAGACGTAAACCTACAGTCGTTTAAAGATTAGATAAAAACTCATAAATATTTTCGACATTTTTGGCTTTTGGAATGGAGTATATTGCTAAGATGCCCAAGGACATTGTGAGTTTTAGCCAAGAAACTGGCTACATTTTTTGGGGTCTTTTTACCCTAACTGCCTAGCCAGTTCCTACCTCCTATTCTTATCACACCATCCTCTTAAGAGGTTTCCTAAATTGCTAATAAGGAATCAGGTCACAGACAGCTCAAGTTTCTTCCATGTTGAACAGGGACACAGGGTGAGGCAACTGGAGTACTCTTTCAGTGGGTCTATCTAAAAGACTCCCAAATTGCATAGTTCTTCTCTCTATGGGGTAAAGAAAGCCCTTGAATCCTGATTAAGAAATGTGAAGGAGAAGTACAGGTAAGAGTAATTAGCATTACCAGTTCTAGGCCAGGAACTAGAAAAAAGTCACAACAGGGCAATTTTCAAATATTCCTATGAGAGTTCACTGGAATTTCTTGACAAAGGCGTCCAAAAGCATCCCTCTAGTGTGTTCCTTCTCCTTTTGCTTTTGTCCTCCAAGGCTGGGATGATGGATTCAGGATTTGCTTTCAGGGATTTTGATAGCTGTTGGAGTAGTTAGGATCAGTGTCAGTTGTCTCTCAAAGGCTTTAAAATAGGGGGAGAAAATAAATTTTTCCAACATTTTAGAATAAGAGATGGTTGTCTCCCTTTGGTACAGATGGGAACTACAGTATGGGAAACCAAGATTTGAAGTTTTACATCTGAGCAGCACTATCTGGTTAGGAACAAAAATTATTTCAATGAGAAATAATTATCTAAATAACTTTTTATGTAGACTTAAGTCTAATGTCTGGGGAGTGTAATCCCTTGAAATCTTAAAGAAAAATACTGATGAATTTACTCTTTGATTGTACTATCCTTTTAGGTATTTAATACCATAAAGTTGGCCCAAGTAAATCAATTTTTTTTTTTACACTTTGTGGGAGACAGACTTGAGCCTAGGGTGAAAGTCTTATTGACAGCCATACAGCAGGCCTGAGGCAACGGACCAACTGCTGGAGCCACAAGGAATGCCTTGTGACATTTTGCTCCCATTGGCAGATCATGAGACTGATGCCTAGAGCTTGCCACTCCCTATGCACCACCCTTGGATACCTCACCTTTAAACTACTTACTGTACTGTGCACCACCCTTGAATACCTCACCTTTAAACTACTTACTGTACTGTGCACCACCCTTGGATACCTCACCTTTAAACTACTTGCTGTGCAGTGATTGGACCACTACCCCATATAAGCTTGCGCCTTCCTGCAATAAACCAGATCTGCATCACTGAACCTGGTCTCCTGTTTCTGAATGCGGCTCCACTGACACAGTCTCCTCACCAGCCCTGGGGTCCAGACCAGCCAATTGATCAGGGGAACTAAGAGAGAAGGAGAGTGGCCATAACCGGAGGAGAGCAGCCACTTGATGACCACAACTGGCGCCCAACGTGGGTCACAAACCCTCCTGCCCCACGGAGCTGTAGCGTGTCGGTCCTGTCTTCACTGATCGTCTTCCTGAATGGTTCCTGAGTCCCTTTGGGTACTTCTTGAGGGAGAGTGACCTCCAGTATGGGGAATAGTCATCCAGCTACTGCCAGCAACTGTGCTGCTGCACTGGCTTCTCTCCTCAGGCATAGGCAAATTAGGGCAACAGAAAAGGATATAACTAAGGTTTTAGATGAAGTACTAGCTCTTGCCCCCTGGTTTACAGATACTTATTGCTGGGACTCTGAACAATGTGCTTCCATTTTATTCTTGGCCCGGCGTAGAGAAGTCAGGGAGGGATGTCCACAGTCTGGGCTATTCTACCCCGTTGTGACAGCCACTCTGGCCTCCATTCAGGGGATTTCCCCCAAAGCCCCAAAACACAACAATCCCCTATTTAAGGAGATAGATAAGCAAATACAACAACAGGACACTGGGGATGGCCTGTCCCATGCATTTCCAGTTAAAACAAAACTAACGGGTTGTTGTTCAGATAAAACTATGAGTGTTAATGATGCTATAAAAAATAAGGAATTGGGTGCACTCCTATCCTCAGGCTTCTTGGGGTAAGTCTATAGCGCAGCCCTCTGCGCCTTGATTCCCCAAGCCATATTCACCCTTCCATCTCCCCCGCTGTTCGCTACTCCCAGTTTGGGACATGCGCCATTCCTAGTCTTGGGGCCCCAAACACTGGGGGAACCAATACTGATTCCTGATCTTCTCACCCAGACCAACTGAGTGCCTTTCTTGGGCCCCAGGAGCACCACTTCTGGTCCTGGCCCCATACTCACCTCTCTCTGTGTCCCTGGAACTGTGCCACAGGCTAACTCTCCTAGCCTGCACTCCTTTCCTCAGGCCTCTTGGGGTAAGTCTATAGTGCAGCCCTCTGCGCCTTGACTCCCCAAGCCACATTCACCCTTCCATCTCCCCCTGCTGTTTGCTACTCCTAGTTTGGGGCTAGCGCGATCCCTAGACTTGGGGCCCCAGACACCAAGGGAACCAATAATGCCTCCTGACCCTTCTCACCCAGACCAAATTAGAGCCTTTCTTGGGCCCCAGGGGCACCGCTTCTGGACCTGGCCCTGCCCTCATCTCCCTCTACTTCCCTGGTCCTGCAACACCTGCCAGCTTCTTGCTGGGGCTGACAGCCTCTTTTTGAGGCTCAGAGGCTTACCTTTCCTCTCCCTGATCCTTTGCATCCAGCACAACCCAGCTACCCAATCCACGCCCTGGGAAATCTTTGGGCTTCTTCCCACCCCATCTGCCTTTGCATCCCTGAGTGGCGTGACCACTGCCAGGGTCTCAGGTCAGTCCAACACCCAAGTTCCTAAGGCCAAAATCATTCTTAGAAGATTGCAGACCTAAGGAGAAAGCCTGAAAACTTCTGACCTACATTGGAATTGGGCCACCGTGGAACTCCTGAAAACAAAATCAATCCGGCCACGACATTGTAAAATCAAAAGAGAGAACCAGAAGCTTAGACTTTAAACTGAAACTAACCAGAAAAGACAAAGAGGGCTATTTCATTTTGATCAAAAGAACAATCAATCAAGAAGATATTACAATCATGAACATATATTCACCAAACTTCTGTGCACCCAACTTCATAAAAAAAATCCCACCGTGGAACTCCTGAAAACAAAATCAATCCGGCCACGACATTGTAAAATCAAAAGAGAGAACCAGAAGCTTAGACTTTAAACTGAAACTAACCAGAAAAGACAAAGAGGGCTATTTCATTTTGATCAAAAGAACAATCAATCAAGAAGATATTACAATCATGAACATATATTCACCAAACTTCTGTGCACCCAACTTCAT
>NW_008337804.1:1157246-1161088 GCF_000622305.1 Nannospalax galili | reverse complement strand
AAAAGGGAAGTATAACCAAAGATTAAAGGGGCCAACATAATATCATAAGAGCATACATATATATAACTAAAAGTTACTCGACAAACAGCAAAGCCAGACAGGCGATACCTTCAGTCGATTTGTTGGCCAGGATAGATAAAGGCTCTTCCATACAGTAACCCAACATACTACAGGAAAAATGAACAGCAGACCCCAATTCTATCCAAAGGAATACTGACAATGGATTGCCGTAGATGAGGAACAGCTGATCCTCCTGGAACAAGGACTTCTGGCTGACTAGATTTACCAGAAGTGCAGATAGGGGGGAATGGATAGGGGTGCTGACAGCACAATGGACAGTGGCAGGGATAGCAGAGTATGGAGGCTCTAGTGGAAGAGGAAGGCTGTCTACCTGATGATTTTGTACTCATGCTCAGATGCCGAAGAGCTCAGAAGTTGGGCGACTGTGACCAGTAATAGTCATGTACATAGAGATTAGAAATGGATGTGAAAACATCTCAATGTCAATAGGCTTGGAATGAATTTTTCCGTATGAAACTGTGTGTGTTGACAATGAAGTGGAGATCTTTTTTAAACGTTGGAACCTCATTTAATTTTATGTATTATAGAGTTTATAATGAGTAAAAGATTATATAAGTGTAATAATTCATCTGTAAACCTAAAAATTTACAGCCAATTTTGAAAGAGATGTACCCTAGCTCAGAAAAATGTTGTTGAATAGGTTAATGCTCTTGTTGAACAGGACAATTTCCTATTAAAGGAGGTAGATGAGCAAATGCAGCAACAGGACTGGGGATGGCCTGTTCCAGGCATTTCTGGATAAAACAAAGCTAACTGACTCTTGTTCTGATGAAACAATGACTGCTAATGATGATATAAAGAATGAGGAACCAGGGTTTGAGAGCTCCCTGGGTGAAAAACAGAAAGTTAAGAGAGCCTCTGCTCCACCATTATGGGGCAGTGGCTACCCCACGCCATCTTACATGGGTTTCAAGGAAGCTTCTCCCAGCCCATCTACCCCTCCTTCCTGGAGGAGGACTGGGAGCCCCTCCCACCTAAGCCCCTCTCTTATGATACAGTGGGGGATTTTCCACAGTTCTTCCCAGTTACCATTAATCTGAGACAACAAAACCCCAATGTTTAGAATCCATATCCTCATGATACCTTAAGAAAGCTGCGAAAGGCAGCGGTTGAGGATGGCATTCACTCCCCCTGGTTTGGTCAGTTATTAGATACAATTAGTCATTTGGCCAATACCCCCCTATGATTGGCAGAATATGGCCCGTGACTGCTTACAGGGAGGTGATTTCCTTTTATGGAAAGCTGCTTACCAAGATGAATGTGAACAACAGAGCTCAATAGAAATGCCAATGTCCAAAACATTGGAATTGATGCTCTAATAGGACGTGGCAATTTTGAGACCCCCCCCAAGCTCAGGCACAGGGACCTCCCCGCTACTTTGAGCAAGTACGGCTTTGCGCGCTGCGTGCTTTTCGAAGTATGCCGACTCGGGGTGATACCAAATTAACAAAATTGATACAAAAACCAGGCGAGTCTTTCTCTGATTTTGTTGAGAGATGCCAACAAAGCATAAATAGAAAGATCAGTCAACAGGGAGCTGCCATTGCCTTACTCAAGGATCTTGTATATGAAGGCTGCTCTACAGAGTGTCGCCTTGCCATAGGACTCATTAGACACAAGGATGTCTCTGATTGGATTCTGGCCTTCCGAGATGTGGGGACCGCTCAGGCCCATGCCGTGGCCCTTGCTGAAGCACTGGCTGCTTATCAGCCTCAGGCCAAGCTGGAAAAAGGCAAATGTTGGGCCTGCAGGCTACAGAGCCATTGGTTACGTACCTGTCCTAATAAGATTATGAAAGAGGCCAAAAGGAGCCAGGTTCCCTCTTCAAAATGCCCAAAGGCTTACATTGGGCAAGAGAATGTATGTCTGAGGTGGATGCAGATGGTAAACCCATACAAAAGGTGCCTTTAAACAGGCAATGGGGCACCTCTCAGCCCCGCCCCAAAGAGAGGAAGTAAGGAAATACACCCCCCACGTCCAATGGATGATGCCTATTGATTTGCATAAACCTAGATGGCCATAAGTTTAGGCCATAATTTTAAAGGCCTAATTGATACAGGGGCTGATATTACTGTAATCAGTCAGGACGAAGCCTTGTCTCATTGGCACCATAAGCCTGGACCCCCTATACCAGGTGTTGGGGGCTTACAAAATACTTTACAGGTCCAATGTCCCGTAGTCTGGACTGACCCAGATGGCAATACAGGAGCTATTAAACTGCTCCTAGCTGGAGGGCTTCCCCATAACATATGGGGGAGAGATATCCTCTGCAATATGGAGGTTGTTCTAACTACCAATGACAAAGCCTTTTATGATGACCACATTGTAGACCAGCAGTGAGTTAATGCCCCCCACCCTCACCCCCAATTCTAATGGCCACTGCTCCGCTGCCCAAGCCACCGCCCATCAAACTAACGTGGGACACTAAAGCTCTCATATGGGTGGAGCAGTGGCCTCTTCCTTCACATAAATTAGCTCATTTGATCTCCTTGGTCCAGGAACAGTTATCCTTGGGTCACATTGAGCCCTCACTTAGTCCTCATATTTCTCCCATTTTTGTTATACAAAAGAGATCAGGAAAGTGGAGACTTTTACATGATTTAAGGGCCATTAATGAGCATATGAAGCCTTTAGCGACCCTTCAACTGGGACTGCCTCTCCCTGCTGCTATTCCCAAAGAATGTGCAACTATTATAATAGATATTATGGACTGTTTCTTCTCTTCATCCTCTTCATGATGATGATAAGCCCCATTTTGCCTTCGCTGTACCTGCCACTAACCATAACCTTCCAGCTCAACACTATCAATGGAAGGTTTTGCCTCAGGGCATGAAAAACAGTCCTACTATCTGCCAATATCATGTGGCACATGCCTGCAGTCCTTTGCTGACTGAGGTTTATATTTTACATTACATGGATGACATTCTTATTGCCCATAGGGATCCTAAGATCTTGCAAGGAGCTTTTCAAAAACTCAAGACAAATCTCCAGTCATTGGGTCTTACTAGTACAGCAGATAAAATACAGTTACATGCCCCTTATACCTTTTTGGGCCACTCTATTCAAGATGTCATCCGGCCCATAGCTCCTGTTCTTACCTTACCAGATGAGGTTACACTTTTAGAGGTGCAGACCCTCTGTGGCAACATCAATTGGATACGGGGCTTCTTACCCATGTCCACAGAGAGCTTACATCTCTCTTTGACCTCTTGTGATTTACTGATATAATCTCCATTCCCCACAAGTTCTCTCCAGAGCACAACGTGTTGTCACAATGATCAATTCTCACCTGTCCCAAGCATTTGTAAATAGGAAACAGCCAAAGTTGCCCATCCAAGCACTAGTTATTCCTACTAAACCACTCTTCATGGAGTCAACTCCACAAGGTCACCCCAGTTTTTAAGGCATGGGCTATGCTAGCCCTTAAACTTGTCCACACCTCCTGCCTTCTGTATGGCCGTGAACCTGAATCGTTGGTTCTTCCCCTTCTACTTCACATGCTCCAGTCATTGTTCCTTGACAACCCTGGCTTCCAAACTCTTCTACTAGTCTATCAGGGGAAATATGACAATAATTATCCTAAATATAAACTCCTTCAAGGAATAAGACAGCTTCCTCTGTCCCTATTTGCCCAGGCATTCCCAAAGCGTAACCCTCTTCCTAAGGCTCCTCTAATCTTTACTGATTCTAGTAAATGCAAATTTGGTTATGTAATTTACCAGGAAGGACAACTCTCCTCACATAAGGTTTTCCCTTTCCAG
>NW_008337804.1:1118283-1157167 GCF_000622305.1 Nannospalax galili | reverse complement strand
CCCCACCAGAGTCCCCTTGATTTGTTGCTCTCCTCATTACAACTATTACTCGAGCAGCGCTCTGCCCCTTGGTATATTCAAACACTTACGCACTTATACCAATCTCCTGGGGCTTCTGGCAGAGGGCAATACCGCCATTGACAAACTGGTCCTGAGCGCCACCCTAGACTCCACCCTAATTCAACAAGCTAGAGACTTACATGCCGGCTTACGCCTTTCTCCCCAAGCTATACATAGGCTCCTCCCTACCTTGCTGATTCAAACATTTGGTCCATGCATGCTCCTCTTGTGCCCCTCTTTTACCTCTGGGAGACCATTACAACCCTCTGAAACTCTCCCTAGGGGCCTTGGCCCCAACAAGATATGGCAAATAGACGTCACTCATTTTTCTCCTTTTGGCAAGCTCAAGTATATCCATCATATTATTGACACTTATTCCAATGTCCATTTTGCATTGGCCTGCTCTGGTGAGACACCTTCTCATGTCATAAGGACTGTCAAATATGCCATGGTCCTTATGAGAATTCCTTGGCAAATAAAAACAGATAATGGTTCCTGTTATGTTTCTGCTACCTTCAGCCATTTTGCTCTGACTGGAATATTAGGCATATAACTGGTATCCCTTACAATCCTCAGGGTCAAGGGATTGTTGAACTTTCCCACCAAACACTCATTAAACAAATACAGAAAATAGGGAAAGACAATGATAAAGGACCCTGCTATTAGGATCCTAATTTTGTTATACAACGAGCTCTATTTGCATTAAACTTTCTAAAATTTGACTCCAATGGCCTCCCATCAGCAATAAAGCATTGGGGGGGGGCATTCACTCAGCCCACTCCTGCTCCCATGGCAAGTTGGAAGGACCCTCTCACAAGTGAATGGAAAAGTCCACACCTATTATTAACACAAGGGCAAGGCTATGCTTGTGTCTTTCCAGATAATCTTCCAGCCCCCATCTGGATCCCAGCCCAGAACATCAGAATTGCCTGTGATATAAAACCTCCCTCCACAACCACCGACCCCAGAGATGGTAGACTCTAGAGGAAGCAGCGCACCTATGTGTGCCATCATTACTGCTAACTCCTGATTTTTGGACCCTGCACTGTTAAGGGTCTTGATAATTTTGTTGAACCTCGTATTTCTCTGGTTCAGTTAGCTGTTGCCCCTCCTCTCTGTTGCCCTACCTCCAGATCTTGCTAGGCATGTCTCTGCAAACAAGGACCTATCGTTCCTTGCCCTTACCAACCTAGAGATATGAAAATTAGGTTTGAGCATAGGTGTAAAATCTAACAGAACAACCATGCAACAAAATTAAGGCATGAGCATAGGTGTAAAATCTTATGGAACAACCATGCAATGGGCCTGAGACAATGGCCTGACATGCCAAAGCCACAGGAAATGCCTTGCGATATACACTCCTGTTGGCAGACTGTAAGACCGATGCCTAGAACTTGCCACTCCCTAATCCTCATTGTTACCCTAGATGGGACAACCCCGCTCCATCAGCTTTTATTGAATTCTTAGCCCCTTAAGTGGACTTTGCACAGGCCAAAGCTTGATATACTGCCTCTCCCTCTGTCGGACCATACCAAGGGACTCACCCTTTGAGGGCTGGTAGTCAATGATGGGTAAGATCCCAAGAGATGGGACAACCTAAGACAGGCATAGTCCATAATGCTGCGTGACTCTTCCGGTGGAGACAACAATGCTGACACAAAGAATCTCGACTCCCACTGGTTGGTATGGAGTTGGCACAACCTGCTCTTAAGAAAGCTTGCCCTTTTGAGGGAGGGAGCTTTTGATTCAATGACCCCCTGAGCCATTGTACTTTGCTTAATATATCTGGACTGATATCAATATGCTATGTATTCTAAATTATACCTCACCTTTAAAAATAAAAAAATTAAAAATATGTGGGAGACAGACTTGAGCCTAGGGTGAAAGTCATACTGACAGCCATACAGCAGGCCTGAGGCAACGGCCCAACTGCTGGAGCCACAAGGAATGCCTAGAGCTCGCCACTCCCAAAACACCACCCTTGGGTACCTTACCTTTAAACTACTTACTGTACTGTGCACCACCCTTGGGTACATCACCTTCAAACTACTTACTGTACTGTGCACCACCCTTGGATACCTCACCTTTAAACTACTTGCTGTGCTGTGATTGGACCACTACCCCTGTATAAGCTTGTGTCTTCCTGCAATAAACCAGATCTGCATCACTGAACCTGGTCTCCTGTGTCTGAATGTGCCTCTGCTGACTCAGTCTCCTCACCAGCCCTGGGGTCCAGACTGGACGACCGATCAGGGGAACTAAGAGAGCAGGAGAGTGGCCATAGCTGGAGGAAAGCAGCCACTTGACAACCACACACTTAAGGTCATTTGAGGATCTGTTCCTCAAGGGTCACATGGGCTTAGTAGGAGCTCCTGGCTCCTTTCCTTTACCAGTTCCATTCATGTGAAGATAAGTCAAAGGTCCTGTTCGACCATGTCTGGTTTTTCTTGGAAGAATGAATGAGATATTTCTTCTGAGTTGACCCTCCTCTTTGTAGACTGGACACTGATTCAAGTCCATCTCGTGGGGTCTCCATGGCTTCCCTGAACAAGAGGACAGGTGACTCACCACAGTTACAGGACATTTTGAGACATGTTCCATAATCCACTGGATCTTAGTCGACCTTGGAGGACAGGGGTGAAAATTGTCCTTTAAGTCCATCTGACCGCATTAGTATAGGCTTCAAACTATGGCTGTTATACATCCAATAAGGTTACTTCCACCAGTCTGGTACTTTTAATTATCGTGTGTGTGTAGATAAGGCTTGGTTAAAAAAAACAAATATTCTCAGATAAACATTAACTAGATAAATATTTTGTGCCTTATACTAGTTGTCTAAACTATTACCATACACATTTTCAGATTATGTGTATATTATTTTTGTCTCATCATTGAGATATCATAATAAAACCTACACAGAACTTTGTCACTTGCTTGGCTTTCTCATTTTTCCTGTCCATTTTGCAAAATATTTCCATTCCCATAAACTTTTAACATCTTTTACATCCTCATTTTCTTTTGTTTTTAAATAATTATGATACTTAATAGCATTAACAAATAAATTTTCCATCTGCTGTGAGACTTCTTTTCCTGGGGATGCTAAGCAATGCTTATTCCCTTTAAAGGTTCTAGTGTCAGCCAATGTTTGATTACAATTTTACTGGGTAAATAACGAATTTATTGAGCTTACTTACAGAGATACTGAGGGATTGCTGAGGTCTATGTATGACATGAGGATATTCACTCTGGAAAGCCTTTACCAGCATGGGTCATGCCTTCTCTACCTAGCCTTCCCAAACTCCAGGAGGACATATGTGATTAGGGCCAAAGTACATACAGTTGGCTGGGAAGAGTGGCTGGAAAATCCGTTGAGAGTCCAACGACCCTGCTTGGTCCTCTTTAATGAATGAGGACAATCATCAAAAGCCCAATTTTGATGATGTTTAGCGATCAGGTTCAACTGAAGTTGTGATGATGGTAGTTGTTTCATGTAGAAGGGACTACTGTATAGCATCATGTTATTAAAAGGACCTTGAGAGGATGGAGAGATGGCTCAGCTGTTAAGAACACTGGCTGTTCTTGCAGGAGACCCAGGTTTGAATCTCAGCAAACGTGACAGCAAACAACTGTCGGTAACTCAAGTTCCAGGGAATCCACCAGCCTCTTCTGTCCTTCATGGGCATTGCACGACATGGCTGCACTTACCTACATGCAGGTAGTACAAGCATACACATAAAATAAAAATAATAAATAAAAGATATTTAAAAGGACATTGAATTCAAAAGGATTTTGTGGTAGGATCCACATATGAGGGAGAAAATAAGTTGGTTATTTTTCTTAGTCTCTGTTACTTCACTTAGTATAACACTTTCTATTTCCATTTATTTACCTGCAAATTTCGTTATTTCTTCTTTCTTTACTGCTGAATAGAAATCCAGTGTGTAAATATAACACATTTTTGTTAACCATTTGTCAGTTGAGGGACACTTAGGTTGCTTCCATCTCCTAGCTATTGTGAAAAAAGCAACAACAAACATGGTTGTACAAAAGTCTCTACAGTAGGATGAGTCCTTTGGATATATGCCAAGGACTGGTATAACTGGGTCATATGATAGGTTCATTTTTAGTTTTTTAAGAGTTCTCCACACTGCTTTTCATAAAGGTTGCATGAGTTTGCAATCCCACCAGTAGTGAATGAGTGTTCCCCTATATCCACATCCTCACCAGCACTTGGTATCATTTATCTCTTTATCCTAGACAGTCTGATTGTGGTAAGGTAATACCTTAGGACTGTTTTAATTTGCATTTCCCTAATTACTAATGATGTTGAACACTTTTTGAGATGTTTCTTAGCCATCTCTATTCCTTTGAGAACTTTTTGTTTAGATCTTAAGCCCATCTTTTAAATGAGTCATTTGGTATCTCAATTCTTTGTTTGTTGATTTCTTTATATATTCTTGATTTCAAACCTCTATCAGATGTGTCACTTGTGAAGATTTTTGCCCGTTTGGGGTTTTTCTCTTCACTTTTTTTGATTGTTTCTTTTGCTATATGGAAACTTTTTAGTTTAATGATGTCCCACTTGTTGATTACTGAACTTAATTCTTGAGCAAATTCTGTCCAATTTAGAAAATCCTTTCCTACACCTGTATCTTGTAAGTTACTGCCAATATTTTCTTCTAATAGTTTCAGAATTTCCAGTTCCACATTGATGTCTTTCATCCATTTGGAGTTGGCTTTTGGTGCAAGGTGAAAGATAAGGATCTAGTATCATTCTTCTATGGGTGGAGATCCAGTTTTACCATTACCATATGTTGAAGATGCTGTCTTTCCTCCAAGGTGTGTTCTTGGCACCTGTGTCAAATGTCAGCTGGCTGAAATTACGTGTAGTTGGGTTTGGATCTTCAATGATGTTCCATTGATCTATGTCTATTTTTGTGCCAGTACCATGCTGTATTTATGACTGTAGCTCTGTAGTATACTTTGAGATCTGATATAATAATCTCCCCAGGGTTGTTCTTTTTGCTCAGTATTGTTTGGCTATCCAGGGTCATTTGTGCTTCGATACAAATTCAAGGATTGTTTTCCCTAATGCTGTGAAGTATTTCATGGGGATTTTGATTGGGATTGCATTGAATGTATTGCTTTTGGTAGGATGGTCATTTTCACAATATTAATTCTTCCAATCCTTGAACATAGGAGGTCCTTCCATCTCCTGGTGTTTTCTTCAATCTGTGTTTTTAACAATTTAAAAGTTTCATTGTAGATATCTTTATTGTCTTTGGTCAGATTTATTCCAAGATATATTGATTTTTTTCTGAAGCAATTGTGAATGGGAGAATTTCCCTATATTCTTTTTCTAATTGCTTGTTTTGGGTATATGGAAAGGCTACTGATGTTTGTAGATTGATTTTATAAGCTGCCACTATACTGAAAGTGTTGGTCAGTTCTAGGAGTTTTCTTGTGCACTTTTGGGATCTCTTAAGTGTAGTATCATATCATTTGCAGAAAGTGATAGTTTGACCTCTTCTTTTCCAATTATTACACCTTTTCATTCCTTCTCCTGTCTTATTGCTCTAGCCAGAGTTTCAAGGACTATGCTGAAAAGGAGTGGAGACAGTGGACATCCTTGTCTGGTTCCTGATTTTAATGGAAATGCTTCCAGTTTTCGTCCATTTAGGATGATATTGGCTGTGGGTTTGTTGTATATCACTTAAATATGTTGAGGTATGTTCCCTCCAGTCCAATTGCCTCGAGACTTTTGAACATAAATGCATGCTGAATTTTGTTAAAAGTCTTTTCTGCATCTATTGAGATGACAATTTGTTTTTGGCCTTTCAGTCCATTTATATGATTAATGACATTTATTGATTTGTGTGTATTGGACCATCCTTGCATCTCTGGGATAAAACCTATTTGATCATGTTGAATTATCTTTTTGATGTGTGTCAGTACGCAGTTTGCAAGTATTTTCTTGAGAATTTTTGCAGCTCTGTTCATTAAGGATACGGGTCTATAGTTTTCTTTTTTGGTTGTGTCTTTATCCACTTTGGGTATTAGAGCGATGCTTGCCTTCATAGAAGGAATCTGGGAGTTCTTCCTCTATTTGTATTATTTTGAATAATTTAAGTAGTATTGGTTGGAGGTCTTCTTTAAATTTCTGGTAGAATCCTGCTGTAAATCCATCTGGCCCTGGGATTTTTTTAGTTGAAAGTCTTTGTATTACTATTTTAATTTCCTTACATGTTATGGATCTGTTTAAACTGTTGTTCTCTTCTTGATTTAACTTTGGTGGTTCCCATGATTTTAGATATCCATCAATTTCTTTTAGATGTTCAAAATTAGTAGCATACAGATTTTTAAAAATATTCCCTTATAAAGGTCTGGATCTTTTGGGTGTCTGTTGTGATGTTTCCCCTTTAATCTCTGATTTTATTGATTTAGATTTGCTCTTTCTTTCTTTTGGTTAATTGGGCTAAGGGTCTGTCTATCTTATTTAGCTTTTCAAAGAACCAGCTCTTTGATTCATCGATTCTTTGTATTGTTTTCTTTGTTTCTATTTCAGTAGTTTCTTCTCTGATTTTTGTTATTTCTTCTCTTTTTCTGGGTTTGGGTTTCATTTGTTCTTGCCTTTCCAATGTCTTGAGTTACAGTGTTTCATCATTTAGTTTGGCT
The DNA here is from genome assembly GCF_000622305.1 of Nannospalax galili. NCBI lineage: Eukaryota > Metazoa > Chordata > Mammalia > Rodentia > Spalacidae > Nannospalax > Nannospalax galili. The sequence continues at coordinate 1,150,432 of NW_008337804.1, read as the reverse complement.
CTTTCTAATTTTTTAATGTAGGCACTTATAGTTTAAACTTCCCTCGTAGGACTGCTTTTGAAGTATCTTAGAGTTTGTGCAGTGTTGTGTTGTATTGTCTGTCTCTTTGAATTCTCAGAATTCTTTTATTTCTTTCTTAATTTCTCCTTTGACCCACTGATTGTTTAGGAGTGTGTTGCTCAATTGCAATGAGTTCATGTAGTGACTAGGACTTTGTTCAGTGTTGAACTTGAGATTTATTACATTGTGGTCTGATAGAATGCACAGAATTATTTCAGTTTGGGGGTTTTTTTTATTGAGATTTGTTTTGTGGCCCAGTATGTGGCCAATTTTTTAAAAAGTTCCATGGAGTGCTGAGCAGAAAGTGTATTCTTTGGTGCTTGGGTGGAATATTTGAAAGATGTCTGTTAGGTCCATTTAATTCAGGCATCTCTCTGTTTATTCTTTGTCAAGTTGATCTGTCTAATGGAGACAGTGGGGTATTGAAGTCTCCTACTATTACTGAATTGGGGTTAATCTGTGTCTTAATGTCTTGTAGTGTTTTTTTGAATTTGGGTGCACCAGAGTTTGATATGTTAAGGATTGTAATATCTTCTTGGTCACTATTCCTTTGATTAGAATGAAGTGACCCTTCTTATCTCTTCTGAGTAGTTTTACTTTGAAGTTTATTTTGTCAGTTATTAGAATTGCAGCCCCTCCTTGTTTCTTAGTGCCATTTGCTTGGGATATTTTTTTCCATCCTTTTACCTTAAGGTAGTCCCTGTCCTTAAGGTCAGATGGGTTTCTGGCAGACAGCAGAGAGATGGATTTGGTGTCTTAATCCATTCACTTAGCCTGTGTCTTTTGGGAAGTTCAGTCCATTGATATTTCAGTTTATTATTGAAAGATGTATATTGTTTGCCATCATTTTTTATTTCTGTTTGTGTTCTCTGTCTAATTTTGTGTTTCTTCAGTTATACAGTCATTTTTTTTCTTTCATTGATGCTGGAGTATAGTTGTTTCTCTGCTCTCTTTTAAGATCTCAGCCTTCACCAAAGCCAGATTTGCCTTCACTTATATTTTATGATAGTTCTCAATATTCCAATTGTAAAGAAAACATTTGGAATGAGCATACTCATAGTAAGAAGTATCATTCTTTAACTGATTTTGATGGGGGGATGCAGAGATATGGAATATTATGGAAATTTTTTGAATTGATATATTCCATTTTTAAAAAATACATTTCTTGTGAAGTTTTCTTTTGTGAATATCTAAATTGAACTATTAAATTGTTTTGTAGAATAACCATATAACGATTATTGTCTTAAATACCATATGGAAAATGAGCAATGTTTTACCGTTTACAGCCTGAGGACTTCTGACTTTAAATGACAACTGTTACTGTGCAGGAAGTGCAGAGCATAAGAACAAGAACTTAGATTTTCTTGGAGAAACCCAAAACATCTCTATCTCTGCTAAAATAAAATATATAGTTAAGTGCCAGGTGTAGTGACACAAACCCCTTTAATCTCAGCACTTGGAAGGCAGAGGCAAAGACAGGTGGATCTCTATGAAATCAAAGCCAGCCTGGTCCATACAGCAAGTTCCAGGCCAGCTGGGGCTACAAGGGAGACTCTATCTAAAAAAAAAAACATAAAAAAAAAAAAGAATGGTAATCAGTTGCAAGCTACTGTTACAAAATTTGGTTATTGTATGCTTCTCTTTAGACTGGATAGCACTAAAGATGGGTGTTTTCCTGCTTGCGGTTTGTCGTTATTGTAATGAAATGCATGTTTCTGAGTTACTGTTTTAAAGTACAAAAGTTTATTTCAATTTATGATTCTAAATATACAATGTTGAGAGGCACATCTATTTATGATCTTGCTTCCAAACCTGGATACAGCACAGGGCATCTCTTGGCAAGGGACATGACATGCTGTAAGTCAAATTCACTGCTGGGAGGGGCATGTGGCCTGAGGAAAAAGTTCTCCAAAATCCAGTTTGAAAAATATTAATGAAGAATATTTTTTAATAATATTCTTCTGTTCCCAAACGTCCACATCGAAATACTGTAATCTGATTATATTTCCACTTTCCTAACACCTCACAAGGGCAATCAAATGACAGCATATGGAACTTTGAAAGTCATACTTAACTCACATCAAAATCATAGGAGTACTGAAGTTAGTTAGGGTCAAGCAAGAGTGAAATCATCAGCATAGTCAATGAACATTTGGATAGATTTACACCACTGCTTCCACTATGACTTAGAATGATACCCAAATCAAGATACCCAAATCAAAATAATCTAAGAAACTAAAATTATTATCAGCATACTGTTCATGAGTAAGAGTTGTGTACTATCAACGTGTTCAAGACTTTATTAAGCTAAGAGAGCCCATGCAGAAGCAGAAGTATTCCCAGTGTTCCATTATAATTTGTGTTAGAATAAGTGGCCTATACTTCTTTGAAGCCATGACACACCTGAGACTAGCAGCAGCACTGATGACATTAGTGGACTCAGGACTGCAAGAGAAGAGAAAATGAAGCTGTGATGGCTAACCCTCGGTGTCAACTTGACTGCATCTGGGATTAACTGAAATGATAGAGATCTTCATGATTGGATCATCTGAAGCTGGAAGACACACCCTAAATGTAGGTGTTACCATCTGATGGCAGCCCGTATAAAAGGCCATGGCAGAGGAGAATGCCTGGCTTCTTGCTGCTTGCCTTCTCTCTCACTGGTGAGTTCATCTTCTTGCTGTAGACTGAAGACTAGCTGGTCTTTGGAATTCGTCACACCTTCAGAGCCAGATTGGGACCACTGAGACATCCAGCCTCGTGGAAATATATATATATATTTATTTTTCTGGTTCTGTTTCTTTGGAGAACCCTGACCAATATAGAAGCAAAACAAGATGCTGATGAAATGACAGTTTTAGAAGTCACACTAAACAAACACTAAGTTGTTCATTAATATTGACCATGGCAATGTAAAAGTAAAGGATGAGGCTAGGCTGTAGGAAATTACATAGGGAAGGACTCTAAGCATCCATTGATCATGATTGGGATGCAAGTTTCCTTAGAAGTCATGACTAGAAGGTAGTGGGCCAAATCTTAACGTGATTCATTAGTGCAAAAATCTGATTAGGCAAATATGCAAAGATCCAAGATTATCTAAACTTACCTAAATAAAGCAGTACCCAAGGAAAATTATAATATGTAATATTTTCCCTCTCAACAGAAGTTTATGTTCTGAGTAATAATGAGGCCTCCTCACAATGAAATTATTGACTAAAATTCGTATCCATATTTATTATTTTGAGGCCAGTTTACTAATAGCAAAGTAAGACTATATTGTGAATCATGACCAAAGAGCTAATTAATTTTTGAAAATTTATTTTCTAGAAACAAATTTGCATGTAACATATGAGAAAAGGCATAGAATTTGTTTGCATTTCTTCTTGTAAGTTACAGATACTTGAGCTACATGATGCTAGCTATATTCAGATCAAATTTCAGTCAACTTTCTAAAACAAATTTATTTGATAGCCTTTATTTATATTTAATATATTATTGCTTTGTGTATTTCATATAATAGATGGTAATCAAATTTAGACACATCTCCCATTCATGTCCTCTATAACCTCCAACTGGATTTCATGCATTCTGTCATATATGCTGAGGCCTATCTGGTCAAGAATTTGTAACCAGATAACCCTCGTTGCAAGCTCATCCCTGGAGTCTTGTTGATCTATCTGGAGACACTTCCTTAAAGAAGATATACTCTCTCTGACCTAGCAGCAATCAGTTTCCAATAGTTCTTCAGCTAGGGTTGGAGACTACTGCTCATTTCCCTTGTAATGGCATGGGTTTTTTTGTGATTAAGTCAACATGGGTCTTGTGCATACTGTCATAATTGTTGCAAGTACATCTGTGTAAGTTCCCATTGGCCTGAAAGCCTCTGTTTCCTTATGTTGCACCAACTCTGGCTCTTAGAATCTTTCTTTCCTCTCTTCCACAATGGTCCCTGAGCCAATTGGGGGGGGGATATTTAATATAGAAGTCATATCCAGGGATGCAAATTCTGCAGTCTCTTGTTCTCTAAAACATGGCCAATTGTGACTTTCTGTATGCATCACACTCTGTTATATGAGGAAGCTTAGCTGGTGAGAGTTGAGGAATGTATTAATATTATCTCTGTCTCCTGCTCCACTATGTTCCATGAGCCCTAGGCATAAAGGTTCAATTGTTGATGTGTCATTTTGGGATGGGCATCTGTCTGTTACAAAACTAAGTTTCTTTGATGAGTGGCATACAGTATTCTCTGTAAATATAAGGATTCATATGTAGCATACAGGATATTTCATTTCTCTAGTGCCGGGGACTTGAACCTGCATCCCCTGGCGAGGTGAGGATTTGGGATGAGTAAGCACGCCTTTTGCCAGCCCATGCCACCCCTATTACCTGGGGACACTCAGATGCAACGGGGAATCTTAGTCAGGCAGAGACTCATTTATTGCAAGTGTTCCAAAGCTTATAAAGGCACCTGGAACTACCCCCTCCCCCTCTGAGGGTGTATCTTAAGGATGGTCACGTGCTGATCATGCACTCCTCAGTAGTGCAGAAGTATTCTTCAGACTTTCAAAGAAAGCCAGGCCGCGCCCCCAGTAACTTCCTTTCAGAACTATGCAAGGTGGGGCTTTTAGGTCCCCACAGTCTAGAGTTATGACAGAGATGCTAGGGTTTCTCTAGGAAACCTTTCAGTCATGTGTATTTGACTATATTTACAGTGTCACCCATGATTTCCACCCTAGCCTTCATTTATTAAAGAGTGACATAAAGTAGCCTGAGACTAATGTGCCCTTATTTATGTCCATATCATTTAGATCAGCTTAACATTTTAATAAGTTTTAGTAATGCTGTGTGTAATAATAACAATATCAATATTAACTTAATTTCTGAATTAAGATATGTGTTTTATACATGCTGTCAGTGTGGATATTTTCATAATATCTATCTGGAAAATAGACAATGCAATTAATCCTGCAGGGCAAGTGGTATCTTTAAGGATATAAATCAGTCAGTGTTATTGTCATAATAATTTTTGGAAGCCAGGTTATGAGTGAAATAAAACCACATTCCCTTGTTTTTAAAAACAGAAACTATTGCTTTCCTATCTGAGTGCTTTAGTCTGTTCCACATAACCTAATTAAAGACAATAGCTCTTGCCCATTTATTTCTGTTGAACAGGATGGTTCCTGTTATTACCTGATTCTGTTATCACCAGAGAACGGAGCCCATTTAAGTCAAAGTAGTTTTACTAAAAATAGTTTAAGGTTTTCCGATTTAAACTTGATTTATAATCACAGGTATTATAAAAGCAGGAGATAACATCTCCACATTGTCCTGATTGCTACAATACCCTATATGAATTACTTAGGAGTGTGAAATAATAGACAGCTGGTAAGCCACTAAAATTTCTTCAGAAGTTAGTTATGGGGTTGGGGAGATGGCTCAGTTAGTAGAGTGCTTTATGGGAAAGAATGTAGACCCGGGTTTGGACCCTCAGTACCCAAATAAAGGGAAGGCATGATGCCACAAACTTGTAACCTCAGTGCTGGGGAGGCACCCAGCAAACCACAGGGTCCTTCTGGCCAGTCAGTATAGCTGAAAGATAAGGTCCAGGTTAAATCAGAAATGCTTTATCATAAAATGAAGAGGGGAGTGATAAAGAAACAGACCTGATGTCAAACTGTGGCCTCCACATGCCATATAAGGTCCAGAGCACCATATACACACATGCAACACACACACACACACACACACACACACACACACACACACATATGAGGTGATTACTTCATGGAATTTATTAAGGTATAAATAAATATTCATTCAAAAATCATAGACTCATGTGGAACCAACTTTTTATTTGCAGTAAAAGAATTAACATGGCTGGGCATGGTGGTTTATGCCTTTAGCCCCATCTCTCAGGAGTCAGAGGCACTCAGATCTCTGTGAGTTCAAGGCCAGCTTGGCCTACATAGTGAGTGTCAGGCCATTTAGGGCTACAGGGAGACTCTGTCTCAAAACACCAAAAAATTAAGAAAATATATAAAAGAATTAACATAAGATCTTTGCACTTAATATTTTAAGAACAATGCACTAATGATAACTCTGAAGGCACTTGTTACACAGCAGTTCTCTAGAACTTATTTATGTGATATAAATGAAATGCTTTTTTGTCTGAAAAGTAACTTCCCATATCTGCTTCCTCCCAGCCCTTAGGAATGATTTCTTCTCTCTTTCTATAAGCTTGATTATTTCACATAACTCCTGTACATGGACTCTTCCAATGCTTATACTGTGACTGACTAATTCCTTTAACTTCCTTTTCTACTTGTTTGTCAATATTGTGAAACATGGCAGAATTTCTCTCTTTAATAAGCAGAGTAAAGTCTCATTCCATGTATATACCATATTTATATGCTCATCTGTTGATAGTTCTCAAATCTTATAAAATGTAATATCATAATGAAAATGGGAGTCAGATACATCTTTGAGTTCTTTATTTCTATTCTTTTGCATAAGCAGTGATAAAGATGATTATACTGTATAATAAAATGTGCTTTCTGAGAAAGCTCCATCTGCATTAAAGATCTTACAAATTGGTTAAAATCAAGCAAGTATGACATGATGAGTGTGGAGAGATGAACTATGGATCTATGGCTGGAGTCAAAATTACATTAATTTCTCTTAGGCACTTTAGTTTTTACCTCTATGTTTCATCTAAAGTTCTTAGAACTCTTAGACAAACCTCACCTTTAAGTTTAGTAGTTTGCCATCCATCCTCTCTCAACTCTAAATTTAAGATTGCTGTAACACATGAAATCTATGGGAAAGGTTTCCACACCTGCTATACCTACATAGTTCATCAACCGAATCTCTTATCAATTTGTTCATTCAATGTATTAGCGTATGACTTTCTTCTTACTTTGCTTAAAAGTTTACATAACATCATATTACTGAGAATGCATCATCAACATTGATCAAACACATGTAGAAACTTTGGTACTCAGTACTTGTACTTTTCTGTTGCTGTGATAGAAATGCCGACCAAAGAGACTTATAAAAGGAAGAGTTTATTTGAGCTTACAGTTCCGAAGAGGCAAGAATCCACATGGCAGGGAAGTGTGGTGGCAGAGGTGGCTGGAGGAGGAACAGAAGCTAAGTTCTACACCTTCAAGCAGGCATAGGAAGCAAGAAAGTGACTGGAGAGCCTGTAAGGCTTAATATCTGTCTAAGACGGCCCCCAGTATGTGCTTCCTCCAGGATAGCCACACCTCCTAAGACCTCCCAAAACCGTGCCACCAACTTGGGACAAAAATGTCCAAATATTTGGAGCCTATGGGGGACAATTTTATTCACTCCACCACATTCCACCCCCTGACTCTCATAAGCTCATGAGCATATAAAATTCAATCTGCATTTAGTCCAACCTTAAATGTCTCCATAGTCATTACCAGTATCAATACTAATCAAAAGTCCACAATCCAAAGTCTATTCTGAGACTCAGGGAACTCACTTAACTGTAAGCCCCTGTAAAATCAAAACACAAATCATATACTCCCAACATACAGTGGAATGGAATACACATTACCATTCCAAAAGGGAGGAATGGATGTATAGTGAGGAAATACTGGACAAAACGAAGACCAAAAACCACCACGGAAAACACCAAATCCAGTGTCTGGGACTTTACCTACAACGGGCTTAGACAGCTCAGCCTCTCCAACTTTGCTGCGTGCAAAACACATCTCTCTCTTTGGTTGGTACCACATTCCCTTTTGCATGTCTTCTTGGCAGATGCCTCACAGTTCTGGCATCACAAATGTCTTCTTGGGGTCTCCATTGCCAACTAGGTTTCATTTTCACAACTTCACACAATGGCCTATTGGGGCTCTCCTTATGCACTGACACCCCTGCTGCACATTGCTTGGCCTTGGTGTCTCTCTGAATCTCTGGAGGAAGAACCATGACCCCTTCACTCTTGCATTTGTCTTGACTCTAAAGCCAGCCCAGGTGAATGATACTGCCAAGTCTGGCTACAAGTTTGGAATGGACCCCAGTCTGCTTTATACATTTTAGAATCTTTTCTATTAAGTAGGCTCTGCAGCATTTTCCTTTCACAATTTGGCGGCCTAACCGGGTGTGGTCTTGCCTTGGAGGCACTCTTTCCAAGGTTTAATTGCAAATCTCAAGGCCCCCCCTTAATCACTTCAATCTCCTTATCAAAGGGATCCTCTCCAACACAAGCCAGGGCTCCAACATAAATCTTCCTAGTGGTCTTTTTCGATCCATCCTGTACATTCTGTATTTCTTTCTGCCCCATTTGCTCTTTTGCACTGTAAATCTGCACAATATTCACCATTAATAGCCATGCCACCATTTCTATGTTATGCTGTCTTGAACTTTCCTCTGCCAGAGAAATTAGTCCATGGGTTTTCAACTTAGCCTCAGGCAAGCTTTTTGGCTGTGGATAGACTCCAGCCAAATGCTTTGCTAAAGTAACCCAATTGCTCTTTATTATCTCCTTATTTCCCTCTGGTACTCCTTTGCTCTCCACACTATTTTCTTTCAGGTTCCAAATAGAGTGGCCCCTTAAGTTCTGGTTACAGCATTCAATTGCTTTTCTAACCCAAATTTCCAAAGTCTTCCACATCCTTTCAAAACTCCACATGGTCAAGTTCTTCACAGCCAACAGCCCAGTCTCTGGTACCAATTGATTATCTTTTTATTGCTATGAGAGAAAGAAACACTGACCAAAGAAACTTTTATAAAGACAGTTTATTTGAACTTACAGTTCCAAGTCCATCTTGGTGGGGTGGCATGGCGGCAAAGTTGGCCGCGCCCCCGCAGAAGCTAAGCTCTCACATCTTCAAGTAGGCACAGGAAACAAGAGCGACTGGAGATTCGGCAAGATTTAAGAAGTCTTTAAACTCTCTCCCAGTGACGTACTACCTCAGGGTAGCCACATGTTCTAAGACCTTCCAAAACAGCAGCATCTGTTGTGGACAAATGTCCAAATACTTAGAGCTTATAGGGGACATTTTCATTCAAACCACCATAGTACTGACAAAAATACCACTTTTCTCAAACATATCATCCCATGTAGTTTGAATCCGTTATAAGTCATGGATGTTCATAAATTTGTCTTAGAATAGACTACATTTTTATCTCCTCAAAGAAAGTTGTTTTATATCTAAAGTCCAAAGACTGACAAAATATCAGCAGACAAATTAAAAAGGCCAAAACATAAACCCAAACCAGAAAAAATAGCAGCTCACGTTCACTGGGATTATTATCAATAGCACAAACAAGCAATCAACAATAACAAATTACCTAGAAGGTGTGAGAATTGGGCTCTGGCCATTGTTGGACTTAACAAAGATTTATAAATGATTTCAATAAGTAGAAATTCTTAATTAAAAATACACTAAATTAATTGCTGGGGGCTGGAGAGATGGCTTAGCAGTTAAGAACACTTGCTGTTCTTCCAGAAGACCTGAGTTTGAATCCCATCATCCACATGGCAGCTAACAACTGTCTGTAACTCCACTTCCAGGGTATCTGATGACCTCTTCTGTCTTTCATGGGCATTGCACAACCTGGGTATTCTTTTGTACATGCAGACAATACACACACACCCATGTAATAAAAATAATACATTTAAAAAATTTTAGAATACACTAAATTAATTTTTTAACTGTGAGACTAGACATCAATCATCAAATAGGAGATAGTAATCAGTAATCTCAGAAATAGTTCAGTTTTAGAATCTTAGCTGAAGGGAAAGAAAAATAAAATTGAAAAGGCAACAATTCTATCAGAAATGTGTCCGGCAAAATTTGGTTTTCTGGCTTTCAGGAGGATTTGAGAATACAAAAGAGATAGAAAACAGATGCAAAAAATAAATAAATAAAATAAAATAAAAAATCCTAACCGTAATCTTTAAAAACCTAGAGAAGAAAACAAATATCCAGGTACAAGAAAGAAAAAGGTCATCAGTTAGAAATAACCCAAGAAAGCTTCCTCCAAATGTATAATCCAATTATGAAGAATAAAACAAAAAGAGCTGTTTGTCAAGGTATCTAGAGAAAAGAAACAAAGAATAGTGATAAGCAATTCACCTCACAGTGGCCTCCTCAGCACAAATTTACTGTCAGGTAGGGAGTAACACTTTTTTTTCCTTATGTGCATAAGGAAAAACATGATAATGTAAGGATACTATATGAAGCAATGAAAGCTATTTGTTAGAAACAACAAGATAAACAATGGAGATAGGAAAATATCCTCAAAGAAAGAAAAACTGGGTTATTGAACCTTCATTAGAGAAGTTGTGTAAAAAAAAAAAAAAGAAGAATGTACTAGTAAGGATTATAGATCTGACACTGATGGTCCTAGAGAATTTCTGAAGAACTGCTACCCTCTGTCTATGGAGGAAGCCAAAAAAAACTGGTACTAGTATTAGCAAAGTGATGAAACAGATATAGCAACAGGTTAAATGGGTGAAGGTAAGCAGACAAAAAAATGCAGTTTCCTTCATTAACCTTTTAACTGGGTTGCAAGAAAATTACTGAAATATTTAGGATGGGTATTCCTACTTTAAATAATCTGATCAGGAAATTCTCTCAAAGGACTGTCCAGTGGCCTGCCATTTATTTGACTTTACATCCAGTCAAGAGACAGGAGACATGGCTCATCAGGTAAGAGCACTGGCTACTCTTGCACAGGACCCACATTCATTTCCCAGCTCTCACATGGTGTCTAACAACCATCTGTAACTCCAATTACAGTAGATCTGATGCCTTCTTCTGACCTCTATGGGTATGGCAAACACAGTACTCTTTCATGCATGCAGGCAAACACTCATATACCCAAAATAAAAATAAAGAAATAAATATAAATAGATAAAACTTAAATCAAGTTCACAATCAGGATAAGCGTCCCATAAGCGTTGGGACTCGGGTTTGCTTTGCTCAGCAGGGAACCTACTGGCTTCTGGGGCAGAGAGACTTGATTGGCAATAGAGTCTTAGACTCTGGGACTTGTGTCTTTTCAATAAGCCATTTATTTCAAAATTCAGATGGTTTTTAAACATCCCAAGGAAACGGTAGTCATGTGGCAAATGGCAGGCACATACAAAGATTTAGGGTACAAAGAAACAGGACATATAGTCTGTTAGTTGGCACCAGAAGGATGCTTAAACTTTTACTCAAGGTTACCAATGCCATTCTGCAATTTATTGGCCAGTGTTTTCTTTCTTAGAGTTAAAACCATGGTAAACTTTTAGCTTTTAGTTCAAGAGTAAACCTTTAACCTGGCCTAATCTCTTAGCTAAGGATAACTGAGTTATTTGTTCAGGACAAGGAAATGAGCTAAGGGTTCTTGACCAAGACACTTTCTTACAGAGCAAGGAGCCTGCACTTGTGACCAGGCCACTGTCTCCTTCCAGTCTGGCAGTGTTCTTCAAAACAGGGATTATCAGAGCTACTGCTTTCAGTGTCCCCCTCCCCCTTTAGCAGAGAAAGCAGCCTGGACTTAAAGGCTTTAGACTCATCTCACCCTAGGGACTGGCATCATGGTTTCCTACACATAAGAATTAATGGATTCACAATTAAAATAAAAAAGATATAATATGTAAGATAAAGTCACAGACCATTATAAAATTATTAGAAAGGGAACTAAAAGATAAATTCAAATTTGTCTGTTTTAAATATAAATCAATCAGCTTTTATCATAAAGCTGTAAATTAAAGCAATTAATGTAACAACTACATTGATATATGAAAGGGTAAAAGTATAGAAAGATGTGAATATACGCTTCAAATTTTCAAATGTGGAAAAATCGTACAAGTATAGACTTTTACTAGCATTGCTATTGCTTTCTCTTTTGTGTTTTTACTGTCTTTGGAATCAGGTCAAGTTGCTATCATATCACTCTAATTTGTTATGCTCAAAATAATTTTTTATAAGCCCTGCGGTATCCAAAAAGAGAAAAATCTATGATTATTATATAAAAATAATGAACCAAGTAAAAAAATACACTGTGAGATGAAATCACTTAACACAAAGAAAGGCTGAATGGTAAGGAGAGAAAATATGACAAGAAACTAGACCAAACTTGAAAACAGGTTACATAGTGTCTGAAATAAGAATTCTATTACTGAGATGTAAATAGACTGACTGTATCCTATAATTCAAATATATGGTTACTTATGAATTTAAAATTCTAAATACATTATGTTAACAATAAGGACATTTCACTTCAGAAGGCACATGGAGATGAAAATTAAGGGGCTAGAACAAGCAATTCCATATGAATAGAATTCAAACTAAGACAGCGTCATCTATATTTATATCACATAAAATAACATTTAAGGCTAAATCAGAAACAAACAAACAATAAAACAACATCAACAAAAAAGAGGCCAGGGTGTTTATTACATAGTGATAAATGTGTGAATTCAGCAATAGAAAATGTGAATTCTAAGTATCTATGTATCCATACCACAGAAAATGATATAGGAGTTCAATGAAATCCCTTTTGAAAAACCAGTATTATTCACAACCAAAAAATTGAATACTGAATTTTATTTGCAAGCACAAAGGCCTTAAATAATCAAAGCAATCCGAAGCAAAAATAGCATTTTGGAGACAACCTGATACATGACTTCAAATAATTTCATATTTACAAAATCAACATAGTGCTAACATAAAAGTAGCTATATAAATCAATTAAATAAACCCACATACCTATAATCATCTACTTCTCAATAAAGTGCCCAAATCCTATATTGAATAAAACACAGGCTAGTTAACAACTGGATTACACAACATGAGCTGGGTAGTGCAATACGTCTGTTATCATGATGGAGAGACTGAGAACCTAGGCACTGCTCAGTATGCAAAGTTGGGTGCATCAGCAATTGCAAACTAGTCCTAAAGGCCTGCAGGACCCCTGCATGGTCTTCAGTCCATGTGGGAAGGCATAAGAAGCTGCGTTTCACTGTTAGCAAAGAAGGGCAACAGCAGTGGTAGCAGCATCAGGGTAGACGGATTCACCAGTTAAGGGAAAATGCAGGAAGTTTTCTAAAAATCACAGCTTTTCCTTGGACTTCCTTGGACTTGTGCTGATAACCAAAGGTGCCACCTGCTCTAAAGGGGGATCTTCCTCTACGAAATTAATCCTCCCAGGAAATACTTACTGAAAAGCATGACCTCTTGCTTGAGCCTTGGATTCATTAACTTAATTTATGAACAAAAAGGCACATTGATTAATTTTTCAGTGTTAACAGAAGTTTCCTCAATCAGAAAGTAGTAAAACAACATGAGTTTTTTGTGCCCAGAAATTCATATAATAAATATTATGGTAATAGAACAGTTTTGTGAAATGTGATGTGCATAACAATAAGTGATATATGCATGCTTATATGTGAATAAATGTGTATGCATATATGCATAAATGTGTACACATACATACATCCATTTATGCGTACTAAATCTCAAGTGAAACTTACATTGAAAGTTTAGCTCATGGTTAAAAGTATTTAGAATGGAGAATTTCAGTGATAAAAAACACTCTGAAGAATTTCAAGATGAAGTACTATATGTTTATGTTATACTGATTAGCCATTAAGAAAAATATCCAATCATCTCCAAAATCATTTTCATTTTATTATGTGTGTATCTGATTATTTCTAACAAATTGGCACTGAATCAATAAAACCTTTTCAAATTAACTATGAAGAAGAAATAACTTCCTCATTCCACAGTTCAAGAATTAAACCACACTTCTATTTCAAATATCTTTCTTCCCTTCCTAGTAGTCCAAAACAAAATATATGATTTTTTTTCTAAATAGGCAGTTTCATCTCCTTCATGATCTTGTCCTTTTCTTTATGTCAGAGATGGAAAGTCCTTCACATTTACTCTAGAAACAAGCTTTTCTATAACACTATGTCACAATATCAAGAGATTTCTTCAAGAAGAAAGACATATTTAACATATTCAAAATATTTTCTTTTATAAACTTCAGTACTTTATTTCCTGTATTGGGTCTGTATTTATTTGTGTTTATGAAACATTATTTTATATTCCTGACCATGCACCAAATAATCTTCACAGCTACACAGCAGTTCTGACCTACAGGACATGAATGCAGTATAATGACAAAAACTGAGAAAGCAACTACAAAAACATAATGAAAGAAATAAAAAACCTCTGGAGAATCAATGAACATGAATAAGATATGTGAATGAATATAAGAGATTTGAACGTGCTAATTTGGGCTTTAAATAAAGAAGTAGTATGCAATGAGAGTATAAAATCAGAGAAATCATTACTTTGACTTCTGGAGATGATTCTGGAGTACATAAAATGAACAATAAACATATAAGATTGGGTCAGTGAGATAGCTCAGTATGCAAACTATTTGTCATGCATCCCTCACACATACATTAGACAAACACCCAGTAATAAATAAAAAAAAATGTGAAATTGTGTAAATAAAACATATCATTTGTTCACAATTGTTTATTTTCTTTCCATTCTTTGTCCACAAGGACAAGGAGTATTTTTGTCTTTTTTGTGAGGAGGTATTTGCTCTGACCTAAGTTCTTTGAGTTTTGTCAAGTAATTGCTCACTCAGTAACCTACGATAGATACATTGTATTTTATCTTTAAATTTGATCTTAAAATATACGGAAATCAAGGTCTTCTCCCACCTCCCATCTCCATCTGTTTTCCTCACTCCCTCAGAACTAATTTGATGAACACAGCAACTGCTCTCTCACCCCCAGTCTCTGAAAAAGAAGGCAAACAAAAACAATTAGCCTAGCCTATATATACATAGCCCATCTGTAGAAATTCTCTTATTCAACACATAAACATATTGAAGTCTACTGTATATGTAAAACGGTTTTCTTGTTGAACCCAAGTCATATTAACATAGAACTTAAGCTAATATAGATTGCCTTAAGATTTATCTTGCATTGTGAAAAAAACTATAATTCTTGAGATTGTTTTTTAAAAAAGCAAAAATATGAACAATTTACATCAGTGTTTTAATGCATATAAAATTTTTAAAAAGACTTCAAAATACAGAAATCTTTGGCCCCCAAATGGGAAAATGTATTTTAGGAATAGTCAAAAATATAAAAGGATTTTGCCTTTCAAAAGGTTTCTTGACACTGAAAAATAATGATGATTTCCTATAAAAAGCACCTGGATTTTAACCACTTATTCTCTCAACAAGATACATATTCTGAGCAATTTTTATCTATCATATGAAAGGACAAAATAACTATCAAATTTGAATCTCTTTCTCCCTTACTGTTAAACTGAAAGAAATAGTAGTCTCAAAATTCTTTTGGTTTTATATCAAATGCGAATATCTACATGGAACAAGGTGTCAGAACATAACATTTATTGTCACTATTTTGTTTGTAGACCAAAGATTGGAAACCTTATTTTACTGGCAAAACTTTGAGTTGGTAAATTATGTAGACAGTGCCAAATTTACGTATTTAACTTACGTATTTAACATCTTACTTGACATGTACACATAGATACACATACATTCTACAGCCTAGGCTTAACATGTACCTCATCCCTTATCCCCACCAACAAGCCTGTGCCTGCAGGCTCTGTATATCACTTCCTAAAGATGTTACTCTCTGTGCTAAGTCACAAAACTTTGTGTCTTTGACCATTCTCTTTTTCAAATATCTAGCATTCAATTAGTTTTATTGCTAAACTTGAGGTCATGTTATAGTCATGAAGCCAGTATTGGCCAATTAAAACAATGTAGTCCATATGAGCTAGAAAGTGTGCCTGTATCGTTTTTCCATCTTCCAAGTGAGACTACATTGAATAAATCCCCTTTTTCTGATTTATACTACTAATTTAGCTGTTATAATTGGTTTCTCAGGAACATGTGGCAGAATTAGTCTTCTTGGCAACTGGTTCTTCAATTACATGTACATGTATATGTATATGTATATGTATATGTATATGTATATGTATATCTTGAGACTACTTCTCAATTCTCAATATATAATTAATCTTATTTCTTGCCAAGATTTTTATAAGTCCAGGACTGGTCTCCATATTCTTGCCCATGACATTCTAGAGCAGCTTCAACAGAAGGATCATAGTAAGAGTGTTAAAGCAGAGTGAATATAATCTAAGCAACTAATCAGTACTCTGAAACAAGAACATGAATGGGTGTTTAAGGAATAAGAAGAAAGCAAGATGCATAGAATGAAAAGAAATAAATCAGTTGGTAAACACCAGAAGAAAATAGGGAGGACAGAAACATACCATAATTAACAGTAGGTCTCTTGGACTCAAGAACTCCTAGAATTTTATTCTAATGACATGAAAGACCACTGGGTAGTTCCTAGCAAAGAACTGCCTGGGATATTTTATCTGCACATTAAGAAGACTCCTGGCTGGTGCTGAAAGATGGCTCAGCGGTTACCAGCACTGGCTGCTCTCGTAGAGGACCTGGGTTCAATTCGCAGTACCCACATGGTGACCAAAAAACATTTGTAACTACAGAGAGAACCTGATGCCCTCTTCTGGCCTCCATGGGCATTGCACAACATGGGGGCATTTATAAACAATCAGGCAATACACTCATACACATAAAATAAAAATAATAAATAAGCACTACACTTTGACTCCTTTACAGCCCGAGCAACTCCAATCTCCCTGACTTCACATTCTCTTCTTAGAGCACTGGGGACAAGCCTACTTTTGCTTTTAGCACCCCAGATCTCTGGACTACACCATAAGTTCAAAACAACCCACTGCATCCTGAGCCCCTTCAATCACACCAGCTCAATCTTTCAATCCAGTTTGTTAGAGCCTTCACGGGCTGTCCTGACCCTCAACTTGCCTTTGGATTCCTGAGACCCGTCTTCTAACCTGGCTGTCCCCAATCCTCAGATGGCCTTGAATCCCCCAAATTGGTCTTCTTCCCTCTTAAGTCTGATCCCACACACTGTGCCTTGATGCCCTTACAGCCTGAGCAATTCCAGTCTTCCTGACCCCATGTCCTTTTCTCCTTCTAGCTTTGGGCACAGGCCTCTTTTTCTCTTAGCACTCCAAATCTCTGAACTACCAACTTAGCTCCACATGATAGTGAGCTCTCCGAATCACACTGTGTCCATCCCCATACACTGAGACCATCTTAAGTCCCTCCCACTGCTGTAGGCCTGGGTTTCTCTGACCATTAGTAGGAGCCAAGAAATTTCCAAACACCTGAAAGTGCCTGAATCCAGCCTCTCCTTGGTGGTGAGCATTCCAAAGGGCATCATGACCATTCCTCAACATTGGAACCACTTATGGCCCCTGCCACTGCTGCAAGGCTAGGCTTCCATGCCCTTTAGAATGGGCCCACACTTTGGTAGACTGCCTGAGATCACCTGAATCCAGCGTCTACCTAGCAACCTTCCCAAATTATGCTGTGCCTGCTGGATAGAAGTGCCCAGACCTTAGGAGGAAGCCTGAGACCATCCAATTCTTGTCCAACTTGGTCCTCTTTGGGAACTTGTGAGTAGTTGCACTACAGCCATCTGCTCCCTGCAGTATAAAATCACAAGGAAGAACCTGAAGCTTAGACCAACAAGCTTTTCATACCCAATAAGAAAACCACCAAGGCACATCAAGTACACAAATAGAAACGAACTTCAAATCAACAAAGGAAAGTTTGAGTCTCAAACCAGAATCAAAACAACAAAAGAAATTCACATACCAAAATCACAATGAACAAATAATATGAAAAACTCAAATGTCCCCATCAAACACCAACAGTCCTATAAAAGAGTTCTATATTGAGAACCACATGGAGATAATACAGGACACAGAATTTAAAAGAACAACCATAAACATGATCAAATAATTCAATGAATTTAAAGAACACACAAAACAACAAATCAAAGAACTTAAAGAAAATATGGATAAATATCTGACTGAATTCACAAAAGGGATAGAAATATTGAAGAAAACTCAGGCTGAAATTAAGAAGTGAAACACTCAAGAAGCTGAATAGAAACATCAGTAAAAAGCCTCACCAAAAGAATGAATGAAATGGATAACAATGTCAAGACAGGATGATAAAGTTGAAGAATTGGAATGCTCAAGTAAAGATTATGGAAAAATCTTAAAACACTGGAATGGAATATGCAGGAAATATGTGACACCATGAAAAGTTCAAATATACTCATGACAGGCATAGGGGAAGGAGAAGAATCTTAGGATACTGGTGTTGACCAGATCTTTAACAGGATTTTAAAAAAAAAGACATGCCCATACAAAATATAAGAAGCACATGGAACACCAAATAAATATGACCAGAAAAGAAACTTCCCACAGCATATGACAGTAAAAACATTAAATGTACAGAACAAAGTGAGAATACTGAAAGCTTCAAAAGAAAAACAAGTCATATATAAAGGAAAATCCATCAGAATTACAAGTGACTTTTCAATGAAAACTATGAAAGCAAGGAGAGCATGGACCAAAATATTTCCAGTTCTAAATGAATATAGATGCCAACCCAGAATACTTTACCCAACTAAAATATCTATTATAACTGAAAGGGAAAGGAAGATCTTCCATGACAAAAACAGACTGAAATAATTCGAGTCCACAAAACCAGCCCTTCAGAGAATTCTTGAACTAATACAAATAGTTGAAAAAAGAACACCTATACCCAAGGGGCAAACAGAAAGAAACTAAATGAAGTGTAACTTTAGAAACACAAAGTTAGACAAAGAACACAAACAGAAATTAAAAGGATGGGAACCAATAAACACCTTTCAATAACAAATGTAAATATCAATGGACTGAGCTCCACAGTCATAAGAAACAAGCGAGTTGAATGGATTAAGAAACAAAATTCATTTTTTTGCTGTTTGCAAGCAACCCATCTTACCTCCAAGGACAGGCACTACCTTAAGGTGAAATGATGGAAAAAATTATTCTAAGGAAATGTTACTAAAAAACAAGCAGGAGATGCAAGTCAAATATCCGACAAGATAGACTTAAAATTGAAACTTATCAGAAGAGAACTTCATTGTGATCAAAGGAACAAATTAACCAAGAAGATAGCACAATCATGAACATATATGCATCAAATTCTGGTGCACTGAACTTCATAAAAACAGAACTACAAGACTTTAAGGCATAGATTAATCCCAAATCACTATTAGTAGAGAACTTCAGTATCCCACTGTCTCCATTAGACAGGTCAACCAGGTAAAGAATAAGCAGAGAGCCATCTGAATTAAACAATACCATACATCAAATGGACCTAAAAGACATCCACTGAATATTCCACCCAACAGAAAAGAATATATTTTCTAATCAGCACCTCATGGAATTTTCTCCAAAATCCACCACATACTGGGGCACAAAATAAACCTCAAAAATACTAAACATAATAATATTCCAGGAATATTTTTATTATTTTATTCCATAAAATAATTCCATGAATTCTATGAGACCCCAGTGCAATAAGTCTTAAAATCAACAACAGGAGAAGCCCTATTAGCTACACAAATTCATAGATATTAAACAACACACTCCTGAATGATGAGTGGATCAAAGGAGAAATTAAGAAATAAAAGTATACATGGAATTAATAAAAAAAGGGCAATACTACACAACAGAAACTCTGGGACACTTTAAAAGCAGTCCGAAGAAGGATGTTATAGCTCTAAGTGCCTACTTTAAAAACTCATAAAGAACACAAATAAATGACTTAACACTTCAATGCAAGACTCTTAAAGGCAACAACAAATGAAACCCAAACCCAGGAGATGAAAAGAAATAACAAAAATCAGAGAAAAAAATTAATGAAATAGAAACAAGGAAAACAATACAAAGAATCAACAAATCCAAGCACAGATTCTTTGAAAATATAAACAAGATAGAGAGGCCCTTATCCCAGTTAACCAAAAAAAAGAGAAAGAGCACCACCAAATCAACAAAATTAGAGGTGAAAGAGGAAACATCACAAGAGACAACAAAAAGGTCCATAATACTTTAAAAACCTATATTCTATTAAATTTGAAAACCTCAATGAAATTGATCAATATATAAAATTATGGGAATCAATAAAGCTAAACCAAGAGGAGAATAACAGCTTAATCAGACCCTTAGCATATAAGGAAATTGAAAAAGTAATATGAAACCTCCTGACTTAAAAATGCCCAGGCCCAGATGGATTCAAAGCAGAATTCTACGAGACATTTTAAGAAGATATATATTCAATCATATTTAAATTATTCAAAAACATAGAAACAGACCTCCCAAATTCCTTCCATGAATCTGGCATTCACTTTAATACCAAAATGATGTAAAGATACAGCCAAAAAAGAACATAGGTGCAAAAATTCTCAACAAAATCCTTGCACATATCAAAAATATTGTTCAAAAAACCAAGTCAGGTTTGTTTCAGATGTGCAAGAATGTTTCAAATACATAATCCAATAAAAGTCATAAATAATGTAAATGGATTCAAAGACAAAAACCACATTGTCATCTCAATAGATGCAAAGAAGTCCTTTGAAAAAATTCAATGTGCTTTTTTGATAAAAGCCCAAGAGGGGACTGGACTGGAGGGACTATACCGCAACATAATTAAAGCTATTTACAACAAATCCACAGACAAGATCATTCTAAATGGAGAAAAACTGGAAGCATTCCTGTTAAAATCAGGAACTAGACAAGGATTCCACTGTCTCCACTCCTTTTTAATATAGTACTTGAAACTCTTGCTAGAGAAATAAGGCAACAGATGGAAATTAAAAGAGTATTATTTCCAAAAGGTCAATTATCCCTTGTTGCAGATGACATGATATTATACCTAAGACATGCCAGATTTCCACCAGGAACCACCTAGAAATGATTAATACTTTCAGTAAAGTGGCAGGTTATTAAATTTATGTACAAAACTCAATAGCCTTTCTATATACCAATAACAAGCAGTTCGAGAAAGTGTTCATGAAAATTCTTCCATTCACAATAGCCTAAAAGAAAATCTCAGAATAGACTTGACCAAAGACATTAGTGAGTTATACAATGAAAATTTTAAATCACTAAAAAAAAAGATATTGAGGAAGACACTAATGACATTAGAAAATGGACAGACCTCCCATGATCATGAATTAGAAGAATTAATACTGTGAAAACGACCATCCTACCAAAAGCCATTTATAGATTCAATGCAATGCCAATCAAAATCCCCTTGACAATCTTCAAAGAATTAGAAAAATAATCCTAAAAGTATTCATAGGGAAGCACAAAAGACCTTGGATAGCCAAAGCAACACTGAACACAAAGAGCAATGCTGGTGGGGGGAAGACAATACTAAAACAAATTCGAAAATGTATTACAGAGCTATAGTCATTAAAACAGCATGATACTGGCACACAAATAGATATATAGATCAATGGAACATAACTGAAGACCTAAACATGAGTACATGAAACTTCAGCCACCTGATATTTGACAAAGGGACCAAGAACCCTCAGTGGAGGAAAGACAGCATCTTCAGAAAATGGTGCTGGCAAAACTGAATCTCTACCTGTAGAAGAATGAAACTAAACCCCTACATTTCACCTTGCACAAAAGTCAACTCCAAATGGATCAAAGACCTCAGTGTGAAGCCTGAAACTCTGAAACAGTTAAGAAGAAAATATTGGCAATATTCTATAAGATAGATGTGTAGGAAAGGAATTTCTAAATCAAATATCAAGTGCTCAAGAATCAAATCAAGGTCAAGAATCAGTAAGTGGGACTTCATTAAAACTTAAACATTCTGTACATCAAAAGAAATAACAGAGGAAGGAAAGAGTAAATCTTCACCAGTGACACATCTGACAGAGGTTTAACATTCAGAATCTATAAAGAACCCCCAAAACAAGAACTGGGCATGGTGGTCCATTCTAATCTCATAACTCGGGAGGCAGAGGCAGCTGGATCTGTACAAGTTTGGGTCATCCTGGTCTCCATAGTGAATACAGGCCAGCTATAGGGAGACCATTTCTCAGAAAAACTGAAAAAATAAAACCAAAAACAAAAAGGACTCAAAGAATGAAGAAATCAAGTGACTCAATTAGAAGATGGGCTAAGGATCTAAACAGAGACTTCACAAAATAAGAAATAAAGATGGCTAAGAAACATCTTAAAAAGTTCAAGTAGTGTTCAACATCATTAGTAATTAGAGAGAAGCAAATTCATCTTACCCAAGTTTGACTGGCTAATACCAAGAGAACAAATGATATCAAATGCTGGATAGGCTGTGGGGAAAGGAAATGTTCATTTACTGCAAGTTGTATTGCAAATTTGTGCAACCTCTATGCAAAACAGTATGAAAAACTCTTGCAAATCTAAAAGTGAACCTACCATTTGACTCAGCTATACCACTCCTTGGCATATACCCAAAGGACTCAATATATTGCAGAGATACTTATACACCCATGTTTTTGGCTGCTGTTTTCACGTAGTGAAAAGATTGAAGCAACCTAAGTGTTCCTCAACTGACCAGTGGATAATGAAATGTGGTACATTAACCAATGGAGTTCTACTCAGATGTAAAGAAAAATGAAATCATAAAACTTGCACTTAAAGGGATGGAACTAAAAACTGTTTTGTCAAGTGAAGCAACACAGACTCAAAAACACAAATGATGTATGTTCTCCCTACTATGCGGATCCTAGCACCAAATCTTTCTGGGTGCGGTTGTGTCCTGATGTAACTGCAGGAACAAGGATAATCCAAAGGAATCCAGGAGATAAAGGGAAAGAAGGAACTGAGAGAGAAGAACAGTAGGAGACAGCTGTTACTAAAGGAGAAATGGGTAAAATGAAGGAATTTAAAATAGAAGGGCAAGGGAGGGTTGTGCAAAGAATTTGGGGGTTAAAGGGAAAAAAGAGCTCAAGAGAGATGGGACAGTAGGAAACTGATATTATCAAGGGAAAAATGAGAAAAAATGGGGACACCTTAAATAATGAGGACATCATAGTGGGAGGGTTGGGGGAGAGAGAGAAAGAGAGAGAGAGAGAGAGAGAGAGAGAGAGGGAGAGAGAGAGAGAGAGGAGATAAATAATGCCTGGCTAGTATAAAAAAAAAACAGAGGGAATCATATTAGTCCAACAACCTAATAGCAAATAACATATGTAATATTTCTATGTGAATCCATGTGTATAGCTACAGGCTACATAACAAACAGTGACAGACAGGAGAAACCTTCCTTTGAGTTGCTGACAAGGGTGGTCCATGAGACTACCAAAATTACACAGACTATGCTACAGCCCTTGATTGCTCCCCAAAATTTGAAGGTAAGACCATACTACTAAAGACAGAGCATACTTTGGACATAAGATTTGGAGTAATGATATTGGAGCTGACCTGGAAGCCACTTCCCCTGAAGGTTAACGCTCATATCTTTGGGAAGCACTATGCAAGGCACTAACAGAGACCATCAAGTGATGAACCAACACCAGCTTCAAGACCAAATAAATACATCAATTACCAGCACAATATACGAAATTGGTGCAGTACTGGCAATTTTATCTTGGGGGCAATCAACAGCTACTGAATTGGACTAAAAACCCACTCAATGGGAGGAAACTCATGTTTAGTACTGTAAACATAGCCAAATACACATGGCTGTAGAGGTCATAGATCTTAGAGAAAATTAGAAAACTACTACATCTCTAAACTAATTTGTTACTATGTGCTAAATATGTATCCTTATATTTATGGACAAATATACTAGTCACCACTCATCAAAGAAGCTTCTTTTGCTCCAGATGAGGACTATTAGAGTACTTCAATGATCACACACAAACACTGTGAATTGCCTGTCTAAGTGGCATATCTACAATGCAACCTTTTACTTAAGGCTCACAGAACACAGAACATAGGGTAAAGAGGACACTAATGAATATCTTAGTTCTTGCTAATGAACCTTCCTCATGAAACAGAGGACCAGGAACACAAAAGATTACAAATGGCCAAGGCATAGCAACTAAGAGTCTGCACTATGCTGGTCCTTGGGCTCCTATATTAATCTATACCCTCCCAGGGCTCAGGGACCATTGTAGAAGAGGATACAGAATGATAGGAGCCAGGGAGGAGGTGCATGACCATATGGAATTCAAGTATTACAAGCTCCTGGGAACCTGCTTATATGAACCTATAGCAATGGTGTTAACATGCACAGAACCCATGCAAACTCAAGCAAGTAAAGACCCAGCATAATACTAGGGAAAAGGACAGTTGACCCTAGTCTTAGCTGAAGCAACATTGTCAACTGATTACTTCTGAGTGAGGAATAGCTGCTCTTCCTAAAGCAAGAGACTCTAGATAAGCTGACTATAACTTAGTAGATGAACTTATACCGAGGGCCATAAGGGGACACTAACTTGACACAATATGCCTAAAGACAAATGACAATGTATGAATTCCAGTGGCGGGGCTATGGGAGGGTACTGGTGGTGAAGTGGATATAAAGATGATTAAGATTGATTGAGATGTTCTGTTTCAAACACACAAAAATTCAATAAAAATAGTAAAAAAAATACGGTGAATCAAATAAAAAATGCATAGTAAAGTCACTTGCAAGTTTCACATAGACTGGCATAACAAGAAAAAATAAACATCCTCCTGCAGGATGTAGAAGCTCACAACAGTAACCCCAAACATTAAGACATGCAAGACGCATTGTCCAAATAAGTACCGTTTAAGCTCAAACCCCTTAAAAACTTTTCTTTGAGACAAGATCTCTTACAGCCAATGTGGGTCTCAAACTCCCTATGTAGGCATGATTGTACCACTATGCCTCATTTAAAATTCAGCTTCCTAATAAAGGAAATAGTCTATTAAAATAAATATAAATATTTAGAATATTTAAAAAAAGGAAGACTCCTGGGACTGAAGAGATGGCTTAGTGATTAAGAGAATGTCCTTCTGTTACAGAGGACTCAAGTTCAGGTATTTCATCCGTATTGCATGTCCCACAATTGTATGTAACTCCAGCTCCATGACATCTCACACCCTCTTCTCCCTCGTTGGCACCCACATGAACACGTGTGCACTTACACACAAAGACACATGTGCATACACCTACATTAAAAAAATCTTTATGAACTTGCAGCAATAGTGATAGCATGCACAAGATCCAAACCAACACAATAGGACAAAAACTTGGCATAGAACTGGAGAAATGGGCAGCAGTTCCCAACTCTAGCCAAGAACTCACTGGCAAATGATTATTGTGGAGTGAGGGACAGTTGACTTTCTTTAAGGGAGTGATTCTAGATAAGCTGTCTAGAATCTGGTGGATGAGCTTGGATTGAGGGACCTCTATGTACAAATGCTAGACCAGATAGGACTTAACATATATGACAGAATGTATAAAATCCAGTTTGGGGGGGGGTATGGTGGACATAGAGGGGGAAGGGGACCTAAATTTGATTGATATATATTATATGAAATGCACAAAAAATCAATGAAAAAACTTTGAAAATAAGGTGCTGGGTATGGTTGTCCATGCCTTTAATCCCAGCACTTAGAAAGCAGAGAAGGTGAATCTCAGAGAGATTAAGACCAGCCTAGTCTACACAGGAGAATGAGGACGAGGAGGAAGAAGAAGAGGGGAAGCAAGGGGGCTGAGAGTTCTGTGGCTAAGGGCTCTTGCCCATCTCACAAAAGACCCAAGTCTGGTTCTCGCCACCCATATCAGGCAGCTCACAGCTCACAGTCACTTGTAACTCCATAGCCAGGGGATCCAATGATTCTGGTCTCCATAGTCACCTGCACTCACACGCTATACTTCCACATGTACAAACACACATATATACAAATAATTAAAAATAATACAATTAAAATCTATAAAAGAAAAAATAAAGCAGACTCTGTCTCTATTTCTCTCCCTTCACCTTCCTTAGCTTGAGGAAACATCTCCTATTCCCTTAGGTAACCTAAGACTCACCTCTAATTTGTTTTGCTTTTGTTCTATAGGCCAAATGTTATACAAGCTTCAGTCATATTGCCTATTCTTTGTACTTCATAATTTGTATGGATTTTTCATGTTCCTACATGGCAATGTATGTTAATATAGCTATTGCTAGATAATTAATTTCATAATCTATTGTTAATGGAATTTCAAAAAAAAGGATAAGAAAAATCTTCGTCTCTTAAAGTTCTTTTTTTTTTTAAATAGAGAGAATATGGGGGCTGGTGAGATGGTTCATCAGTTAAGAACATTGGCTGTTCTTGCAGAAGACCCAGGTTCGAATCCCAGCACCCACATGGCAGCTAATAACTGTCCATAACTACAGTTCCAGGGGATCTGACAAATTCTTCTGACCTCTGTGGGCATTGTACGACATGGGTGCATTTACCTACATGTAGGCAGTGCACGAATACACATAAAATCAAAAAATAAAATAAGACTAATCTCTGTTTTAAGACATTGATAAAGTAAGGGTACTATCTAAAAAAATTAAACCTTCTTGCTTTTATATTTCCCTTAAAAATCCAACAGTTGAGCCAGACGTGGTGGCACATGTCTTTAATTTCAGCACTCAGGAGACAGTGGCAGGCTGATATCTGTGAGGTTGAGGCCAGTCTGGTCTACATATCAAGTTCCAGGCAAGCTGGGGCTTCAAGGAGATGATGTCTCAAAACAAACAAACAAAAAAAAAAAGTACTGTTTTTTAAAGTCATAATAATTTAATAACTACCTTTACAGAATAGAACACAAATATTGTCTTTATTTTATTAATATTGGCTTAAATAAATTATTAATGTACCTTGAAATAAGTTGAACTCTTTCATGTATCTATGGTGAAATGACCTTTGTGTTATTACTTATGCCTAATGGTTGTTAAACCTATGTTGTGCATAAGTAATCTTGATAAAAACTTGAAGAAAAATCGCATCATGCTATAGAGTCAAGAAAATATGACTTAAGTCATGACTTATAAAAACTTCATCTGTTCTCGGAAAGAAACATTGCAAACCTAAGTTTTTGATGCTACACAAAATTGCTTTTGCATCTGTATGTTTATAATAGAAACTAGAAATATAAAATTGGAATGTGCAAATATAACCCTGAAATTACAGTAGAATTAAACACAAAGACATTATGTTTCGTGCATATTTAGCATTAAGTGCTAGGTATATGCTGTATTCTTAATTCTATTGACATATTTGCATAGTAAATTTTTCTCAGAATTGGTTCACAAAGATATCACAGGATATGATACAGCATTTTTATATTACAACAATTGTATTAGCTAGTAACATCTTGACAGAGTATTACTGAAACACTAAATTTCTGCATGGTTTCATACTCAGTAATGATCTTTTTGGTCTTAATTTATAGCAGCATGTTCCTATAGTCACTTCTAGATCTGACAGGTCAGTCGTTCCTCCCTAGCTAACTCCCTTTCTTATTTCTTTTGTTCCTTCCTTCCTTCGTTCCTTCATTCATTCCTTCCTTCATTCGTTCCTTCCTTCCTCTTTCTCTTTTCCCTCCTTTTCTCTCCCTCTCCTTTAATTTTAAAGCAATGAACTTCTTTCTTTTATTAAGCCATAGAGACAACAGAAGTGACAGTCTAGTTCCAGTTGTCTAAAGCCTCCATAATCTAACCACTATCAAAGTTAATTTATTCATGCTTATAAAATAGGATTCTTTAGCCTTTGTGAATTATATTATTAACCTCTTGATCTCATTTCTAGCAATATAAGTATTATTTTAAAATGTGGTATTCCATTTCTTCATGACTATTGGTATAGTTTAAATTTCTTTGTCATTTTTAAAGAGAATGGTCTGAGTTGGTTAAAATTAAGTTCAATATATACTGACAAATTATCAGTGATGATACTATATATGTTACTGAACTTCAGTAAATGAAACAAAAGTCTTTGAGAAGCTAAGTAGACTAATGCTTACAAAATTATTTTTGATGTTAGATATGGTGGCACATGTGAGATTGAAGCCAGCCTGGTCCACGTAGTGACTTCCAGGTGGGCTGGAACTAGTGAGGTCGTGCCAGCAAAACAAAACAAAACAAAACAAAATATTCTTATAATAACCTTTGAAAATAAGATTTTGATGATTAACAGCACCATTCACGAAATAGTAAGCAAAGAAATTTTAATTTAATGGAGGTAAACAAAGACAAAATTTGGGATACTAACATTTTAAATGCATAAGTATCATTTAAAAAACCCTTATTCAAAAATATTTTCAACAGCTTTAAAATAGCTGGATGAAATAAGTCTAGTGTGGTGTTCAGAAATTTGAATTTTTATCTTTAGATAGTTACATAATCAGCCTTGGAAAACACAAGTAGATATTATGCTTCAAGTCATTCTGTCACTCATAAATTAACAAGGAAAGAAAATATATTCATTCGATATTATATAATTAGAAAACCACGTGGAAGACCTTTCTAAAAACACCATACAGTATACACAAGGAATGTATTTGTAGGAATTTGCTTGCTTAGATCTTTGTCGGACTAAAAAAGAAAGAATTGTCCTGCTGTAAAACAAGAGTGGTAGCAATAACAAGCCCCAGGATATTAGGTGAAACAGCTGTATTATTCTATAATACTTCAAGGAAAACTGGTGAACCATGAAGACCTACACTGGCTTGTTTACTGGCTAGAAAGTCCAAAAAAATCATGTCAGTTGCATTGAACCTAGCTGTATATGCAATGCAGCAAATATGAAAGGGATGTTAGCTCAGGGTCTTTTGACAGTTGATGGCTGCTGGGGGAGAGAAGTGGCCACCGGTAAGGTGTTCATGTCCACCAGATGACCCCACACCTCTGCTCTAATTAAACATATTGGATTACTTTTTTATCTATTATTTTTATTTTATGTGTATGAGTGTTATGCCTGCATGTAGGTAAGTGTACCCATGTCATGCAATGCCCACAGAGGACAGAAAAGGCTGAAGGATCCCCTGGAACTGGAGTTACGGACAGTTGATAGCTGCCTGTGGGAACTGGGATTCGAACCCGGGTCTTCTGCAAGAACAGTCAGTGTTCTTAACTGCTGAGCCATCTCTCCAGCCCTAAGATATTGGATTACTTTTAAAAAGTGGGGGGGACATTAAATTGAAAGGGAATTGTGTTGGGTGGGCAGAAAGTTAAAAGGAGAGAGTGGGGAGAAGGTAAGATAAGATAAAGATACATTGTACACATATCACAGAGGCACCAAGGAAGGAAGAATATCATAGGGCATGGAAATTGGTTTTTTTTTGCAATTTTTATTTCTTTTCAAAGAATATGCCTGAATTCATCCTGACAAACAGAAATGCTGTCAGAATAATTGGTTGATATTTGTGAGGTATGACATTTCTGCTTGTGGTTGATAAATATTTCTTTACAGATTTCCTAATATTAGTATACATCTTTTACATCATCTTTAAAAAAAACACAGACCTTGGGGGCTGGAGAGATGGCTTTGAGGTTAAGAACACTGGTTGTTCTTGCAGAAGACCCGAGCTCAAATCCCAGCACCCACGTGGCAGTTAAGAACTGTCTGTAACTCCAGTCACAGGGGATCCTACAGCCTCTTCTAGAAAATATTGATGAAATGATTAAATACTTGAACACTCACAACATACTAGAATGAAACCAAGAATGCTCGAGTATTATTCTTTTGCTGTGATAAAGCACTGTAACCAAAAGCAATATTGATAGGAGAGGAAGTTTTGGTTTATACTTCCAAATTAGAGTCTGTCACTAGGGATGTCAGGACAGGAACTCAAGACAGGAAACTGGAGGCAAGAAATATGGAAGAAGGCTCATCCAAGGGCTCATGTTCAACTGTTTTCTTATATAGCCTAGGCCTGCTTTTCATGACTCCCCCACTATTATTGACTCTCCTTCTGGAACAATAAGATAAAATAAGCTATTTATTCTGTAATTTTCTTTTGGTCATGATATTTTATCACAGAATTAGAAAGCAAATAACACAGAGATTTTTTCCCTCTGTTTTATTTCACTTAATGCAATGTTGCCAAAATTCAACTATGTTGCAGTACGCAACAGAATGTTATTCCCCCCCCCTTTCTTTTAAAATTTATTTTGTGGTGCTGGGATTTGAACTCAGGGCCTCATATATGCTAGGCAATTACCTTGCCATTGAGACACATCCTTAGCCCTTCCTCCTGTTTTTATTGTGAGGAATGCTGTTATGAACATGGTATACAAACTTCTGGATCTGTACCTTTAGACCATTGGATTTGTAACTGGAGATAAACTGCTAAATCATATGGAAATTCCATTATTAACATTTTTCAGTAACTACCATATTCTTTACAAAGAGGATGTGCCACTTTTACTTCCTGTTGTCCACAGTGTATTTCTGGCAATATCTCTTATTGGAGGGTGGGGGTGATAACACAGAAGTTTGTATCAGAGAGTGGGCTGTTGTGAAGAACCTGCTATTAAGGAGAGGTATTCTGCTCTGCACTGGAACAATCAGAAGGGTGAGCTCAGGGTAAGACCCCACCTAGCTAAGTTACCAGCTTTTAAAAGAAAATACGTTAAGGGTTTTCTGCTTCTAGCAAAGAATAGTATACAAAAACTGTTGCAAATGATTTTCAAATTGGCAGCTAAACTTGTTAGAGTTGTTCTTGTAGTACTGGCTTTGGAGATGAGGCCCGAGAATCTTCATCCACAATTTCAGAGAGCTGCTGAGGTCTGTCAACCTGTGCCAGTGCTGGAGCCCCTGAGGAGCAAGGAGGTCATGTGTGACCATTGCTTTATGCTGTGGAAGTGAAGCTTGCAGTGGAGACATCAAAATGTTGATGCCAGAACTATGAGGCATCTACAAAGCAGAGCTATGTAGAGAAAGTGCAGTCAGTCCAAATGAGGGGAGTTTGTCTCAGGCAGCAGGCTGAAGTCATGGAAGGCCTGTGAAACTGAAGTCTCAGACAGGAGACTTGGAGCTAAAGAATTTGTTGTTTCCCCTGATGATTTTTATACTTGCTATGGTCTAGTATTTCTTCATTATGTCTCCTTTCCTTCCTTTTGGAACAAGAATGTGTATTCTGTACACCATTGTATGCTGGAAGAATGTGTGTGTGTGTGTGTGTGTGTGTCTCTCTCTGTGTGTGTGTGTGTGTGTGTGTGTGTGTGTTATTTCACAGGAGGCTACAATTAAAAGATTGCCTTATGTCTTGAAAGAGACTTTGGATGTTGGATTTTTGAACAGTGTTGAGGCTGTTTGGGACTATAGAGACTTTTGAAGCTGGACTAAATGAATTTCACATTATGATGTGGTCATGAGGCTATGGGATCCAGGGAGTGGACTGTTGTGGGTTGAATGAGAAATGTTCCCCATATGCTAAAGTATTTGAACACTCTGTCCCCAGTTGGTAACACTGTTTTGGAGATCACAAAATGTTTGAGACGTATAGCTTTGCTGGAGGAAGTGTCGTTGCTCTTGGTGGATTTGGTGCATTCATAGCCTTGCCTGCCTTCCATTTTCCCTCTTGTTTTCATATTTTCCCATTAAGATGGAAGCTCTCAGCTTCCTGCTTCTGTTACATGCTGCCATGGCTCCTCCACCATTTTGGACTTTCCCTCTGGAATCATAAACAAAAGAATTTCCTTTCTTCTGTAGGTAAATTTTGATAATGTCATTTTATTACAGCCACAGAGCGGTTACTAATATAGGTGTTCATCAAGAGAAGAAATGAAGAACAACAAAATTATGACATTTGCACACAAGTGTGTAGAAGTTCAAAACATTGTTAAATGAAATAACCCTCTACTAGAAAGACAAACATCACATATTGCTTCTATACATGCTTTCTTCTGTAGGTAAATTTTGATAATGTCATTTTATTACAGCCACAGAGCGGTTACTAATATAGGTGTTCATCAAGAGAAGAAATGAAGAACAACAAAATTATGACATTTGCACACAAGTGTGTAGAAGTTCAAAACATTGTTAAATGAAATAACCCTCTACTAGAAAGACAAACATCACATATTGCTTCTATACATGGAGGCTACTAATAAGTTTGTGTTACATGTAAGTATAAATGTATGTACATA
>NW_008337804.1:1080685-1118267 GCF_000622305.1 Nannospalax galili | reverse complement strand
ATGTGGTATAGATCATGAGGCTAGAAATAGGAATGTGAGAGGGAAGAAGAGATTTTGTGTAAAGGGAGAAATAGATTGATGGAACACATGAGGTATGGAAACAAAAGGGAATGTATTTTGAGAGGAAATGAAATCAGCAAGCACAGGAGAAGGAAATGGGCAGAAGATTTAGGGAGAAGGAAGGACAAAGAAGAATAAAATATTTATGAAAATGCAGAAAATGCAGTAATGAAACTGAAGTTAGAAATTTTATAGATTTTGAACAAGATCATGTACCATGATATTCAGCATAGCTCCTGTTTTGTTTGGCCTGGAAATTTGAATTTGGCAAAGATGATAGCATGGTGTGATTAATCTGTATTTTTCTAGAGTATTTGAATATTTTCAAAACTCTTCATTTGCAAAGTCTAATTTAAGTATTTCTCATGTTTCTTACAGGTAAAACTTGCATTTCCCTTAATACCATACCATGTAAATAAAGCACGCACTATTTATGGGCAGTGCACCATTACAGAATTTTATGGCAAGAGAAGGGAAGTCATTGGGTGAAGGAAGCACAACAAATTATGCAAGAAATTCCACCAAGCTTTCTACTTCGAATGTAATGCCCTCAGTTGCACCAGATCACCCAATTGTTACAGTTTGCACATGTTTTCTGTCTTGAAGGCTATAAGTCATTGGATAATCATGTTGCTGCTTATCACCCTCTAATAGGTCAGCATGCATTTAACACTGATTGGGGCAGCATTACAGGAATCATGAATTAGGATGCTATGCTTTCTTGCTTGGTACTTATACCTAATGCTCTGGTCGCTAACATGGAACCCATGCATGCTGCTACAACAGAAGACAACTGGGACAGAAACCTGGAGTTCTGTTAAACTGACAAATAAGCTTCTCATTTTAAAAATATACTTTTAAAATCTATGCAGTTTGTCACACATCATTACACCACAGCAATTATGTTAAAACCTCTTATCTTAAAATGTATGCATTGCCCATGACAATCTTCAAATTTTTACAGTCAGACTGAATAAAATTGAGTCAAAAACACAATTCATTTATTTAAGCAGTTAGTAATTGCATTTTGCTAGAAATCAGTTTGAATGGAATGGAATTTATTGTTTTATTTACAGGAAATTTAAAAGTGAATTCTATGATGTATGTGGTTTTGAGAATTTTCCGAATTGAAGGTATTTTTCTGATATTAACTCATTTTATTCTTTAATATTACATGCTTTTTCACACTTGCAAGATGGATGCCAGAGATTCAGCCATGAAGTTGATATTTTCTAAGAAAGAAGGAAAAACACAGATGGCATTCATGGTAAATGAATTCTCTTCACAGGGCCCCTAGTATAGTATGGCTTTATCTCACTGGTAAAAGTTTGTGTTACGTGACAGCAAGAGTTACAAAAGTTTCTGGAGAAACTTTGGTTTGGGTGGAGGTAGAAGCAGAGTCTTTGATGCCACAAGTATAGCAAATTATGTACTTAAGACATGGAAGAAGATGACTATAAGAATATACTTTCTATTTCTATGAAAATCAAAAAAGGATATAAAAATGATGAAATAAACTTTAAAATGAAGAGCATTTATTGTCAGAAGTCTGATAACACAACTGATACTACTGAGCAAAGTAAAATGGTGCATCTGTACAATGTTAGACACGCAGATGAACATGTATGAGGATTTTTTTGGACAATATCAAAATTTACAGTATAATAATACATTTACAAGATTCATCAATTTCAACAGAAACAACTTTTTACATCATCCTTTCTACCCTGATGATGTGGGATCAGGTACTTCTATTCCAAACTTAATTACTAATACAATAATTACTAATTATCTCATATCATATTATATAGAACACATGACATGTCTAAATGTATTTTCAAATGAGTGTTTTAGGTATGAATACAAGTAAAAAAGGCTGCAGCAGAATTCAGAGGGTGTCCGTAGGGAGCTGAGAGAGTCTATATTGCTAAGATAATAAATCAACCACCTCATGAAGGTAAGGGCTGCTGTTTCCGCTGGATTTAAATTTAGATATCTAAGCTACAGAGTTCAGTTGAGGTGAAAGGCTGAATTGGGTATGGACCAGGAAATAGTGGGTTTAGGACCAGGTTCAGTCATGTGAGTTCCACACAAGGACAGCCAGTCAAGTAGGCTATGTCAACAGCAGGGGACCAGCCGGAGCTGAAGCTCAGGGAGAGTAGGGGACCAGTCTCTATATGAGTCCTTAGCACATAAACCATGTATCTCCAATACAACAGTGTGTCCACTGCAACCGAGGCAGTACCTTCACCAATGGACTCTCTTGTCCACTTTTCTGGACCTTTTACTCTGCCACATAGCTGAAGCCTCAGATACTCTCCATGACCCTTTCATGCCTTCCAAGTCAGTACCATTGGGAAAATCTTACACATTATTTGTAAAATTCTGCTGCCATTTTGATGTGTAGTCTTGGCTTTCTAGACTACGGCTTTTTTGTACTGACCCTGGGGATTACTCTCCCAAACTGTTCTAATGAAGCACAATATCTTCACCTCCATGACTCTGATCTCTTATTAATCATAGCTGATTTCAGCCCCACCTAACCAGCATACATTGTCACATAAATAAATGTTTCACTTCCTCATATACTAAATCCCAAGTATCAAGACAAATGCCTGATAGTCTTTACTTCCCCCTGAAACTTCATAAGCCAGGCTTCCCTTATCTACATTTCTTTCAGCATTTTTTTCGGCATTTTATCTCCAAAGTTCTCACAGAACACCCCACTGAACTCTGAACATTCAGAGTTCAAACAATAACAGGCCAAACAAAAACATAGTCAGGTCCTTGCAGCAGAACTTGATTTTTGTAACCAATTTCTGTTGTAGTTGGCTTTCATGTTCCTGTGATTAACAACATAACCAAAAGCAAGTTGAGGAGGATACGGTTTATTTAATTTTTGTCCTTCCAATGACAGTCCATCATTGAGTGTTTGCAGGGTAGGTACTCAAGGTAGAAACCAAGAGGCAGGAACTGAAACAGAAAGCATGAAGGAATGGAGGAATGCTGTTTACTGACTCACTCTCAGGCCAGTCTTCAACTACCCTTCTCATAAAGCCCATGTTATGCACCAGGGTTTGGAACCACCCACAGTGGGCTGAGCCCTTCTACATCCATCAGCAATCAAAAAGTGCCCCACAGACTTTCCCACAAGCCAGTGAGATGGAGGAAATTCAACTGATGGTCCCTCTTCCCTGGTATGCCAAATGGACAATCAAGATTAGCCATTACACCCTTTATCTAGATTTTTGGTCACACTTAATTTCTTCCCAAGAAATTCTTCTTTCCTGTGTCTTATTCTACTTCTTCTTCAAATTCTCATGGAACTTTCTTCCTGATTTATTTTTTTTCTTATTTATCAAATTGCAAGTTTCTCTTAATTTTTATTTCATCTCAGTGTACAAGTCCTTATACTCATTGTCTCTCCTCACTCTTTCATTTCTCGCTTTTTGTTCTCAAAATAGCAGAATGTGCTCAGAACAAAACATGCTGAGACAGATAAAATAAAAAGAACAGTCCAATCTGTTTCTGTCCCTACTAGAATAGAATATCCGGAATTACCATAACCCAGCAATCTCTAAGAATCTGCTGGGGTATAAAACCCATATCCAACCACCTGGGATTCCTTAGTTATGGTGCATTAGAGAACAGATATAGTCCATACTTCATTTATCCTAGGCAGTCTTCCTGAGTCACGATGGACTGGCCTACCCTAACCTCTAGTGTTCTATTGTCTTTTGCTGTTTATTTTGCATAGTGACTTGCTTCACTGAAATTGATGCATGAGAACTCTTTGTTACCAGGCTTATGCAACTGTTGAGGCTGCAGATGGGTAACAATACATTGCTTTGCACTTGGCGGTACTATGCTTAATATGTTTACTTCTTTTAAGATATTTAATATTCCTCATATTCCTCATGAATGAATATATTCTCATATTTTCTTCTAGATTGTTCAATCTGGGGAATACAACTTTCAGCATGTTTCCTGCTACTTAATTACAGTATAAAAATGGAACCCATGCCTAAGCCCAGAAAAACTAAATATGGGATTTTATACATAGTATAAATAAAAATAAGTTCTCTATATGAAAGTTCCAAGTCGAATATAAAAACATATTTATTTCTAGATAGTATAAAAATTATCCTTAATTTAACATTTGTATGAATCACTTAGAAATAGTTCTTAAAACTCAGTAGTTGTTTGGTACTATCTGAGATTCTCCAGTTCTTTAGCTGCTGATGATCTCACTGCACTTTGGCCAAAAGAGAAACACAGGAACAGCTTAATAGAAAGGCACTCTTTTCTATGTCTAAATGGTACATTGATAACATAATGGCTATTTTGTACCATTTCTATAAAGATAAATGGGATTGTCATTAAGAAAGTGTTTCAGGATGACCAACATGTAATTCCTTTAATAAAAATATCTCTGAGAATAGAAGTTTGAATTTTTTAGAAGAACAAAACTGAATATACTGGAACTGTAAATAACGAAGTTGATAAATCATGCATATTATTAATGACAATCTCTTATATTATTATTTTAAAACACCAGAATATCAATCCTCATGATACCATCTATGAGATTTTTGGCATCCAACATCATTACAAAGATATAAACAAAGACAGTGGACCCATTGTTTTTCTGACCACTTCCTAAATAATTTTGTTACTTTCTGTAAAATGCCATCCCCAATACAGAGTAAATTGTCTATATATCTATCATCATCCTATCATTTATCTATCATCTATCATCTATCTATCTATCTATCATCTATCATCTATCTATCTATCTCTATCTATCTCTATCTATCTATCTATCTATCTATCTATCTACAGGTCTTTTGATCTCTAAATTAGAATTCATTTTCTAAAGTCACATAAGAATGACTAAGAAAAATGGCAGCAATTGCAAAGAGTGCTTTACGAAACGACAATATTCCATTAAAAATGGAATGTGCCTGTCTTGTTTGACATGGGTAGTAGGAGACACTTACTTAGCTCAACTTGTCTGTAGGATTTTACAGCAGCATTTTTCAGGAATATAGAACCCATTTCCACAACTAAAATACCAGTAAATTTTCTCTGTCTAGCACTCATTGCACTCCCTAACCTCAGCAGGGATAACAATTTATTCTATTTTTTTTAAGAATTATTTCAAAACCCCTCTTAGACTTTGCAAAGAAAATTGCAGTAATTGTTGGTAAAGATGATTTCTGTTTTGCTTTTTCATTAAATTAAATGTTTCTTTGTAGCACAGCATGGTGGTTTTTGTAACCTTTTCAGTGTTAAAATGAGCTATTTACTGTTGGCTAGAGTGTTTCTCTTTCAAAATAAATGAATTCAATTGATTGAATTGTGATAAGCAATGAATTCATCCACAAAAGTATGAAGGTTATTTGTCTTACTTTGTATCACAAAGTAGTTCAGTGTTTTGAAATTTCTTTAAAATATTGTCTTAATATTTGTTTTAAATAAGTGAATAAGTGTGAAACAGTAAACTCCTAAATTATGAATAATTCTTTTGCTAGCAACTTGATAAGATAAAAATTACAATGTTGCTTTTATAACCCTCCCTTCACCCCTTCCATTTCAATACCTCTATTACCTGTTTTCTTCATAGTGACATCTGTCTCATTCTGTTTTTCTCTCTTAGTTTCCTTCTTCCCCTTTACCTCACTGATTCCTTTCTATTTTCCTGGCTCCTGCAGTTATATCAGTTTATATACTTACATATTAAGAATTAAGTTGACAAAATAGGCCTTAACACAAATGATAGAATGTATGAATTCCAGCTGGGGAAGAGCTATGGGAGGGTGCCAGTGGGGAAGCTGGTATAAAAATTATTAAGATTTTCTGTATGACATATACAAAAATTCAATTAAAAATTATAAAAATAAGTAAATAAATAAATGTTTATTAAAATTTAAAATGTTGCTATATGACCTTAGAGAAAAAACAGAGTACTAAGGTTTTAAAAAATTCTGTCTTTAAGACTTACTGATTCTTCTCATATGTAATCCATCACCCCTACTCCCCCCACCTCTGCCAAGTACGCAGACATCTTACTAGTCATTCTCTTCCAAATTTTCTAGATATTTTAGCAAAACCACAAAATAATTCTCTATGTGACATCAGAAGTATAAAAGGCAAAGGAAACATGAAATTAGGATAGATTTATCATGAAATTAATAATAAAGTAATAATTTAAATGACCACACCAATAATGATTTAGCATTTTATATATTTGTGCTTGTTATCAGCAGAGAAGGTTTTAAAGATATTTAGTATTGACTCCTGAAAATTGTCAGTTACTCCTAAATTTTACCAGGACATATGCCAAAACATTGCTTCCCAGCTATTAAAAATTAGCTATGCTATACAAATTTGTATTTTGTATTCAATGAATGTTGAAAAAATAGGAATAGCTATCATTTATAGCAATCATCCCATATGCTCCTAAACACAGGAGTGTGGTGCTTAGAAGGCCTTATTCCAAAGCTACAAAATTAGCTAACAGAAAATCTGTAGGTTTTATTTAAACCAAGGCTGGAAAACTTGGTTTAAATGAAACCTTGTTTTAGTAAAACAAAGCTGAATCCAACCTCAATTTGCTGCAGTCTTTGCAGCAGGTGCAGAGGTACTTCCGTGTCTGAAGTTGGCCTCAGTCATGATTTAAGACGTAAATGAAACACAGTAGGCAGGAAGTTGCGTGGAGAACCACAAGCAGCAGAGTATCAGCAGGGAAGCCAGGACTATGCAACTGATCAGAGAAAAATGTGCCCTGCAAGGCCTAAGCCTTGGTGCTGTATTATCATGGACTTTCCGAGCCTTCTTCCCACTTCTGGCTGAACACTGGAGCTGTACGGTAAGTGCTGTCCTGGTTTCTGCTGCTATACACATGTTTGCCCAATTCCTTACTCTGTGACACTATAGTTCCCCTGAGAATACCTATCAAATCCAGATACTTGCTGATATCATTTAGTGAGTGAGCCAGGAGGTAAGATTTACATTGCTAATGTTTTAAAATTTTGTTCTGGGGGCACCTGAGAGGAGTTGGTCCAAATGACAGGTTTAAGTCAGGAAAGTTACAGGCTGTCAAGATGCATGCTATCTGAATACCCCATGGTAGGATAATCTGCATGTGAGCTAAGGTTACAAATTAGCCCTCAACAGATGCAAGACAATGCTCATGTTTCAAGGCACACTATAAAATCATACATTACTCACATTCTGATGCAGCTCCCTAGTAAGGACTGAAAACCTCAAAGGAGGCTGGAGTACTTACCTTCCATTCTCCAAACAATCAGGACTTCCTTAACAGCCAATCCCTCTCCTCCTTCCCCACTCCTTACCTGTTTCCCCTCTTTCCATTTCCTTTTCTTTTTAAAATATATTTTTATTTATTATTTTAATTTTATTTGTATGACTGTAAAGCCTGCATGTGTGTAAGTGCATCTCTGTTGTCCAATGACCATGGAAGTCAGAAGAAGATGTCGGATTCCCTGGACCCAGAGTTATGAATGGTTCAACATGGGTTCACTTACATGCATTCAGGTGGTATACTCATATATGTAAAATAAAATATTTTAAAAAAAGAAAACATTACCTCAGCTACTCTACCAAGCTCTTTGTCTCTTGAACAGAAATGTTAGCTTAAGCATCTCTAACAATCATTGGTTGATTTTTATTTTTCATTTTTTTGTCCACTAAGGTTTTTCACGCATCTCAAAGTCTTTCTGCTTTGCTTTCAACTGAGAGGTACTCTGGCATGTAAACATGTTACATGTGCCACTGATCATTGTTTTCATGTGATGTTTCATGTATTAGTTTATTTCTAATTTATTATGGAGCAAAATACACTCTCGCCTCTACAGTTCCTAAAACATACCTGAGTAACAAAACAGGTGGGCATTTCATTTTTAAATTATGTTTAAATTATTTTAATTATTTTTGGCATTCCAAAGTTAAAATGTATATGTATGGTTGCACATACAAGTGTTTTTTTTAGGATAATTATTTAGTTTGCAATTGTGACATTTAGGTATGGAACTACTGTCTGTCTGTCTGTCTGTCCCTGTCCATCCTTTTTGATAAACAGGTGTTTCAAGGTTCTTAGTTTAACCAACTGGGCAGTACTTAATACAAATGACCATTTTAAAACTTAGCTGTTGCTGCCTCCCAGCCTGCTCAGAGCCTTACAAAGACATCATTGTGCTTTAATATACTTACTTAGAGAAGAAGTTAGGTTTCCAAAGGTAAGGATAAAATGGGAACCCAGAACCTATATGTTAGCATTTCAATTTACCTTTCTTGATTGTTAAGAACAGAAGTGTAAAAGAAATATTCTAAAAGGGTGAGGGAAATCAATTACAGGCAAACAAGCCCACTTCTGAGATGTGACTCCACTAAATAACAGATTTCTCTTGTATGTGATAACTCTTCTCCTCAGTGAAACCTCTTCCAGAACAGAAGATTCTAAAGGAACAATGCTTGCCACCACCTTATGAAATCAAGACACTGGGTTCTATGAAGCAGGACTTTGCAAAGAAAGAAACAACTGTAAGCAAGGGTATCCCACTTGTCAGATGGAGGATGAACCTTCAGCTCAAAAACTGATTGTCCTTGGGGAGCAAAGTAGCCGAGGGAAGTCTGGACTCATGCATAAAGGCACATCAGGTGACTCTCACTGAGGCAGGTAAAATGTTCATTTTCTTAACCAATTTTAGGACATTGTTTTCTGCCTTAATCCATAATCCAGGAATCCCTAGTAAGTTCACACAGTTATTATTGTCAGCATGTACCCTTGAGAATTTCCCTATCCATGATCTAACAATAAGAGGGAAGATCCCCACAATGGACATAAATATCTTCTTCTCACAAGGAATAGAACACTGACCTACCCAGACTGAGGAAAAAAAAAAAAAAAAAAAACCTCAAAAAGTTAATCTCTAAAATAAGATGAAAGTTATTCCTCCTGAGTCTCCACACACCTGAAAACATTGGAAAGACAAATCTGTTTATACTTGTGATCTCTTAGAAGACTTGAATTCTCTTTGACTTAAAATAGTGCTTTAACTTCTTAAATGTAAAATAATTCCTATTTAGATCTATCAAGAGAGAAACATCATGATTTTTTTTCCATTATTTTCCTTTTGGCACCAATACTATATACCGATAAATTAGAAACTCACACGATTTCTGATTAACGATTTCCACCACTGGATTCCTTTTAGGAATTATTCTATTGGCTTTGTGCTCATTCTGAATACACAAGCATCAGTATTTGTTCTTTTAACCTAGGAATCCTACCTTCAGGAGCAAGCTGCATAAGAATGCCTTTCTTAGGGAAATATAGGGTCATGGCTTTCTTTGCTTCTGCCATTCTGCAGACCCATTGCTTGACATAATCAGGATACTTTCATTTTGAATTATTAGTTTTAACCTCATTGTTTAATTTGTGTCTTCTATGATACAATAGTTTTAGACTTCACTCCATGTGATGCAGGAATTCCAGTTAATTTCTATTTGAGAGGATCCAAAGAATCCTCTCCAGCTACTAGGTAAAGTACTAAGAAATTAAATGCCTTGGATAGGAAGAAGTAATTACAAGGAGATGAACTATCTTCTTCCAAATCCTCTAATTTTTTTTGTGATTACATCACTCCATGAGAAGTTTATGGGAATAAAGGCAGAGAGTGAGATCAGGAAGTCTATAAACAAATGCTACAAAATTAGCCTAAGAGAAAATCCACTTAAAAGGAAAAATGAAAGGCTGGGAACTTCCCATCAAGCACAAAAGAGATCTGGCTAGATGCACCGGCATAGGGAGAGAGGCATTCTGGAGTGTGTGATGGTAACCTTCAACTCATTACAACACTGAAGTTCACGTAAGTGAAGATTTAACATATGATACATTAAGTTGTATTTATAACTATATGTAATTAATAGACATGCACAACAATGTCTATGCTATGCAAACATGATGAAAAATGGGAAATATGACCCCCAAACCCCCAATTTTTGTATAGTGTTTCTACAGATCTTAAATTTTTTCTACCATCTCTGGCCCACTGCTCCCTCCAAATAAACTGTCCCTGCTCATATTACTAATTATATGTCCCTGGAAAATACCTTGTTCACCAATATAAGAATCCAGAACCCTCTTAAGGAAACCCTTCAAACTTCAATGCCCACGGGTATGTAGACAGTATGACTGGTCATATGACCAACATAACTGAGCTGTCAGCAGGGCCTAGGTACAAAGAACAAAAGCAGAGGCCAAAAGTAGGAACCACACTTCAGAACCACCATTGTACCTGGCAGTCTGTTCCACAAAAGACAATAGCATCATTTGCTACATAGGCAACAAGTAGTCTGTTCGGCTGAGCAAAGTCTTAGAAGACTTGACTGTGCACTCTGTCTTCTCATTCCCCAAAAGTGATCAGTGTTGATTTGTTTTGGGAAAAGACTACTCACCTCTATCAATTGTACAAGTGTCACTTGTCAGAAATGTTGATGATCGCCAGTGCTCACACTACACATCTACTTTGTAGGTTTATACGGTGACGGTACTGGGCACGGTCACATCTCCAAAGCCAGTGAGAACATCAGGGTGAATTACTTTGAACTCCAGGACTCAGAGCTATTAAGGTTGATATGCTACTCTAGACACCGAATTAGCATAAAGAGCCAGCTCTGCTATAGGTCTTAGCCATAATGCACAGATGTACTGGTTGGGAGAACAAGAAATCAAGGAACCTTGGAACTGGAGAAGTGACTCACCAGTTAAGAACACTGGCTAGTCTTGCAGAGGATCTGGGTTTGGTTTTCCAGTGCCCACATGACAGCTAACAGCTGTCTGTAACTCCATTTCCAGGGGAATCCAACACCCTCTTGTTGTTGCTCCAGGCATTGTATGCACATTTACTTACATGTAGTCAAAACACTCACACATAAAAATAAAGTAATTATTTAAAGGAAAGAAATCAAGGGACCTCCAGTAGTCATTGTCATTGAAGACATCAATGGCCCTTGCTGAGGATGCCCATAGCATTAATTGCTGGGAAGACAGCAGTTTCTGCATTTTTGCTGGCATCAGAATGATTACACATCACAATCCCATGTAGAGCAAGGTCTTTTTATACTGAACTTACAATGAAAGCCTGAAAGAAGTTAATTATCCACCAAATGCTCAAACATCAGTGAAAGACAACTAAAAAAGAAAAATCAGAGGTATTATTACATACATACAACACCCAAATTAATTTCCTACTAGCTTACCACAGAAAAACAGACATGCACAAGTGGCCTTACAAATAACTCATAATAACAATTTTAAGGTAGCTAAGCAAACAGGAAAATTGCTACAAATAACTAAATCAGTCTTTGTCATTATAAAAAAAAGAACGAAACTTTTAACAGAGCAA
The DNA here is from genome assembly GCF_000622305.1 of Nannospalax galili. Taxonomy (NCBI): domain Eukaryota; kingdom Metazoa; phylum Chordata; class Mammalia; order Rodentia; family Spalacidae; genus Nannospalax; species Nannospalax galili. The sequence continues at coordinate 1,106,775 of NW_008337804.1, read as the reverse complement.
TTAGGCAAGAGAAAACATTTAATATCATCCAAATTAGACAGTAAGAAGTCAACTTTTCTCTGTAGTCAACATGAGTTTACATATAGCAATAATTAAGCAAAAAAACTAATAAATTTCATAGCAAGATTATACAAGCTCAATACATACACAAAATCAAGAAGAATTCCACTTATAGCAGCTAAAAATAAAATATTTACCAAAAATGAAGGAGAAGAAAGGTCTGCATACAGAGAATGGTAAAACAGACAATGATGATCAAAGTTACTGGAGACAAAATAGAAAGATGTAGTTTTCATGAACTAGAAAAATTATTTACTAAAATTTTCATAATATCAAAAATGATATGTAGTCAGTACAATCCTTATCAAAATTCACTGATCTATTAAAAATAAAAATATGCAAATATCATCCAAAGTTTCTCGGCAGCCTCAACACTTCTAACCCATCACACAGACGACCATGTCCTCTGCTAGCCTTGGACCCATCCTGCTCCAACTACTCTGCCTCATATCTCTAGACTAGCTTTGTAACCCAGACTAACTAAACTCCCTAGCATACATTGCTAAATCCCTCTTCAGGTTGTCCCCAAGCCCATCTACCCCCGGGTCCTGATCTGTCTGACAAACTAGCCTATCTAGGACTCTGGTAAATGGATAGAACTAGAGGCCATTACACTAAGTTAAGTAACATAAATGCAGAAAAACAAGTGATGTATGTTGCCCTCATTTTCGTTTTTGGATCATAGCACTAATAACTTGTATGTGAGTATATATCCTGATGTAGCACTAGGAGCCATGAAAACAGAAAGAAAACACAGAGATAAAGGAAAAGAAAGAACTTGAAAGAGAGGGATAGCAGGGAACAGATGTTGGGTGTGTGTGAGGGGGGAAATGGAAATATTCTGCTAGAGGGAAGGAGTGAAGGATTTGCAGAGGAATATGCACAGTGGGGAGAGGAAGGAATTCAGAAGAGGTGGGATGGCAGGTGTTATTGGGAGGAGGATGGGGATAATGGCAGAGCATGGACTGGGGAGGGAGGAGAGAGAAGGCATGGTGAGGGGAGATAGTAGAGAATGAATGGATCTTGGGGGGCTAGGGAAGCCAAAGGGAAAGTGTTGCCTCTGAAACCCCCTGAGAAATACAACTAGTGTCTGAACATTAGTGCATATGTATACCTGGGGACTGTATGTCAAGGAACACAGTGTCAGACCGTTCAAATTGTTGGTCAGAGTGGTCCAAGAGACTCCCAAAATAACACAAGATATTGCCAAAGCTCTTGGTTATTTCACGGAACTGGAAGATAAGACCCTAATGTTGAAGATAGGACATATTTTGGACACAGTACTTGAAGCAATTGAGCAGAAACCAACCCGGAAGCTTTCTAACTGAAGTTTAGCTCTCATAGTCCTAGAGAATACTATGCAAGCTGCTAAGGGGAAAACAAATAAACAAAGAAAACAGTCAATGATCCAACCCAGTCTTAAACCTAATAACCATAACAGGCTCAGAAACAACCTCTATTGGTGCAGAAGTGGCACTGCTGTCTGGGGGGCAATTAACAGTCATCTCATTGGACTTAAACTGGAGTGAACTCATGGGTGGCACTGTAAGCACATCCAAATACACATGGCTGGAGAGGTCATAGATCCTAAAGAAAATCCTATCTCTGTTATATCTCTTGACAAATGAACTTTTTTCATCTTATGCTAAATATGGGTTCTGATATTTTCAGAGAAGTATACCAAACATCACTCATCAAAGAAGCTTCTTTTTACAACAGATGGAGGCTACTGAATAATCCCTCAACTGTTCAGATACAGAGAATATGTGTCTGAGAGATGCCCAGTCCTAGGCGACATATCTAGAGTGGAAACTCTCTACACCTAAGGCTCATGGAACATAGTGAAACAGGGGTAGAGAGAAAAACACTGTATCCCTCGGGAACCATAAGCCCAAATAAACACTTCCTTCTCTAAGTTACTTTGTTCAGGAGTTTTATCACAGCAACAGAAAAGTAATTAATACATTTGTTTAGAAGTAATAATTCCAAAATTGTTATGAAGAATTGGAAGAATCTGAAATGTTTAAGACATCAAGCTATTCTATTGTAAATAGCAAGACTTAAATATTAATATGGAGATAGAGACCTCTAGAGAAATAGTCATCTTCCTGAAGTGATGTATTTACATTTCAAAGGGGAAGGAAACCTGTTGACATTTGTTTATACCCATGCCTTTATCTTCAAAAGGACTGCAAGCAAGAGCTTTTCTCCTCTTCTCCAATGTAAACACTCAGTTCATGAAAGAAAACTCATTGTAAGCAGCTGGGAAGATGGCTCAGAGAGTAAAATTGCTTGGTTTGCAAACATGAGAACATTAATTCCAATCCTCATCACATATGTAAAAAGCCAGGATGGTTATGCATTCAAATTACCTCAGGATCAGAGTATATATGCAAGCAGAGCCCAGGAGATCACAGGCCCAACCATCCTATTCCTAAAGGCTTACTTCAGGTATAGTGAGAGATGCTATCTCATGGCAATAAGGTGGAGAATGGTGGAGTAAGACAAGTTTTCTCTGACCTGCAACTGCATAAGCGTGGGTGCACATACCATGATACTCACTTGTGCCCCCACTATGCACAAAGACAAGTAATTATAAATCAGATCATCATGCTATCACTAACCAATTCATGTGGTTAGTTGCACATAATAAAATGAATTTTAGTGATAAATTTAAGCTTATAGGAACTATCAAACCAGAATAGAAATGTTTATTGACCCCATTTTCCTGTATTTGAGAATCAGAGCATACAGATGAAATAAAGTAGTTTATGCCTTTTAGTCGATATCTACAGACCAAGACAACCAAAACAAGCAACAAAAATAAAATAAAGATAACGAAAACTGTGTTACATACAATACTTTAAATCACATGGATGGAACATGAAAAACAAAATAAAATTGTGAGATAATAGAAATACAAAAAAATTCCTTTGGTCCTACTCAGATTTCTCTCTCTTGCACTCACTAAGAGATACAGTTAAGTGCTCACTGCAATGGGTAATTTGAGAGGAGGGGAGATGTTGGTTAACAACACACAAGAGAAAAAAATCAGAGCAAATTAGAATTAGCGGCAGCAGCATAATACAATAGAGAAAACCACAGACTGCTAAATTGCGATAAAATGAGGGACTTGCTCTCACTAAGCATTACTGGATTAGAGCGGAGTCAGGAACTGGTGGTGATCAAACAGCACACTGCCACAATAGCCCAAATATAAAGTCATTCTGACCCGGCTTGTATATTTTTTTTTTGGCTTTTGCCCACAATACTGAAAAAGCAACAAAAGCTATTGATGCATTAGGCTAATTTTGAGAAACAATGAATTCTCTGATAAAAATAAAATGAAAAGTACTATTATCAATGACATTTGAGAAAAACAAAACCCGTAGAATGGTTTTTAGACTTTAATCAGAAAGTTACAGAATCAGTATCAAAATTTTAAAAACTCAATTATAAATCACTTTAAAGATGCGTCCCCAAAGAAAAATCGGAGAAAGATTTCAAAGCATGATGTATGAGAAATGAGTACAGCCTGTGTTATGATGTGCTGACCAGAGCATTCCAGTGTATTGTAACTATGGGCATTTTCAAATAAGAGGAGGCTAGGGGAAGTTTCTAACAATGAAAAATGAGAAGAATTAAGTCAGAAATTTTGGCATGAAAATCCTCAGCTCATTATGAATTATAACAAGAGTTATACGTCCTTTCAGAATACTTTTGGCTTTACTTATGCTTTTGTAAAGAACAACACAAATGACTATTTTGATCCTGTTAACATTCACATTTATTTCACAACCATACTTTTAAATTCTCTAAATATTTGGAATGTATTTGAAAATATTATGAAAACATGTGGAATGACACAAATAAGGTTGCAAATATGAACTAGTTTAAGGATGTGAGTGTATCAGCATAATGCCACTTGCTCACCAAAACAAAAAGGCTTGAAAACTGAACAATATTCATAACTGACCAAAAGCAATACATACCAGGAGTTTATAAAATCAGTATTAAAATATGGTGATGTTTATTTTGGCTTTACTGAGCCACATTGATGCTATGTATGGTTTAAACCCCTTTTGGATTTTCTGTGGTTTTTTGATGGTGAATCTTACAGTTAAATCAGTCAACTAAATAAAACAGTCTTCCTCCCTAATACAAGTGGGCATCATATAAAAATTGAAGGGCTAGAAAAAGACAAACACTGGCCCTGCTCAAATGAGCAAGAATTTACCCTACTTAAGTACCCGCAAGTTGCTTCATTGATGCGCCTTGCCCTGTACACCTGTTGATTAGAACTGAAGCATCAACTGCTAGGTTTTTAGCCCATCACACTTTGGACTAGAAAATACAGTACTGACTCTTCTCAGTGTGCACCTGAGTGTCTTATATTGAAAATCGTAGGACCTCACTGCCCCTATAATGCTGTAAGCCCATCCTTAAAATGAGTTTTACTTTTCTCTGCCCTTTCATCTCCTTTATTGCCTCTCTTTTCCTTTTCCTTTCTCTGTTCTTTCTTCTTTATCTCCCTTCCCTCCTCTTCCTCAACTCCCACAACAACCCCCATTCAACACACACATCCTCTTTGTTCTACTTGTGTAGAGATCTTAGAGCAATCAGAAATTTTTAAATTTCAAGTACAATTCCTTACCTACAAACTTGCAGTTAGTGACCATATATCTTAGTTGTATCTGGAGGGAGAAAATGTACAGAAAGTATAAATCTGATGTTCTGAAGATGTGGTCAAAATCAAAGAAAAATATAAAGACAAATTCCTCAATTGTTATTTTGCTTCCCGTTTCTCTGTAATTTAAGGAGATTAAAAAAATTTCTAAGGAAAAACACTGGTTAGCATGATAAATCAGATGTACTGAGAAAATCCGTAGATGAGTTAGTAGCTTACTTAATACATTTAAGACTTTAGCTCACACAAACAATATCTCAGGGCACTGAGTGCACTTCAAGATGAATTCAATAATTTTATGTCAAATATCTGTGAGAAATGATGGGAAATTAAGACAAAATAAAAAAATGAGGATTGAATATTTAAGAGAGGAGAAATATTGTCTATATTGTAGACTAGAGAGAGGTTGGTATTGATCATATCTGAGATTGCATAAATTAGCAACAGCTTTTTAAGTCCTGAGCTCTAAGGAAAAAGAAATGATGAAAACCCCTTAACTGCTCCAAAACAGGAAATGTTTTGAAATAGAATGGCTAAGTTTAAGGAAGTTTAATGCGTGGATGAATACAGATCACATATAATGTGTTATTTGGTAGTTATTTCCATACTGAATTCTGTTTTAAATTCTTGAAGAAACCCATTAATAAATTACTTTTATTGATGAAGAGATTCTCTACAGAGGTATAAAGAGAGTGAAGATGGTAAATAAAACTATAGATTTTAAAGAAAATGGAAAAATCATGGAGTCTAGCTAGTAAGAATAGATACTTAAGACAATAATTACAGGCACTTATTTTAAGGATGAATTTTGTAAATTTATATTGAATTTTTGTATATTTCATACAGAACATCTTAATCATCTTCATGCCCCCTTCCCCACTGGCACCCTCCCTTACCCCTCCCATTTGAATTCATGAATTCTGTCATTTATGTTAAGGACTGTTGTGTCAAGTTAGCGTCTCCAGATATCCCTCAGTGCAAATTCATCCACCAAGGTTTAGTCACTCTATCTAGGATTCCTCCCTTTAAGAAGATCAAGCCTTTCTCATCCAGCAGGGATAAACTGCCGTAATTCCTCTACTAAGGTCGGGCCTTGCTGCCCATTTCCACAGGTGACTTCCAGATCATTTCCAGCTCCATTGCTCCAAACCCTTGTCAGAAGTATATCTTGTCTTCAGTAATAGAGACTTACCTTCAAGTTCTGGGAGGCAGTAATTTTGGGAGTCTCTTGGACTACCCTGGCCAACAACTCAAAGGAAGGCCAGTCTGTTACTATTTCTTGTTATGTAGCCTTCAGCTATACACACAGACTCATGTAGAGATATTATATGTGTAATTTTTAAGTAGGTATTTGAACTAACATGATTCCCTCTAATTTTTTTACACTATCTAGTCATTATTTATCTCTCCTCTCTCTCTCCCTGTCTAACCCTCCCTCCATGCCCTCCATGTCCCCATTTAAAGTATCCCAATTTTCCCCATTTCTCCCTTTATAATACCTGTCTCTATGATCCCACCTGCCTTGATCACCTTCTTCCTCTTTAACCCTATAGTTCCTTATATGACCCCTCCCATTTAACTACCCACACCTTACCCTTTTCTTTCTTTAAAACACCTGTTTTTTTTTAATTGTTCGCTGTGAGGTGGGCGGGTCTCTGGCTCTCTCTTCCTCCACGGCTGCCGGGCGCTGGTGGCTACAGATTGGCGGGTCTGTGCTGCTGGCGAGTGCAGGCTCTGCAGGGGGCTGCAGGCTGCTGGGTGGGCTGCGCCAAGCTGCGGGAGGCTCAGGCTAGCTGCAGGACACTCCCCCTGTGTCCGTGGGACGTTGGCCACTGTCCCACGAGGGTGGGAGCACAGGAACAGCAAACGCAGAAGCTGCGCGAGTGAGTGTTGATGGAAGGCGGCTTCTTCCCGGAAGACTGATCACAGGCTGGTCCCAGGCACAGTGAAACACAGCTTAGTTCTAGACACAGTGAAAACAGCTCAGTCAGATTCAATGATACAGCTCCGGTTTATTAGGAGGAAACTAGAGATTTATAGTGTGGAGGCAGTAGCAAAAGCCTCAGTTGATAGGTACTCTGTAGTATGCTTTATTTACATGTGGCGGTGGGCTTCTATCAGGCTGTCAGACAGTGCCTGATTATCATATAGAAAAAACCTGATAGTTTCTATGCCAGAGGTCATGTTTCAGATAAGACATCTGTGGTGGCCACTTCAAGGTGAGCCAGGAAGAGAGCAGGAGGTGCCCTGCTGAAAAGGGGAGTTTCTCCATCAGACGCAGAGCCCCTTAGGGCTATCCGGACATGGAGAAACTGCAACCCTAACAGCAGGGTTCCCCAACAGTTCGCTTCTCTTAGGTTTCTTCTTTCACTTTGCCTCCCTGGTTTCTTCCCATTTTTCATGCTCCTGCAGTTACATCAGCATATATACTCACAAATAAAGATTTGTTGCTAGTACCCAAAAATGAGAGAGAACATATGTGGTTTGTTTTTATGAGCCTGTGTTACTTCATTGTGGCATAAATTTGATTTGAAAATACTGATGTTTAAGTCAGATGGCACTTTTTCCGGCTATTTGCGGAATGATGAAAATTGACTCTGAGATTGTCTTCCAAATCTGATATTATGACTTTGGTTAATTATATACATATAGCCACAAACTATGCTAATCTATGTAATGTTATGTGAAATAAGTACAAAAAAGTATATTTCTATACCATTATTTAATATTGTTTGGTCCATCATTAAGAAAAAAAAATGTTATTTAAAATATATCAGAGAATTTTTTATGTCAAAGTGATAATTCAGATGACCTGATAAGGTAATTTCTACAGGAATGCAAATACCTGGCCCAATTCACACATATATGCATTAGTGTAAATGACTATTTTTCATCCTAACTTTAGCAAGTAAAATATAATTTCTCCCCTTTAACCTATGATATCTTTGAATACCATTTTATTTGTTGTAAGAGCTTGCATAACAATTGTATAATTATTTAACAGATTTCTCAGTATCAAATGCTTCACCTATACATAAAGCAAACAGAAAATTTTGTTTATTTATTAACCAATTTCTCATACAGTCATGGTCGCATATGCTGATAATCCCATTGTTTGGGTAGCTGAGGTAGAAGAAGCATGAGTTGTAGGCGATCCTTTTCTACATAATAAGATCCTCTAAAGAGCATCAGGGCTGGAAAAATGCCTCAGTATGATAAGGTTCTTACTGCCAAGTGTGAGGTTGTGATTTTCATACATGGAACCCACAGGCAGAATGAGAGAACCAACTCCTGCAAGTTGTCTTCTGATCTTCATATGCACATTATTACACACACACACACACACACACACACACACACACGCACACACACACATGCACACTAAGCAAATAAATGGATAAATGATAAATAATTGTTAAAAAATTCAAACATGGACTGGAGAGGTGGTTAGGTGGTTAAGAGCCCTGGATGTTCTTACAGAAAACCCAGGTTCAAATCCCAGCACCTCCATGATAGCTAACAAACACCTCTAACTCCAGTTCCAGGGTATCTAACTCCCACTTCTGTCCTCTGTGAGCAGTGCACGATGCGTGTGCACTTGCACACATGCAGAAAATACACTTATATACACAGACTAAAAGTAAATAACCCCTCCAAAAGTTTTTTAGTTTAAATAAAAATAAATACAATATTGTGCTTCAGTAAATAGATTAAGCACTTAATCACATTCTAGTATATATTTATGTTATTAATCTAAAAAACCTTCAATAAATAATCAAGTGATAGTATTTGACTCCACACTCTTTTAAAGTAGTTTAAGCACAAAATGAAATCAGAGAAATTCTTAAATCACACAGTTAAAATAAAAATCAAAGTGGACAACAAACATCTAGGACCAAAGAGTAAAAAAAAACACAAAGCAGTAGTCTTCTCATTTCAGAGTCAGGAAATAAATCAAGAGAAAGAAAAATGATGCTGCTTTTGGAAATATAGGAATTTATAGGAATTCCTGACATAAACCTCCTGACTTTTAAAAAGCAAATCATGGCATTGGTTTCTTACTCTGAAGGGTGATTAAAGAAACCAGTGCTAGATGTTCGGATTGGGGTTGTCACTTAAAGGCTACACAGAATGAAGTAGTGCAGACACTGCCATACTGACAATCTTATTGGGTATGGCATGTATCATTATCTCCATGGGATGGACATAAAGCCAGTTCTGTAAGATCTTGCTACTTCAAGTTAGGTGAAGTAAAATTGTGATACCAATTCCACGTTATAGGCAAAAATGTTTAACAAAAACAAATAAAAAGAAAACTAAAAGCAGCCCTTAATGAGTCTGAACTAAGAAATCAGAAACTAGAAGCTGAAACAGATGTTATAAGTACAGCAAACTATGTCAATTAGAAGAATTTATACCTAGATGGAATGAGAAGTCTAGAGAAATGTCTATACATGCTGCTATGACAAAATACCACACAGTGGGTACTAGGCAGACAAAGGGATTTATTTATCACATTCCAAATATTAAGAATCACCAAATCAGAGTGTTGAGAGTTTTAGTGTTGAGGACGGTCTCTTCTTGTTTCATCAAAGTGGTATTTTTTAGTTGTGTCCTGTATTGGTGTGAGAGATAGAAGAGGATTTTTAGGTCTTTTTTAGAGGCTTTCATTTCCTTTGTGATTTTTCTATGTTACCAATATCTACATATTAAATTTGAAAGATGTGAATCTTAATATATAACATAAAAACTGAAAATGACTTAATAATAAAGTGTTTAGGTACATTTTGAGATACTAAATAGAATCCCATCAATAAAATGTAACTTTTAAAAGACAGGTATAAAATATATTTTTTCATGAAGTTAACCTAAGATGAATCTTGAAAATGAGAAAAATTTAGTCATTGATATAGAAATAATAAAGATTGACTGAAATTAATTAAAGAACAGAGAAGTTAAGGCCATATCTAAGAGTATTAGGAACTATAGAGGAAAGGTCAACAAGTTTGTATAGATAAATATAAATCTCTATTTCTTTCACATTTTAAATGTTAAGAAGTCTCAGACTAGCAAATTGAGTTCCATGCATGAAAAGTACCATTATAAAGAAAAATACGGGCTGGAGAGATAGAGCAGTGGTTAAGAACACTGACTGTTCTTGCAGAAGACCCAGGTTCGATCCCAGCACCCACATGGCAGCTAACAACTGTCTGTAACTCCAGTCCCAGGATATCCAACAGCCTCTTCTGACCTCCATGGGCATTGCACGACATGGGTACACTTACCTACAGGCAGGCAATACACTCATACACATAAGTCGAAATAATAAATAAAATATTTTCTTAAAAAAGAGAAATACCGCTGGGTGTGGTGACACACACCTTTAATCCCAGCACTTGGGAGGCAGAAGCAGGCGGATCTTTGTGAGTTCGAGGCCAGCCTAGTCTCCATAGTGAGTTCCAGGACAGCTAGGACTACAGGAAAACCCTGTCTCAAAATATCAAAAAAAAAAAAAAAAAAAAAAAAAAAAAAGGAGTGAGAAATACATTCTCTGAAGTGAAACAGAGGAGCATTAATAATTAAAAGGTATATGATTTGAAGCACTAGTCAAGGTATTTGTAATGTTTGAATTTTTTTAACTTTAAAGACGATTACTAAGAATTTCATACATAAAGGGTTTTGGTCAAATCCAGGCCCACTCCCACTCTCTCCCCTTGAATTCCTCCAATATCTCCCCATCACTTTTTTCCTGACAACTTCATGTACTTTCTTTTTCTAACATTCTCCCTTCTGAAGAGGTAACCCTAAAATCTTATAGGGATTAGATAAGAGTGCTGAAATACTTTTGATGCTTTTTGTCTTTGAAACAGAATATGTTGCTAAGAGTCCAAGGACATTTTGGCTTTTAGCCAAGAAAACGGCTACTTTTCTTTGGGGTCTTTTTACACTAACTAGCCAATTCCTACCTCCTATTCTTATCACACCATCCTCTAAAGAGGTGTCCCAAATTGCCAATAGGGAATAGTGACACAGACCACTCTGACTTCTTCTATGCTGAACAGGGACACAGGGTGAGGCAATTGGGGTACCCCTTCAGTGGGTCTATCTAAAAGACTCGCAAATTGCATAACTCTTAACTGTAGGGAGAGAAGAAAGTCCTTGACTGGTGCCTGGGGGATGTGAAGAAGTAAAGGCAAGAGTACTTAGAATTACAAGTTCTAGACAGGGAACCAGAAAAAGATCAGAACAGGGCAAATTTCAAATAACCTTTGTTTGACACTAGAATCTTAGAAGGGGATAAACATTGCTTAGTATCCCCAGAAAAATAATTCTCATAACAGACAGAATATTTATTTGTTACTATTTTATGTCTCATAATTCTTAAAAAAGAAAATGAGAATAGAATGTAAAAGATGTTAAAGGGGCATGGGAATGGAAATATTTTCTAAAATAGAAAAAACGAGAAAGTCTAAGCAAGTGATGAAGGTCTGTATAGGTTTGTTATGATATATAAAGGTTGAGACAAAAATAATACACACATAATCTTAAGATTTCTAAGGTCATAGTTTAATCAACTAGTTCAGAGAACAAAATATGTCTAGTCAAGGTTTATCTCAGAACTTTTGGGTTTTGCCCAAGCTTTATACACTTAGCACATGGTAATTAAAAGTACCAGATTGGTGGAAGTAACCTTGGATGTTTAACAGTCGTACATTGCCGCCTATACTAATCTGGTCAGAGGGACTTAAAGGAAAGTTTTTTGCTTCTTGCCCTCCCAAGTGCTGGGATTAAAGGCATGCACCACAAGTCTTCAAAAAGTGAGATAGCAAACAGTGTTCATCATTCAAACATTAGGAATTCATGATTAGAAAAAAAATCATTTAAAATGATGTGGAAAGATGTTTCCTAGGTGGCTAAATATTGCTAAGAGTTTTCTCTTTACTTGTCATAGGCTAGACGCGTAATTACAAAATTGCTCACTCAGATATGTAAAGATAACAATGATGAGAATAAAAATGCAATAGTTCTTTTCCAAGTCATCAAAAGCAAATTAAATTATAACTGAAAGACTATAGTATTTTGGCACAAAGAAATAAAAGTCACAAGACAATCAGAAATATGAATCCCACCTACATTACATTGGAAAAGTACAGAAAAGTGAATCCAGTTTTGTTACACAGTTAATTGATTAATACCTGAAATATATAATTTCAAGTATTTACCACATATCTTTTCGAATGAACATTATTCATCATATTTATAAAATTAATTTATCAGATTAATAAGCAACATTCACAGTGACTGTCACTCAAGCACAGAACTGGATGCAAAACAAAACACAGCTCTCACTGCTTGGATTCCTTCTTTTGTGTATATTTCAATAGCCTATACAATGTGTTTTCTAGTCCTTTCAACCCTTTTGCATTCTACAAGAAAACAGCATTTCTTATGAATACAATGAGATGCCTTTTGTTTTGGTGTTCTAGTTGGCCTAATCCTATGAGGTGCTGTAAATCCAAAGAGAGAAGACAAGAGGTCAAGATAATCACTGTGTTTTGAATGTATGTGGTCTTACTTCTGAAGAGATATATTGGAATTAAGACTCAAGGTGGTATTATGAAGTGTGGAAAGCATTAGATGGTGATTAATTCATGAATGGGGAGTTGAATTACAGATATAAATTGACTAGTAGAAACTACCTGAAGTTTGTCCTTCCAGCCTTCCACCATGTGAAGACACAACACAGGACTTTTGTCTGGAGAGGAGGTATTGATCAAAGAACTTTCTTGGGAGAAAACCAGACTGTCAGAACTATTTGTGTTGTATAGTGTCTGATATCTGCTGTGAATTTATTTGATGTACACATAAGTGTGCACTACTATACTAGTATTTGCATCAAAGATGTAAATTTTTTCTTGAGGCAGGGTTTCCTTGTAGCCTCTGACTGGCTGAGACCTCCCAATGTAGACAAGGCTGACCTCCATTTTAAAGAGATCTGCCTGAAATCTGGGATTAAAAGTGTGGTACTTGCCTGGTTAAAGATGGAATCAGAATTGTACAACACACACACACACACACACACACACACACACACACACATATATACATACTTTTACCTAATGTACTGCCATAGTGTAAAGAAAGGATTTACATTTCACCACTTGCCCTAAATCAAGTTTGTAGACTCATGATGATCAGTAAGTCTGTAAAATGCCATATTGATTCAGATCCAACTACTTTAAATGCAATATCATATATACTACTTTTGCCTGCAATTTCATTTGATGTAAAGTAAAGCTGCTTATAATCAGATCCCTATAAGATAAAGTGGGCTTAAATATTATATTAATTTTATTAATTCAATATTCATTTTTTTAAAATGTTGAAGGCTTTTTGTTGTTGTTGTTCAGTGATCTTGTAAGATGATGAGAAAACGTATGCTCTATTGGTTTTTATTTTGTGGATTTTTAATGTTTTTATATTCTTTGCTACTCTGTAATATTTCTTCCAAATTCTATAGATTTCCAGAATATGGACTGATCTCACCCTCAGTTAGATCTGCCTTTTGCTCAAGAGAATAATTTCATTAAAAAGCTTCATTTGTGGATGCACATGATCATTTGAGACACAAGCACATATGTAATGTATATGCCAATGTACAAATGTACAAATATAATATATATATTTTCTGATACAAATTCAGTGTTTGGTTAATAGATATGTTTTATTTGTATTGTTTCATTTTTCTATGTCTTTTCTAATTTTGATTATTTTGCTACTCATTCTGTGAAAGTTCTGCCAAGGTAACCCAATAAGATGATGAATTTGTTGATGTTTTCTTGTATCTTTATGTCTGCTTTATATATTTTGAAGTCATAGTAGTATATGTTTAAATTTTGGAGTATCTTAATACTGTTTAGTAATACTTTGTTTTGCATTTTTTTCAATTTGCTTTGAGTTTATGTACTTTTTCTTTTGTTTTATGTTTGACATCATGTCAAGCAATTGTTTCTGCCTGACAAGTATACCTTTTGCTGGTATGTTTCTTATGGTTCATTTAAAACCATCTTTGGAGTTAATTATTTTCGTATCATGCACACAGCATACGGCCACACCTCCTAACTCTCCTACCTAAACAGACATTGAAGTTCATATACCAGAATCCACATCAGCATATTTTGTAGTTCTTATCTGAAATCTCAAGAACAGCTTAAGGTGTTTTTGGTGTGTATGGAACCAGCCAAATTCAATGAGCCCTCTGTGATTCACTGTCAAGTGGGTGTATATGGCATCCTCCATCTTTTAAGGGTAAAATTCTGAAATGTATATTTTGTAATTAGTCACTTATTTATGCAAAGGAGGGTGAGTTCATTTATCTTGTATTCCAGAAACTAAATGCATACCCTGTTTTGTCTGCTTCCCTATTTCCAAATTCCCTATTTTTATTAATGTGAATCTCAAATTAATTACACAGGCCCAAGTCTTTGTCTCATATACTGCTTCTAGGAAAAGTCAACACGGATGCTGATCTTCTCAATATTTGCTGATTGGTTAACTGAAAAATTTAGTCATACTTACATTTATTGAACTTCCTGAAATATAATAATTATTTTGGGCATCATGTTTGCTTTTATATTTAATTTACTTACAATAAATTTTTATTGGGAACTTATTTTTTATTTAATTCCACTTAAGGAATAAATAATGTTGAATGTATTTTAAGGAGAAAACGCTATTTGAAGTAGGAAGAATATATTAATTTTATTTGTTAAGTAGAGCAATCGGTTAAAAAAGAAAATGGATCTAATACTATTTCTAGCATTTGATTTCAATCTGCAAATCCAGAAGAAATAGATTTAATTGAAATTTCCAGGGAATATTTTATATTTAGACAAATTCTTTAATTGCCAAAATGTCAATTCAACAAAATAATATTCATTTTGCTTATTTTAATATCTGTTTCTTTAAATTTACTTATATGTATGCCTGTGTGTCTCTGTGGAGGTATGTGCATGTGATTGCAGGTGACTATAGATACAGGAGTAGTTAGATTCCTTGTTGTTGGAGTTATAGGCATTTGTTAATCACTTGATCTGGTTGCTGAGAACTGAACTCAGGTTTCCTGCAAGAGCAATATTCAGTCATTAAAACAGAGCCATCTCTCCAACCTTATTTTGATATTTTAAAGGAGGGATACAATGCGAAAACCTAAAATGTGTTACAATGATAATAGCAACTTATTTGTCAAGTCTATCCTACTAAGAAAATTCTCTACACCACTCTTTTATATTTCTTTACAGCCCTGGGAAAATATACTCTTATCATCCTTTCACAGATGAGGAATCTGAGGTTTAGATGCATTCAAAAACTTGACTACAAAACAAACTGTTCATGATATTTTGATATGTAACAACTAAACAGGAACACTAAAGTAACTGCAAAAGATTGAAGTGGAAACTCTCTTCCTGAGGCCAAACAAGCAAAAGAATTTGAAGTATTTAATTTCAAATTCCAAGTATTCTGCATCTTATTGTTGAATAACATAAACTTAAATGAAGATTATTTTTTAAGTATCAAGAACCACATATATATATTAATTATTTAATAACCACATAATTAGAAGAAGCATTTCATTACAATAGCATTGACATATTTAATAACAATTTCCAGAGCAAAGAGGCACCTCCTCCAAAATTGGCTGTAATTTTTAGGTTCACAGTTGAATTAATGCAGTTATACAATATTGCACTTGGTATAAACCTTATAAGACATAAAATTGAATAAGGATTTAACCTTTAAAAAAGATCTCCATTTCTTTTTAAAATATACTGTTTCATACAGAAAAACTCAATTTAAATGCAACTAACATTAGATGTTTGCACATTCGTCTTTAATCTCTGTATGTCTGATTACTAGTCACAGTCGGTTACTTTCTGAGATCCTTGGCAACTGAGCATGGATATAAAGTCATCACGTAGATTTCCATGGCAATGTTTTTCATATCTAATAATTAACATGAAGCAAATTTTTATGTTCTTCCTCAAATATAACTCATTATTGTTATTTATTGCCTTTTTGTGAGTATTTCATACACAACATCCCAATCTTATCCATCTATAAACCCACATCTCAAATGGCACCATCCCATAGCCTCTCTCCTCCCCCTCAATCTGGAGCCCATATACTCTGTCATCCCTGTTATTGTCCACTGTGTTGTAAGTGCCCCCAGCTGTTCCCCGGTGCTTGTCCATCTGCTGAGTCTACTCAGCCTATCTAGAGTCACTTGTTTTAGGAAGATCAGCTTTTCCTTATCTAGCAGCAATCAGTTGCCAACATTCCCTTAGATAAAATTGGGGTCTGCTGTTTATTTTCCCAGTTCTATGCTGGGTTACTGTCTGGGAGTCTCTTGGGCCACCCTGCCAACAACTCAAAGGAAGGTATCTCCTGTCTAGCATTGTTTCTTGTTATGTAGCTTTTAGCTATACACATGGACTCTTAAATATTGATCACTTTAATCTTTTGTTATACTTTCCTTTTGGTTGCTTAAGACCATAGAGTTGGCCCAGATAAAACCAATTTATTTTTACTCTTAAGGTCATTTGAGGATATGTTACTCAGGGCTCTCATGGGAATTGGAGAAGCCCCTAGCTCTTTTCTTTTACCAGTTCCATCTATGTGAAGATAAGTCAAAGGTCCTACTTAACTATGGCCTCCTTCAGTTGGAAGCATAGAGGAAATTTTTCCTCTGTGTTGACCCTTCTAATGTAGATTGGACACTGATTCAAGTCCATTGGGTGGGGTCTCCATGGCTTCCTTGATCAAGAGGACAGGTGGCTCACCACAGTTACATGACATTTTGAGAGACGCTCCATAGTCCCCTGGATCTTAGTCGACCTTGGAGGGCAAGAAACAAAAACTGCCATTTAAGCCCCTCTGACCAAGTTAGTATAGGCCTCAAAAGTATGGCTGTTAAACATCCAAGGTAAGTTCCACCAGTTTGGTACTTTTTATTACCATGTGCTATGTACATAAATCTTGGGCAAAGACCAAAGGTCCTCAAATAAACCTTGACTGCACATATATTGTGTTCCTTGAACTAGTTGTATGTATAATTTGTAAGTCAGTTGTTGGAATAATATGATTCCCTCTGTGCTTTTTTGTTGTTGTTGTTTTTACTTTTTCACTAGCTGGGTAGGTATTATTTATCTCTCACATTGTCTATCTTTTCCACCATAGTTTCCCCATTTAAAGTGCCTCGTTTTTCCCATATCTCCCTTAATAATATCCTTCTCCTATGGTCCCATGTCTCTTGATCTCCTTCTTTCCCTTTATCCCCAAAGTTCCTTTTATAACTCTCCCTCTCCTCTCCCATTAAAATAACCCCATTTTTATCCATATCTCCCTTATCAACACCTATTTCATACTGTTCTTCTCTTTCAGACTCTTTCTTTTCCATTTCTTCCCTGGTTCCTTTTCATTATCCTGGTTCCTGTAGTTTTGTCTGCATACACACTCAGTTATAAGGATTTGGTGCTAGGATCCACATATGAGGGAGAACATACATTGTGTTTGTTTTTTTTTTTTTATGAGTCTATGTTATTTCACTTAGTATAAGACTTTCTAGTTCCATCCATTTACCTGAAAATTTCATGATTTCATCTCTCTTTACTGCTGAGTAAAACTCCATCCTATAAATGAAGCACATTTTCATTATCTACTCATCAGTTGAGGGACACTTAGGTTGCTTCCATCTCTTAGCTATTGTGAAAAGAGCAGCAACAAACATGGATGTACAAATATCTCTGCAACAGGATGAGTTCTTTAGGTATATGACAAGGAGTGGTATAACTGGGTCAAATGGTAGCTGCTTTCCATAGGGGTTGTACAAGTTTGCAGTCCCACTAGCAGTGGATGAACGTTCCCCTTTCCCCACATCCTCTCCAACATTTGATATCATTTGTTCTCTTGATCTTAGCCCGTCTGACTGGGGTAAGATGAAATCTTAAAATGGTTTTAATTTGCATTTCCTTAGTGACTAATGATATCGAACACCTTTTAAGATGCTTCTTAGCCATCTTTATTTCTTTTTTTCAGAACTTGCCGTTCAGCTCCTTAGCCGATCTTTTAGTTGTGTTATTCCCTTACTTGATTCTTTGCTTTATGATTTTGTTATATTTTCTGGATATTAAAACTCTGTCAGATGTGTGGCAAGTGAAGATTTTCTCCCATTCCGTGGGTTTTTTCTTCACTTCTTTGGTTGCTCTTTTGATGTACAGAGCCTTTTAGTTTAACAAGATCCCATTTATTGATTCTTGACCTTGTTTCCTGAGCAACTGATGTCCGGTTTAGAAAATCCTTTCCTATACCTGTGTCTTGTCGGTTATTGCCAATGTTTTCTTCTAACAGTTTCAGCACCAGATTTTTTGAAATAAATATTAAAATTTTATGGAAAGTTTATTTTCATTGCTTAAATATATCCATCTTAATCTAAATATTAGGTTTGGTTTCAAATACCATTTTTTTCAGCTTCTTTAAAGAATAATCAAAATTAAGTACGTAGGATCATACATGTTCTTTAATGTCACATATCACTAGCATTTTTTTTGTTTAATTTAACAAAACTCAATACTCTGTAGTGTAATGAAACAGGCAAATTTTGAAACTAAATGACATTCCTAATGATTTATAGCTAAAAGGAATACCACTACTGAGCAATTCATATAATATTTCTGGGGCTTGTCATTCACTTAATAGTTCTAATTATGTGGTATAGACTTTTCATATCTCAAGGTCTCATTTTTGCCCCATGAGAGTAACGCTGTCTCTGCAGTCTTCACAGAATTGCTGGAAGGGTCAGAAGAAATCTAGTAAAGCACTTTTGAAATTGCCAAATGCTATATAGGCAGAAAATAATTAAGGTTTTATTGTTAATAAAGTAACAATTTACAGGAATTTCCATTTTTATTCTTCACTAATGTTTCCCCGATTGAATGTTTTGCCTTAGCCACTTAAACATATCTATCATTGATAACCTTTTACAACTTGATTAGTTTTGATGCCAAGTGATAAAAATCTCTGCTCATCATTTGTTGAAGTCACAGGAAAATAGCTGAGTGAACTGACCCTGGCTTTATTTCCCAGATGCACGACTTCCGACTCTCTCTCTCCGGCAGATTTTCCATTACAGTTTTTGGTAATTTTCCTATTAGTATAAAGGATTCTTGCAGTCTTTCTCAAAACTGTAACTCTTTCCCTTCTCATGGGCTTTGTATATTCGCTTTGGTCATGCCTTAGTTCTTATTAATTCCAGACACTACCTTGGACTTTAATATCAACTTGAACCTTCACATTCTCTAAACACCATCATTTTCTTTTGCACCACTATCTCAAAATTCTAAGAAACATAACTTTCTACTGCAACGTATCACTGGTTGAGGGCTCCATCATATTTATTCTCTTTGTCATCTTTTGTTTCCAAGATCTATCATGATAATTGCAATTTTCATTAGCTTACAATTTTTTTCTTCTGCATTTTGATGCCTTCAAATATCCCACAATTAGTTATATGTAACTTATTGCCTTTTAAATGCTTTCAAAAAGTAACTAAAATAAAATATGTATACCATGCTCTACTGGATAGCTTTAGTGTCAACTTGACACACCTGGGTTGAGGGAGCCTCAGTTGGGGAATTGCCTCTATTGGACTGGCCTGTGACCATGTCTGAGGGGCATCTTCTTGATGAGTGATGTGGGAGGGCCCAGCCCACTGTGGGTGGTGCCACTCCTGTGCAGATGGGCCTGTGTTGCATAAGAAAGCATGCTGAACAGGGGTCAGGGGAGCAAGCCAGTAAGGAGGGTTCCTCCATAGCCTGTGCTTCAGTTCCTGCCTCTAGGTTCCTGCCCTGAATTCCTACCTTGGGCTCCCTGATGAACAGCGACCTGGGAGTTGTAACCTAAATAAACCTTTTCCTCCCCAAGTTGGTAGTGGACAGAGTATTTTGTCACAGCAATGAAGAACAAACTAAGACACATGCTGTCTTGTCTTATTTATAAACATGGTAAATCATGAAAATTGACTTTTAGTGCTCCTATTCAATGATGCTTATTTACTCCCTACAATTCTAATCTCAAAGACTATACCTTGGTCTTTTAATACATATATCATCCTTTTAACCTGGAAGATATAATACATCAGAAGTTAAACAGTAAGAATTTCTGGGACCTATCTTTTGTGTTTGCCAGAAGGCCTACTTACATTGTATATTTCCAACTGATATAAAGTTTGTCTTGGGGTTATTGGTTCTACACACTAAGGCAAAGGAGAAAACCACACACTCGTGTAAAATAATTATTCAGTCTTTAATTATACTGTTGCATATCTTTCTAGTATATTTTCATTATGTGAATATATGGTCCTTCAAAATCCCCAATGAAAGATACATTTTATGTTTTGTTGACAATGCATTCTCTCTACTATTGTCAACCACACTGAGTGACTGTGCAGTGCAAAAGTCTCTCAAGAGTTGTTTATATTTGTTGAATACAATTTTTCTTCCCCTATTCTCTTTTCAACTCAGTCATGTCAAGTAATGGAGAAAACTATAGTCAGAGTCCTGAATATTAAATAAAATAAAAAAGAAATTCTAGAGTCCTGAATATTAAATAAAATAAAAAAGAAATTCTAGAATAAGATGAAAAATTCATGCAGAGAATAAGGCTGTGGAGTACATAGCCCTAAATATTACCACCCCACCCCGAGGGATGATGTTTGAAAAGGAGGGTTAGAAAGACTCTAAAAGCAAGAAACAGCTCATGAGTGCATCATCATTGTATTTTCTGGGTATGACAGGGCCAGGACATTGCATAAATTTACTCACAGTCAATGTAATTACATGCATAATACCTGCACAAGAACAAGACAGCCAAAATCCCAGGAAGGAGAGAGGAGCAGCTCATGAAGTTCCATTCCTAGATGAGGAGCTATTGGCAGTTGATGGTTGGCATGGGAGGAGGTGTCAGTTTTCTTCAGAGATATAGCCACTGAGAGGCTCCCTAAATTTCAGTTGATGGTCTTATACCCAGACACATACAGACAGCACTAAATGGATTCAATGATTAAAATAAATATATATGAAGTTTGGAAGGATAACTGATAGGAAGCAGAGGAGGAATTAAAATGGATTTGATAAAAGCACATTACAGACATGTACATAATCTCAATCAATGAAAAAGTAAATAAAAAGATTATTTCAATGATATAATGATGGTGTTAATTTTTCATTTAGAATGGCTTGGTATATTTTGTTTAGCTGTATGTGCGCCTTCTCCTGGGGAGATGAGACACAAACTTCCAGTCACCACAGGAATAGAGTAACTAGTGACAGACCAAAGTGACTGTTAAACCAAAGTCCAACTTGGGAACCAGTGAGTTTAATGGAATTACTAAGGGTGTATGGGTGTAGGATTACTTGCAGAAACTGGGATGATTCAAGGGAGCTGCATCATGAAAGAAGTCACACCTACATGGGTGAGAACTCACAGAAACTGCCACCTTTGAGTTTTCTGAACGATTTGCAAGCAGCTCAATAGATCTGATACTCCTTTAGGCAGCTCCATTGGTCAGAGTACTGCCTTCACACAGTGGTATCTTCCAGGCAATATTACAGCTTTCATAACCTTGGGGGAGAAGCCCAGAATATCTTGTTTCGGGAACTTCTTGAGATTTATAAGTTGTTTACATCCTGAGTCTCAATAACCCAACTATCCTTCCTAAAAGCAATGTTTCAAATTACAACTTCCAGACCTTTAAGAAGCTTCTCTCTAAAATGCAGTGTTTCAACTCAGAAACTGATAGACAACAGATTTTCACAGTGAGGTTTTGATTTTAATATGGGGAGACATTGGGAAGGAAATCTTTAAATGCAAAGGGTCTCATGCATATTTGTGCAATTTTATTAAATCCATTTTTTTCCAACTTTAAAATAAAAAATATTTTTTAAAAAATGCAGTGAAAGAAAAAAATGTAGCTATCAATAACACAACATGCTTCACAAAGAGAAAAATCTAAACTAATTCTACATCCCACTGTCAGGCTCCATGATATTACAATCAAATATGAAGCAGTCAAATAGGTAGTCAAATGAATACAAGATAATGAGAAGATGAAGAGCTCTTAATATTCCATCCTCAGCTTGTAGTACATATAATAAAGTGAATGAACTGATGACAAGCCCAAAAGCAAGGCAGTCCAGACATTAATATTTATCAAGTTCAAGGGATGTTCAACAACTGAACTATCATGCACTAGAGAGAAAATTTTAATACCTAAGAGACACAAATTAGCCTTTCAGTAAAAATGGCTGTAATAGCTAACAATCACAAGTAATTATATTTCAGAGGATTATAAGCATCTGATCTGTCAATTTAAGTTCTTAATAAATAGTGCTGCTATTTGACTGTTAGGACTTGGTACCTCTTGTCTAACAATTGAACTAAGTCAGTCAACTTCTCCTCTAAATCACCTGTATCCATAATCCTATATTTATTTTTTTTATCTGCTATACACTGGTGTTCTGTTTAGCCTGTTGGGCATGTCATCAATTCTCTATTAAACTATCTCAATACTTTTGAGTTAATTCCACATGTTTCCTAAAATATAGACTATCATAGTATTTCTTTATTCATAAACAATAAACAAAAGCAAAGAAACAAAACATCAACCAAAAAAAAAAAATACCCAGTAACATGTGACAATAGTCAATCCCAAACTCTTAGAAGTTTTTTGTAATCTAAACTTCCTCTGCAATGCATGAAGCATTTTTTTTCCTCCAGACAATTCTCTTAAGACAAGTCACACTAAAACCTCCATTTCCTTTTCAGATTACTACACATTCCGGATACCAGACACTATTAACTATTTTTTAAATTTTAAAAGTTTGGTAGGTATGCGCATGCATTGTGTTAATATTGATCATATTACCCTCTCTTCTCTCTTCCTATTCCTGTGACCTCTTCGTCTTCCCAACTAGTCCCATTTGACTAGAGTTTGAGATGATAGCAAGATTATTTAAATCTTTTGTTCTATTTCTCCAAAGCATAAATCTCACTTTGTGAATAAGGTATTGATTTTAAAAAAGGTCAGAGTTACATTGTTTATAATTGCTTTTCAGAACAAATATGTGAAAAGAAGTAGAAAGCTTTGGGATGTTTAGTTAAATCACAGATCCCATAGGACATCTATTTTACTCCTTAAGAAGATAAGCAAGCAGTTAATGGAGACCAAATGGCAGTCCTGAAGGAACCCGCGGAAACAGACAGTCCCTTATTAGTAATAGATTTTCAAGTGTAGATTCTTTTCTTCCCTCTTTTATGTTTGAAAATAGAGTTACTACTTTATTAAAGTCCATTTGCTGCTGTGTAGTTCTACATGTAAGTGGAAAACTGTATTTCTCTTCTGATTACTTGGCCTGTGAGTCATTTCTATAATCAGATCACCTTTGTTCCTCTTTGCCTCTAAACTAAACATATCTAACTCATTTAATATCTTTGTTTGTCAGAAGGTTAATTATCTCTGTTTTTCTCTTCTGACCATCTCCTGGTTTTCAGTATTTTTTAAAGGTCAGTGTCTAAAACTAAACACAATTATAAAACCGTGGTTGATGTAGAACAGCAGAAAGATGGCTTTCCACTTCTGTGATAATGATTTAATTTAATACATCATAGTATCTTATCGGATTATGTATTATCATGGCATTTCCATAAAGGTTTAATGAGAGCTGTAAATGCTCAGTAATTCTTTATTTGTTTTCCCTTATTTTCCCTCCAGCTAAGAATGCAAAAGCAGTCTCTGTTTCACATTATCTACGAGGGGGAATAGGACACTTTCATGAAATTTGGTCATTTCCCCTGAAGGAGACTCTTTTAAGATAAAAACAAATTTCATTACTTTTAACTGTAATTTTTCAAAGCTCCCTCACCTTAGCAGAGTTAGAAATATGTGATATCAATGAAAAGGCTTATAAGAAATAATATTAATATACCTAAAGAGTGACTATTTTCTTTATTGTTACAACAGGTAAATAAAAGGGTTAAGTGCCCCAGGGGCACAAAGTAAGTACCAATGACTTTTAGGTCCTTTACAAACTCTGTGTATCTATTGGAGCCATGTCAGAATATGTAAATCATCTCATAAAATTCAATCTAATATATTTTTCTACCCTAATAAACATTGTCCTTAATACCTATATAGTCCCTAAATACTTCTCCTGTGGCTAGATTAATCTTTTTTCCTTATTTTCCTGTATTATGTATTTTCATGATTTAATCTCATGTTTCTATTTTTCCTAGCATTACTAGATATGATATTTAAAATCAAATCTGATGGCTTAGCGCTTAAGGGCACTGACTGCTCTTGCAGATAACCAAGGTTTGGTTCCCAGCACCTATATGGTGAACAACAATTGCTATTAACTCCAACTTCAGTGGATCCCACATCCTCTTCTGAGCTCTGTGAGCATTTAGGACAAGAGTGTACTTATATACATACAGGAAATACACTCATGTACATAAAATGAAAATAAATAATTAATTAGGATTTGCCTTCTACTAACTAGCGTACATTTACCTATCCTTACAGTAGGAACTTTGACTGGGATATTTTGTTTTTAATTAAACCTATATAGCTCATTTGATTTTCCAGACTATGTTAAACAGTTAAGCTTTGAACTTCATATGAAAAGTCTTTAATGTTTATAGAAGTCAAACAATTCCGTTTTAACCATCAGCAAATTGATTAATTATTACGTTATTTAAGCTCATAGCCAGTGATAATCTTTGTACATCTTATTCATTAGGAGTTTACCATAGTCATTTTATTATCATATATTTTGTTTGCATAATAAGGGTTAATTTCCTTTACAAAAATAATTTTGCTATTGGTTTTATATGATGTATAATTTAGGTTAATGTGCATTTTCAGTTAGCTTTGATTTTGTTTTAAATTTTTGTTGTGATGTCCTACTAACAAATCAAATATCTTCTATCACCGGCACTGAAATAATGTTTACACTAATGTAAGAAACAAAAGCATGGATCAGAAGACAGTCAAAGAAGTCCCCTTACTTTTCTTCAGCTTCTTTTAAAAATGTTCTATTTAGTATATGTATACAAGTATTTTACCTGAACATATTTAAGTACATCATTTGTGTCCACAGTCCCCAGATAAAAAATTATCCTCTAGAACTGGAGTTAGGGACAGGTGTTAGCAGCTATATGGATACTGGGAATTGAATCCAGGTCCTCTGGAAGCTTAGAAAGTGCTCTTAACCACTAAGCCACATGCCCACCCTTTTTATTAGCTTCTTAGCTTCTTAACACCCTTTTAAAAACATGAAAACTCCAGAATGGAAGCCTGACACAGTCATTAAAGACTTAGGCTAACAACCTGAATCATGAATCTACTCTTCTTTATTCTAAGGATAAAATAAGAAAATGATTATAAATCATGAACAAATACAGGTTACTCCCTGAAAATATTAGATACTTAGATTTTTTTATTGTTCTCTAATTGAATATTCATATGCTCCCTTAATATAATGAGGTCATATCCTGATAACTCCACTATTAAAAATATATGGAGAAAATATTAGAACTCCTAATTTTCCAACTGGTTTACCTATATTTAAACCCAATGCACTGAAGAGTATTGGGTGTCTGATACAGCAGTTTAACTTTGATATGCCTCAGTTCATATGGCAAGTGTAATGATATCTTTTACATTTGGTAATCAGAGGATGTCTTGTGGTAATCAGTTCTTTTCATCCACCATATGGGATCTGGTGATATTATCTGAGATGATAAATTTTGGGGGCAAGTGCCCTCCTGTGATGGATGAACTCACAAGCCTTAATAATAATTTTTAAATAATTATTGCAAGAAGCATATTTGGTGGGGAGACAATAACAGATTTATGTCATATAGTTTAAATATTTAGGTTATCCTAGTCTAGTCACCTGTTTACTATGGAATTGAAAAAGCAAATAAAAGAAACGTAAAACATGTTAGAAGGTACAGTATGGTATCATTTGGAACAAAATCAAATACAAATAAAGATGTTCCTTTTAATTCCAAAGGGAGATTTCTCTGAATGGGGCAAGTTGACAACAAAGACCATGACAATGATTTCTGCCCTCTATTTAAAAATGAAATTCTGTGTGTATGTAGACATACCTAGTGTGTGCAGAGATAAGCATGCACAAAAGTATTTCAGGTTATTTTCTTCTCACCAATATTTAGTTATTACATTATAATTAATAATTCTATTGTCATCAAAGCAAGAGCTCTG
>NW_008337804.1:1079056-1080565 GCF_000622305.1 Nannospalax galili | reverse complement strand
GAAACCATTATAATTAATAATTATTCTATTGTCATCAAAGCAAGAGCTCAGGAAACTAGCTATGTCAATTGATTATAGAAAAAACTAAATATTAAAGTCAATTAAAAACTGTAAGCATAATTTATGTCTAGTTTTAAATTTTCCATTGATAGGATAATCCAAGAAGTATAGAAAAAGCTGATGTATTCACTCATAAACTACAAAAGGACTTCTCTGATTTTTATAACACACACTGGTATTTGAATTACATTCAGAAAACAGTAGGAAGTAATTGGAAATCACCAAACTTATGGAGATCAGAGGCTTTAAATTGAATGGGTATGTTGAATTTTAATGAGTAGTTGTGGGTCATATTGTTTAGTTTATATATGTCATAGTGTGTATTTCACTCATCGCATACTTAGGCTTTCCTTCTCCATTGGCTGCTTTTCTTCGCACTGTGATTTAATGAGTGAAAGAACATTTAAAAAGAGAATTTTATTTTGTCTCACAGTTTCAGTATTGTCAGTTCAGTACTGCTTGCTTCATGTTTCTGCATCTGCAGGGAGGCAGATCATGACTATGAGAGGATGTGACAGATGCTGCTCACATCCTGGTGGATGGGAAGCATAAAGAATGAGGGTATAGGAGATGGTCAGAGTGAGATATAACCTCACTGGCTTCTGTCCCCCAACTAGCCACTACCTTCTACATTTCCCAGTAAAACCATTATATTTTGAATCCACAAAAGACTTGTTCCTTTGGTTATACTAGAGACCTTATAAACTAATTGTGTCTGTAAAAGTCATCACAGATATATCCAGATATGTATCTCTAGATTCCTCATAGAAATGAGGCTAGAAATGGCTATGCCATGTCCAGAAAATGTCTTTTTGCTACGCATCTCCCTATACTCTGGCTATCACATTTTTCCACATGCTCTTCTCTGATGCTCCCTGAAACTTGGTAAAGGTATTATGGTTGTCCTACTTTGAGGCAAATAGCCCATTTTTGGCATGCGGGCATCGGTGAATGTTTGCATTAATTGCAACCATCTACACAATAAGAAGTGTTTTGTGAACTCCTCCACCACAGAGCTCTTTATCAGGTTTACAGAATCAGACCACCTTCTGAAACAGGCCTCAAATCCTATCAGAACGTGACTGGCTACTTCCATAACAGCCATGCCACTATTACACTACAGGGTACATTTTAGGACAGGTCATTATTATAGCTCAGTGGGTTCACAGCTGAGCAGAACTGTTGACGTTTCTCACCCAGCAACCTACAGATCAGTTTCTGGAACTCTGAAGGCTACGAAGTTAGGAGGAACCTTTCAGCTTAGCTCCAGTTTGTCTTGTGAAAAAGAGGGTGTTGTATTTAGTGTTAAGATCTTATCACCTATTTCTGGTGGGTAACCAAGAACAATGGCAACAGCTTTTATTATTTTGTGGCTTCTGTGTCCTCCCTGACCAGAAAATCATAAAGTGGTCGCCCATAACTTGGCATTGGGATTTTTTGCTTAATAAC
>NW_008337804.1:1025687-1078997 GCF_000622305.1 Nannospalax galili | reverse complement strand
TATATTTATGAATGCATTTTTTGTTGTCTTCTTTTTTTGTGACAGAGTCTCCCTGTAGCTCAGTTGGCCTGTAACTCACTACGTACACCAAGGTGGCCTCAATGTCACATAGTTCTGCTTGTTTCTGCCTCCCTAATTCTAGGACAAAGGTGTGTACCAACATGCCCAGCTTTAAATTATACATTTTAATAAGTTTATGAAATAATAATTTTCATATACCTTTTTCAGATATCCTTAGGTTAACTCAACCCTGAATTCTCTCTATTCCTCTTTCTATCCTTCCATTTTTCTCCCTGGCTACACATTTCCACTACCACTATGTTCCCAGCCCAATTTCATGTCCATTATGTTCTACTATCCTCTTTCTATCTTTCTGGTCATTACTGACCCTCAAATTAAAAACACTATGTTAAAAATTCAGAGCTGTGACTCACATAATAAAGTGAACATGAAGCAATTGTATTTGGAGGTCTGGGTAACCCCATTCAGGATGTTTTCTTGATCGTCCAGTTTTCCTGAAAGTCTCATAAATTAATTCTTCTTTACTGCTGAATGAAATTCATATATACCACATTTTCATGACCCATTCATCCACTGATCGACTTGGATGGTATTCTTCTGTAACCTATAACAGAGATACCTACACTTCTCTGCTCACTGCAACTATATTCAAAAAGCTAGAAAAAAGAACCCTAATTTTTTCTTAATCCAATAAGGAATCAACTCTCACATTCAACAAATGACTTTACTTAATGAAATTATGACATATTGTTAAAGCTAAGCTTACTAAACTCACTTTTATTCTAGATACAAGTGTAATAGAAATTTTATTCCTATATAGTATGCAACATATAATGTGAGACAAATATCTCATAGTAAGTAGTAAGTGCTTGAGAACCAATAGAATATTTGTTTATATATAACATATGGAAAATGGTAAAAGAGTTTACTTGAAGTATATTGATACATGATAGTTAAATGTAATAATTTTGACAAAATTTTCAATCTGTTACTGTGTCACCAAAATCAAAATAATGCTAGTTATAATTTTTTTTAGAAAAACACCAATAGATTCTACTCTAGGACCTATGACTTCCCCTAGAGATGATTTTTGACCATGTGTACAGTACCAGGTATGAATTATACCCTGTGAAGCAAGTCTCAATGAAGAGAGCAGTTGGTTACACTAATAATCCTAATTATAATCCATCAAGTCTCAGGAAACATCATGAAAGGGGGTTAAAAGACTATAAAAGACTATATAGGGACCCTGGGCATGACATAGCTATTGCACATGTGAAATCACAGTGCCTGTGGCTATCTACATAAGACCTGCACAAGATTAAACCAGTTAAAAATCCCATCTTGGAGTGGGAGGAGTTCCCAAATGCCCTAACTCAAGCTGAGGACTTATTGTTAGTTGATGGATATTGTGAAAGGGAGAGTCATTTTTTTATAGGAATGTGGTCACTGGAAGGTTGTCTATACTCCTATGAATAACCCCATGTTCATGTATGTATAGCCATCACAAATTGGACTCAATGGGCTAAATAAATAAATAAACACAAAATTATACCAGGTGGCCATAAAGTTTGAAGAGAGACATAAAAATGGTTTGGGTGAACTGGTCGGGGAGTGAGGTATGAATATGATCAAGATACATTGTATACATGCATGAAATATTAAAGACTGAATAATATACAATTGCAAACAAAATTTTGTTAAATGTGCTAGTGAGATAGCCCAGATAGAAAATATTCTTTCTAAGGCTTGAGTTTAATCTCTAGAACTGTAGTGGCAGAGAGAACTGACTCCCAAAGTTGTTCTCTGACCTCAATATATACATCCTTGGTACATACATACCTGCATACACACATCGTACAAACACCCAGTAAAATATTTTTATGAAAGATAATGAGCTTCTCATTACTCCCTGAAGTAAATCTTCATGTTCTTTTTCAGTACATTCTTCTCACCTAACCCGTGTTCATTCCCACCCACCCATCTGATTTTCTTCACTATCTCAGGTTGCATATTTTTGAGTTTTACATGAGAAAATCACATAGTGTGTACTATTTGGAGGGTCTTAGCCTCCTTTATTCTACATAAGTATTTTAATGTTCACTCATGGTTTTTGTCTTAAAATAATTAACAGATTTATTTCTAATAAATCATTTTTACACCACTGTGTAAAAATTTTGAAAAAAATCCACTTATTTATTCCTCATAAGAACCCAGAACAATATATCCTATTGTCATCTCATTTTGCAGGTGAGGGCACTGAGGCCTGGAGAGAAGTTTGCCTGAACTCTCCCCTTCCACCCTCTCCTTTTCTCCTTCCTCACTCCATTTTTAGACCATTACCATGAGTTTATTCATTTACTAATGATATTTGCATTGCTTTTTGGCAGTTACACATATCGTTGAAAGCAGGATTCATATGCAGCATATAAACATGTATTTCCTTCTCCTGTGCCCATGTAGATAAATGCAGAGGATTATCATGGTTGTGCCACATGGTTAATGTAGACTAAATAATGACTTCTCAAAGACATCTATTTATTTTACATTCAAATCTGCAGTGCAAGAGAATTCCAGCACCAATACAACCCCTACAGTATTTGCTACAGTCATTTTTTAATAGTAGCCATTGAAGAAAGCATTTTCTTGTGGTTTTAATTAACGCTTCATAGGATAAAGATTTTATATAGCATATTACAGAAGACAACATTTTGTTGCAGTACTTATTAATATTATTGTACTAAGTTATTATAAGTTTGAATGTTACATGTTTATATGACATTTCATGTATAACTGAATGATTTTTGTTTCAGTTTGTTAATTAAATAACATCTGATGTATTTATCAATCAACTTCTTGCCGTTAAAAGACAGAAGACAGAAGTTTACTAGTAGCTCAAATTGATAATTACTATGTCGGAAACATTAATTTTTCCATATGTGTCCCATTATAAAATTCACTTATAAGAAATTAAGTACATTACCAAAAAATAAAAAGGAAAACTGAATGATGACATGATGTTACCTCAAAATATTTTGACTATGTAACACAGATTTGACACAATTGCTTCAGACAGAAGTCTCTACATGATTATCAGATAACTTACAAGTGAAAATTAGAAGTAAAATCAAACCTGAGAAGTTAATTTCATATTATTTAGCTCAAAATAGCGATATATCTAAAACTTGAGATATAAATTTCATGTGTGATGTATGTGTTTTGAACAATATTATATTTTTGCTACTTTTGATCTAGCTCCAGAAGACACTTACATAGCATGCTCTATGTTCACTATTTTTTTTCTTTTAACTAATTCCCTATGCATTTCCTCCATTCTCTTTTCTAACTTTGCACATACAATCTCCTATAACCATTCATTGATTCAATAAACATCATCAGTAATATTCTAAAAGGGTATGGTGATGCTGAGGAACAGCCACAAGATATTTTCAATTTGATAAATGCAATTCCTTTGACATTACATTAGACCTTTTGCATTATTGATCTAATGAGGAAGAGGCATGTCAGAATGGTGATTTAATATTAACCCTCAATATTAAGGTTTCATTAGCATCCCCCATTGTCAGTCTAGAATGATTACAATGATTTGGAAAAAAAAAACTTACTGTAATAACTCATATCACAATGAAAGATAAAATGATCTCAAATTCAAAGTATTCCTTTTTTATTCCCAAAACATCTATGTTTTAACAGTTTAACAAACTGCTGTTAATATTTTGAACAAATTTTAATTTGGAAAATGGAAATGTTTGAAGAAATCTCTATTTGTTATGTGTTTAAAATAGATATTTATTGGCATCTTTAAAAATTAATAAAATGAATTTATTTTCCTGGGCTGGGCAGAAATTTAAGAAATGCCACCTCCTAAGTAGCTTTAACTTCTTTATATAAGATATTTTATCTGTCAATTTCTGTGATATTAAATAAAGTCGTAATATAGCTTATACTTCAATTTCATTGAAAATTTTGGTTAAAATGAAATTTAAAATACTTCGTTCTTCATTAAAAGTAATTTCTCAAAATGTAGAAATATGTAAACATGCAGAACATATATACAGAAACTCTGAAAATTTTGTATGTATTAAATAAATATTTTGAAATCCTAGTGAAATTGATTACATCATTGTCCACTAGTATTAAAGGCCTTTCAAATCTGAAGAACAATGCTTATGTACCCAGAATAAGTAACATAAACATTTGTGATATGTTCAGGCTTATATATGTCTATTTAGGTTTATAGATGCATACTTGTATGTTATGGCTTGAATCTGAAGTGTTATACCTATGCTTTGGATGCTTGGACCCCATCTGTTGGTGCTATTCTTGGAAATTCTTGACTTTTCAAGAGGTGATACCTGATTGAAAGAAATAGGTCACTCACATGGGTTTTTGAAGGTTAGATCTGGACCCTAGTTTTGACCTTTCTCTCTCTGCTTCCTGGACAACCACAGTGTAAACAGCCTCCTCTGTACACCTTTCTCTGCCAAGATAAGCTGAAATATTTTGAAACTGTGATCCAAAATGAACTCTGCCTCCCTTTAGCTTGTGGTTATTGTGATATCAGTGATACAACAGCAGACCTTACACCATATGATGGATTGATGCATGCTAACAGCTAGTTAGCTAAAAAATGACTTCCCATTTCTATCCTCTGCTAGCTCTTTTATGTGCCTTGATTGTTGTCTACATAATTTTTCTCTCTCACAATATTTAAGCACTCTGCTACCACTGTCCACACTGTATATTCTCTTCATCTGGATTAGATTACATTATATGCACTTTCAAAATAATTTATCCATATCAACAGAAAAATGTTGCTATGTTTAGGAGCCTTTTTGTATACTTTTATTGATTCTTTGTGCATTTCATACAAAACATCTTAATTATCTTTATAGCCCCTTCTCTATCTGTACCCTCCCATTACCCATGCCCACTGGAGTTCATGAATTGTCATTTATATCAAGATCTTTTAAAAATAATTTGTCTAAACTTATGAAGTATTGTCAAAATATTATGATAATGTGTATACAATTTAATTTGATTGTTTCTTTCACAAGTTGGGCTTTGCTAATCATTTTAAAAATAGGTGGATTATTTTGCTTTCTGTACATTTTTTAAATTTTAATTTAGTTTTATTTTTTATATGTATGCGTGTATTGCCTGCAGGTAGATAAGTGCACCCATGTTGTGCAGTGCTCACGGAGGTCAGTAAAGGCTGTCAGATCCCCTAGGACTGGAGTTACAGACTGTTGTTAGCTGCCATGTGGGTGCTGGGATTCGAACCCAGGTCTTCTGCAAGAACAGCCTGTGTTCTTAACCATTGAGCAATCTCTCCAGCCCCTGCTGTACATTTTAAAGACATTTTATCAGCCCTTTTTATCTTATTCTATTGACTATAAAAATATGACTATGTGGGTGTGAAATTCACAACAATTCTAAGAAGGAGCAGGTCTGCAAAGTTGGCTCTTCCCCTTTTCTCCATGCTTGCATTTCTTCTACAGACTGATTTTTTTTCCTGACTCCAAAACAAAGGAATTCAGTGGTGTTCCTAAAAGTAATAAAAATATATATTTGATAGTACAAATGAGAAGTCTGAAATCCAGATGCTAGCAGGTCCATAATCCCTTTGCAGATGAAAGGGAAAATTCTAGGGTTATGGTATAAACATGAAATGTCTGATAGGTTCATGCATTACAAGCTTGTCCTCAACTTGATGACATTTTTTTTTTCATTTTTAAATAATGAAAACCCCAAAAGTCCTTCTAGTGTATAAGCTATGCAGAGCTATTTAGAGTTACCCTATTGTGCATACAAATCCTTATTTCCAACTAAACATGACTTCTTCATACTTGCCAATCACTGTCTTCCCAGTTCTTGCTTTACACATCTGTCTGTGAACTCTTCAAATATATTCAGGGAATATGATCCAGAAAAAAGAACACAGAAAGTAGAGAAGCAGTATTTGTGATATGTTGGTGTATACCCTCCATATATACTATGATAATTGTTTGGAAAGAATTGTGTGATGTGTTATTGGTTTAAGAGTGTATAATATCTATTATCTTTGGAGTTTTCTTATTTTGTGTGGACTGGAGGTGGCTTATATAAATTGCTTTGGGGGAATTGAAATATTCCTTTTGTTTCTACACTTGTTGGTTGTTGTTGTTAGCAGTGACTATAATTTATTTTTCATTCATATTCTTACAATAAGATAAGAAAAAAACTGAAGAATTTTAGTATGATGATAATAACGTCCATGTATGGTAGGTATCTAAATTGTCTAATGCTTAATAGAATACATAAAATTGTACCTTTGTTTCACACAAGCCCCCATTTTTATAATTAAAGTAATTTGATAAATATAATCCATTTATCACTAATTCATTGGTGATCAGAGTTCAATCAGAGAACCACAAATGACAGATGAGATTCGATTTCCTGAAGTAATTTTAATAGGAAGGGTTTTATGAAGAACTGGTTATCCAGTGTCTATGAATCTGCTGTCTTTGTGTCTGATGCAGTCCATAGTGCATAGGCATGAGGAAAACAAGGGTAGATGTCAAATGTTTAGGAACTCACTGAATAGAGCCAGGAAACCAAGTTATACCCCAGGAAAGCAGGTTAAAATCATACCAGTTTTAGCCAGGTGAGACGGAACACACCTTTAACCCCAATTTTAACTGCCTTTGCATCTCAGTGGTAAGAGCATTCTGCAGAAACTTAATCTTTCATCAAAGATCTAACCTAAGCACTGAGTAGGAATTTGTGAGCCCAAAGGAATTACAACAGTAAGATGGTGAAGTCTCAGGTTTGGCCACCGCCACACGTTAAGAAAACAAGTTAGCAAAGAGTGAAAGAATACAAGTGCTACAAAATGGCCATTGCTTCAATTCTCTGGCTTCCCACATTACCAGTTTCACAGTTGTCTTATAGCCTGCATAACTAGAAACATATTTTAATAAAGAATGGGAAGTATATTTCCATATATCTAAGAGTCTGCTACAAAGTTACACTAGTGTTCAGTACAAAGTTTCATATTTTCAAAACCTGGGTTCTCAGCTCTAGAATTATCTGGCTTCCTGTTTCTGGAAGACAATGAGCAATGTTTCTCATGATTTCTCTTTTTGTTTTTATTGTTTAAAATGTATTTATTTATTATTTATTTATTTATTTATTTAATGTGTGTATGTGCATGAATATGTGTATGGGGAGGTGCAGGGTAGGCCAACGAATCAGTGTATATAGGTCAGAGAACGATTTATGGAAGTTAGTTCTTTCCTTCCACTGTGTGTGTGTCCAGGAGATCAAATCCAGGTCCTCAGGCTTAGTGTCAAGTGATCTGATGAGCTATCTCATTGGCCCTCTGTCATGATTAGTGATGCAATAGAAGCTGCCCATGTCCAGGCAATTGCATATAATTCACTAGGAGTGTGGTAATCCAAGTCCAGAAGGACAAATGCTGCATGTTTTCTCTCATATGCAGTTCCTAACTGTTACTCTTAAGTTCTGTTTATTCAACATGGGGTACTTGTGGGACACAGTAAAGGAGAAAGGACACATTGGGAGGGTTACCTTAAGAAAGGTTGGAAAGTAGAACATAGGTAACAGGAAAGTAAAAGGGTGAATCCTGTGGCTGTTCCATTTTAAAAAGGAAGGATGTAGATGGTTTTGGAAAATGAGGTCACAGGGAGTTAGGGAGGATTAACTTGGATACGGAAGTATTAGGAAGACATACATTGTCTTGTAACCCAAATTCAAAATATAAAAGAAAAATTTAAATAACAGAAAGAAAAACATATGCTATTAAATGTTAGAACAAAGAAAAACAATAAATTCACTTACCTAGTAAAAATTAAAAACATTTATTGATATCAATATATTTAGGCTTGCCTTTCAGTTTAACATACTTCAATTTAATTTTAATAATTCCACATGAATAAATAAAAGTATGTGTAAATAATAAATTGATAATCTTTTGTATACAGTAAGTTAAGATATCATAAAGTTAGAAAAGGACCATTACCTACTCAGAATTCCCAACACATGGCATTGTGCTTAATATTACTGCCTATCAAAAAACAGGTATTCAATATGTACTTGTTAAAGGAATACCCAGAATGAGAAAGGTTTAAATGGAGGAGAAAGAAGAGTCATAATTTCCATGAAAACAATACTCAGAAGTCAGAAATTGGTAGGCCTTAGGGACCCAGAATAATGTGTGGAAAGGAAATCCAAAGCCTCTGTGTAAACAGTGGACAGTCATTTAGGACCTTAACATGGTACTTGTGGTTTAGTAAACAGATATTCTTCTTCATTTTAATTTTTCTTTTAAAATTTATGTTAAAAAGAATATCTGTAAAGTGTGCTTGATGATTCAGTATTTTCTGGAACATGCACTAGGAACTGTATTCTTTATTCTCCAACATCATTCATACAGATTTATTAATTTTGTCAATAAATGAAGCTTGTTTTGTAAAGTTGAGTCTGTGTGCAACA
Organism: Nannospalax galili; assembly: GCF_000622305.1. Taxonomy (NCBI): domain Eukaryota; kingdom Metazoa; phylum Chordata; class Mammalia; order Rodentia; family Spalacidae; genus Nannospalax; species Nannospalax galili. The sequence goes on along the minus strand of NW_008337804.1, from coordinate 1,070,459 downwards.
GCACATGTCTTCTACAGTTATTTAGTAAGAAAAGTAGCATTTTAGGAAGAATTTTCAAAGAATATTAAAAGCATAAGCTTTTCAGCCTAATGTTTTTGAGAAAATATTTTTAAGAAATATATTAATGTTTATCCAGAAGGACTTTTAAGTAGAAATGAAAACTGGCTGTAACTTAAATTTTATTTTTAATGCTAAATTAGTAGTCATAATCAGAGACAACTTATCCTCACTAAAAAGAACACAAAATACTATTTTGCCAAGAATTTCAGTGAAGGTGAAGTAAAAAATGTCTTATTTAACAGACAATAGTGGGTTTGCAGAGGTGGTTTAGCAGGTAAAATTACTTGCTGTACCAGCTTTTGGAAAAATGTTCAGATTCCCAGCATGTATCTGGATGCTGGTGACCATGGCAGCCAACTTGTTAACATCAGCACATGAGGGGCAGAGGCAGGGGATCCCCAGAGCAAGCTATCTAGACTAGCCAAACAGACAACTTTTTGCTCCAAATATACGACCTTCCCTCAATAAAAATTAATGTGGCCTCTGCAGCCATAAATAAATCTCTGTGCATCCATTGATATCTCCTACTATAAGTACGTACATTCCTGCCCACAGGCATACACACCACCCACACATATTAACAACAAAAGACAAGAGTGAGAAGTGGTAGTTGACAAGGGAAAAAAAATCTACCCATTTGTGATTGATCAATAGGTTTGTTAGTGGAATTAAGAAAATTCTATGGTTCTCATTCAGGTTTCCTGAAACTGGAAGATGGGAATCACATTTTCAAAAACTCTGGAGAAAAAAGAACTCTAGAAAGCTAATAATTTTTTTTTATTTTAAATACCATAGAGTATTATATTCATTAGCCTTTGAAGTTTCCTGTTTTCCCATTGATTATGCAGTGTAATTATAACCATGTATCACAGCAAGGTCACATAGGACTTAACTGAATACAGTGAGCTTGAGTTTTAGTTTTGGAACTTATTCCAAAATGGTAATGAGTATGACTGCTTAGAAAAATAATTAGCAAGCAAATTATCATATTTCTACTCTTTCCTTTGTGATACAAAATGCTTTTAAAAGAGCTATGCAAACTTTTATCACATGTAACAATGAGAAACTTCATACCTTGTAATATTAAATTGCAGAAGTCTTATCATTATAATAAATATTTCTAGCATTCTGAACTGTAGTTTAGACATTTCTCAACAAAAACCCCTAGGTCACATATAACTAGTAAGTCCTCTTATTATATTTAAGATATAAATATTCTGTATTTTGAATGATAGCAACATTATGCATAAGTGTATATCCACTCTACTGCATCTCTTATTGCAAATATTTTGGTCAAATTTCTTTTTAAAAAATATTGTATTTATTATTTTTGTGTTATGTATGTCAGTGTATTCTCTCTATATATGTAAATACATCCCTGTTGTGCAATATCCCCAGAGGTTCGAAGAAGATGTTAGATTGCTTGGAACTAAGGTTAGAGACTGTTCATAGCCTTGAAGTGGTTTCTGGTAATTGAACCAGGGTCCTCTAGAAAAGTAGTCAGAGCGGCTTATCTGCTGAGTCATCTCTCTAACTTTATTGGCTGATAACTTGAGTCACTGACTTTAATAACATTTTTTCTTCTACTGTTATAATTCTGGTTTAGTTGACACACAATATGAAGTCCAATATTGCAGCATCTATGAAACTTTTACTCCTTAAATTTGTTTCTCACCTGCTTAAATTTAAGTTTGAAATTCCATTTCATTTTTTCAGTAGCCACCCATCTATTTGGTAACTTGTTAAAACCACCACCATCATTCATTCATCTTCTGGGTTGTTTTCTCTCCTCTTTATGCTTCCCAACAAGCCCCATTGCTGTGCTTTGGAAATGTAACATCTTCCTAAGTGTTCATGTACCGGAGGTGTGGTCCACAGGTGCTGTTATTTAGATAATGTTATCTGGAAATATCCTTAGAGAGTTGGTTTCCTGCTGTCAGGAGGACATTCTAGATCGCCATCACCAGTCTCCCTTTCTACCTCCTTCGGTATGGTACCTGATAGCCAGTTTTCTCATGGATTCCTGACTTTATATGCAGCCAGGTCTTCCACAGAGATCAAATCAATGAGGGCTGCCCCATCTTAGATTTACCATCTGTAAGACAAATAAAACTCATCTCTTGATAAGTACATTGCTTCAAGTATTGAGTTGAAGAAGCACAAAACAGATCGACATATTCTTCTCCCTTTCCTGAATCTCTTCATCTTGAAAAAGAAATAAAGCAATAATATAAACATTTGGTATGATTTGAAATGTTGCTGCTGACAAATATATTGGCTCTGTCTCTTATTAGCTCTCAGAGTTTTCCATACACTAAACCATTTTTTTTCCTCCACTGATATATTTTTGTTCTGTTTATGGCAGACCGTACAGTCTCTCTTGTCTTCCTGCATTCCTGGCTATTTCTCTTCTATGCTTTAGCTCCTACTCCACTGTTTTGCATCTAAATGTAGTTCTGTGTTTTGTTTGTTGGTATTGTTTTCTTTCTGAGTTTATTCCAGTTCTTTTCTCCATTTGTACTAAGCTGTCTTCTTGGTTTTTATAGCTTCAAACCTACTTGTCCTACTGTTTCTTTAGCAAGGAAATATTGTTATCCATTATTTCCTGAGTCTCATGACTGTTACTCCTTAATCAATGAAAGGTGGTCAGAATCTTATTGCATATTATAGAAGACAGCATAAATGTTACAAGGTCCTATATGTGATTCTGACATTCAGTAGTTTTGTTTTTTGTTTTCTTTCCCTCACGGTGAGCATGTCTTCTCTCTGACCGAAACTCTTCTTCACACTGCATTTAAAACTAAAGACAGGTGGCACAATCATAGTGGATCACTAACCATTCTGCAATAGAATGAGAAATGAAGTGTTTCATTTGCATGCCGTGAATATCGGGCGTTTAAAGCACCGTTACTGACAATTTTCAAAAGGAATTGTTCATACTTAGAGTAAAACTCCTTAATTTTCCTAAAGCAAATGTGTCACATCATTTGATGCTTGCTTAATTAGCCAATCACTTTGATTATTCTTCTTGACTCTCAAGTTTTTCAGTTCTTTTTCTCCTTTCTAATTTTCCCAAGAGTCTTTTACCATCTATTGCCTCGATTTCGAATGATCTATTTATCTAGTTTTTGTATAACTTCTTCATTAGTTCTCAAACTAAATTATGACACATTGTTCACTCCCAACCAAACATCTCACCAATTTCCTGTCTTTCTACGTACTCTTTGGAGATGTCAATCTATGCTGACTCCGGGTTGGGTCAAGTGACTTGCCTCAGCCAGTGATAAGTGGGCTCCAAGCAGAGATTTTCAATATTCATTTCAACTTTCTCTTTTAGGGTTGTTGAACCACTCCAAATCCGTGTATATGAGATCAAGCTCAATTATTTTACACTGGGAGGCATGTGGCTTTAATATCCTGATCAAAAGCCTGCCAATATCTTCATGTTGAGAAAAAGTGTCTAAAGTCACCAATCACCCATACAACTTTGTAGCCAATGTGAAATCGCACAGCACAACAAAAGCAGATATTCCATGGAAGTCAAAGATAAAGAGATGGTTATTCTTTTAATCCCTTAAGTTTATGGATGAGATATTATTTAGTAGAAACTAGAAGGCACATCACAGTCATTTGATTCCTGCCACCCCTTAGCAACATCATATTTTAAATAATCTATGGAACATTGTGACCACCTGATTTTGTTTCTTTTCTGTCTGTATTTATTCTATTGTGCTTCCAAGCTATAAAATAGCATGTTCTTAGCTAGCTGTTTATATATCCCCAGAGCCCAGAATAGATTTATGAAAAGTAGCAGGAATTCCATAAATACTTTTTGAAAAAAATGAAGAAAGAATTGAAGCATGTATTTGTAATCATAAATGCACTATCAATACCATTTTAATATGTTGGCTTATTCTTTAAAGATTCTCTCAGGAATACTTTTGAATCTTTGCCAGATAGAACTTCAATTGTTCAATAAATATTATTTTCTTTGTTCTTTTATAGAGGAATTTATTTTTGTTTTTAATTCAAACTTCAGAAAGTATTAAAACATATTTATATTAATTTATGACATTTCAAGTTTGTATGTTATTAATAAAACCAACAGAATTTAAGAAGTGGGCAGTACTGATGTATTTTCCATCAGTTTTTCATTAAAAAATTAGCATCATTTGAGAAATATCTGTTCTTATCTAATGATTGAACACAAGTCAACACTGATTTTGAAAAAAAAAATGTCTCAACTCCTGCAATTAAAAATCCTTCCTTCATTCTATCTACAAGATACACCACAAGAAATACATTGGGGTTGTCCTTGGCCTTAAGACCACAGCACCATACGAGTTCCATTGTGTGAAAGAAAAGTACCCAAACAGAACACCTACACCTTGGACTGAACTTCCTGAAAGGCTGACCAACTGATTATCACTCTGGAGACTGTGGAGAGTTTGGAAATTTTGCAGGTCCAGAGTCTAATTGCCATTTTTCATGGGCCATCTTTAGCCCCCTAAACAGCCACTCCTTACTCACCTCTGTTTCTGATCTAACATCCTGTGACTAACATAAAATCCTTTTAGAATGTATTAATTTAGCAGATCACCGGGTCTCTCCCACCAATCAAAAAGCTAAGAATATCACCAGATAGCATCTGAGACCTATAGTAAGAACCATCCCCCTTTGCTGTGCCTGGCCTACTGAATGTATCCGCCAATGTATTTGAAAAGTGTCTTGATTTATGACTTTTCTTTCTTCTTTTACTGTAAAATGTAATACAGCTATTACCACATTGGAACATGGAATTTGAGGTAACCTGAATCTGTGTTCCTGGGACATGGTCACTAATATTTGGCTCCAGAATAAACTATCTCGTATATCTTTTGAGGTGAGAGATACGCTTTTGTGTCAACAATTGTATGTCTTGTTGTAGTCTGAGAACGTGCAGAAATGATATAAATTTATCTAAGACCCTCATATTAAGTAGGCCCAGCAAAAATTTCTAAGTCAATAATTTGACCCATGTTTCTGTAAGTCAATTCTCTATGATCATACTGTTATTCAGGTCACAGAATAGTCAATGATTTATATGCTCTGATATCAACATTCTTCTGGGCTCAGACACATAAGTAAACACTGTATTATAATTATTGGTATGTTAACACAGGCTTTTAATTTCTCTCTCTATTCCTTGCCCTCTTCCCCCTCCTCCTCTCTCTGAAATATTATAACCACCCTTCTATCTTTTAAGTAAGGTCTCCTGGAACCTGGGAATTCAAAAGGTTCTTAATGGTCATCATCTACTCTTGATTTCCATCTCTTTTTATTTAAATGTGTAGATGGTCAACCTGTAGTTGCAGTATCTAACACTTTAATTTCTCCTATGAAATTCTCTCTCTTCTTCTAGTACTCTGGCATAATAGACCTTTTCTTATCTCTGAGGAGTTTCAAATAGACATACATTACACTCAAATCGTGAGTCATCCTTACTTATAACATAGAGAAGGTAAAAATCCAAATTAAGTCAGCTTTTCTCCATAGAGTACTCATTCTTAAAATCATTTATATTTCAGACACTATAAGAATTTATATCAGCATGTTGTCCATGCTCTGGCATTATGTCATGTGACAGTAATGTCTTACCAAAACAACCTGAAAGTTAGCATTCATTTTAAAGCTGAGTGGACCCAAACTACCGATAACCCGTTCCTTCTAATTTCTTTTAGGATTGTGCTCTCAAGCAAGGACTTTTCATTCTCTTATTGAAACAGTGTATACAGCATGAAATGGGGATTTTACCTTTGATCTCTGAACATAGAATTACACATACAGCTAAAATAATTTCTCTCATTGTTCTCAATGTGATAAACACTCTGTTTGGAGGGTTTTGATGATTTGATATGTAAAACCATACATATTCATGCCTTATCTTGGTCAGGGAGTAAAGAAAGGACCTGAGAGATTAAGGCCATATGACCAGGACACAAGAGAACCACGTGGCTCAATAAGCTTGTTTACATTACAAACAGTAAAGTTTAATTGCAAGGTTAGATAAAAGTCATCAGTCCAGAGTATGTCTATATTGGAAAAGTCATTTGCACAATTGTATCCCCAAATCCTTCAAAATCAAGGATTTCTGATAACTAATTTTTATAATTTGTGAGTTAAAACATGCAGATACTATTAGTGTTTCTCAGAGTACATATTACATGAAATCCAGTGCGGGGGAGTGCAGATGGGGAAGGGAGTCTAAATTTAATTAAGATCTGTTGTATGCAATGTACAAAAAAATCAATATAAATATTAAAAATAAAACAGTGAAAGCTATCAAATAATTATTTCATAAGTTTGAAATTTGACCTGAATGTATAACTAATATCATGTAGTTCACAGTCAAGTATCTTTGACTTACAAATTCTATGCTTTTTCTCATATTTATAGGCAAATTTATTTCTTGAAAATAATTTTTCCACAAATTAGTTTGCTCTTTGGTCATATTTTACAATATAGTCTTGCTTTGCTATTTGTAGTTTGGCCTCAGAATCATAAATATAGATGCTTCCTAGCATGAGCAAAACACCATAAGCCTGGCATGATAGTATATACTTATGGTCTCAGCACTAGGAAGTGAGAAGGAGTATCAGAAGGATCGGAAATTCAAGGTCATCCTCAGCTGCAAAGTGAAGTCCAGACCAGCCAGGAGTACATGGAAGAAAAAAAGAACTTAATACAATTTTTAAAAAGAAAGAATATAAACTACACAAGGCAAAACAGCAATATACAAATAGATTTCATGCTGCAATTAACTGAGTAAAAATTATAATTTAACATTTTCTCATTGTAGGAAGACTCCAAGTCTACTCTCTCTTTCAAAGTAAACCAATGATTTGTGTTACAAAAAAATGGAACCCAGGCATAAAGAATGTAATAACCACATAATACAAGTATTTAGCAATGCTTTCGAAAAGAATATGACATTTGAAGATAATATTGGATTATGGATGTCCTAAGAAGTTTGAAATTTTAGATAGTATGGATTGCATCTGAATAATTCAGTACAAGTTCTATGAGAGTTTTTAACATAAATCTACTGGTTTAGCATTGAGACTCTGACCTTGACTTATTTACCAGATACTCATATTTTAGAAAAAGTTTTAATTCACAAACTTGTCCTGAAAAATGAAGTGCCTAAAGTAAACACTTCTATAGTCAAACAAGTATTCACTTCACTATATTAATTAGATTAATTGTTCTTTAGAGATTCCCCAATTTTTTGTTTAAATCAGCTTTACATAAGAATTTCCAAAAATGATAAATCTTAGGAAAATCATTCCAGGACAGGACACAGAACTACACCAAACATTAAGAAGAAGAAAAGGTCATTTTTCCTACTGGGTCAATGTGAAATATGTTCTCAGTTCAGTGTCCAGTCATGTCCAGTTCCCATTGCACTAATGGTCAGTGGACTAACACAGTAAGCAAGCTTTCATAACCTCTGTTTAAAAGGGGCCAAACTCATTGCACTCTTAATAATTTCTGCTACTTCAATATGCAGAAAGTTGAATATACATATAATTATTATTTTCTTTTTGTATTACCCTTTGTTGTTCCAGATTTAAGTATCATATTATAGCCACACTTGCAATTACATTTACATTTGTTCACATATATACATGCATATTTTATATGCTAAGATCTACATATAATGGAAAACATGAGGGTTTTGTTTATATTTTTGTTTATCTTTTGAGTTTGGGAATCCTCACAATATTAACCATTCTATGTACATCTGTAATGTTGTAAATTTTGTGATTTCATTTTTCTTTAGAACTGAATAATATTGTATTTTATATATGTACTAGATTTTCATTATCCATTCACCTGCTGATGGACAAGTTGGTTGATTCTACTTCTTTGCTATAGTGAATAGAACAGAAATAAACAAGGGGTTGTAAATATCTCCATAAGATTTGGAGTTCTCTTGGTACATGCCCAGAAGTGAGATTGTTGAGTCATATGGTAGCTATGTATTAAAATTCTTTGTTCTGTAAGGAGATTAGACTGGCTTTTACCTCACAGAGATATGCCTCCATCTGTCTCCTGAGTGTTCTGACAAAGGTATGTGGCAATATGTCCAGCTGATTTTTAATTATTAAAGAAAATTCCATAATGGGTATACTGATTTTCACTCTCATCAGCAGTGAATAAGGGTTCCTCTTTCTCCAAATCATCTCCAAAATGTATTGTCAAATTTTTTGATAATAATCATTCTGACTGGGTAAGGGGATACATAAAAGTTTTGCATTTCCCTAATGAATGTGGATGCTAAAAACTTTTGGAAATGCTAGTCAGCCATTTGTACATCTTTTCCTGAAAACTACCTATTCAATCATTGGCTCATTTTTTAAGTGCAAATTTTATTTCCTTGGGTATTTAATTTTGGCAGGCAGGCCAATGGAATAGAATACATGATCAAAATTTAAACCGGTAATGCTATGCCTACCGAAATATATATAGGAAAAAAAAAAGATAGCCTATTCAATAAACAGTGTTGGTAAACTGAATTTCCACCTGCAGAAGAATTAAACTAGATTCATAACTATCACTTACCTTTTTAATATTTTGAAATTAAGTTTTTCATAATTTCCAGTTATGTTTGGGATTTTATGCTTTCTAAGCAACATGATTTTTATTTTGTTCCCTTTAGTTAATTCAGGAGAATATCTTGGGATTGTCTAGTAAACATACTTTTAGTCAAGACATTGTACAAGAATAATTGGAATATACTTCTAATGAAAATATTTGGAGTTTGTATTAATTAAGGGTGTATCTCTTCTACTCTCAAGAGCTAAGCTTCCTCATGCAACAAAGGTCGATGAAGACAGAAAAAAACACAAATGGCTAAAGTGTAGAGAATAAGAGTCTACCAATGGTGGGTCTTTGGACAGGACTCCTACATTAAACTTCACCCATCAGGAATCAGAAACCATTGCTGAAAAGTGTGGCAGAAAGATTGTCAGAGCCAGGGAAGGAGATGCATGGCTACAATGAAACAGAGTCTTACAGATTCCTGGGTCCTTGCTCATATGAACTTATAGACAAGGCTTCAGCATGCACAAGACCCGTGAAAACTCAGTCAGACAAAAATCCAGCATTGAAGTACTGTGGAAATAGACAGCAGGACCCAACCTTAACTGAAAAACTATTGGCAGCTGATCCCTGTTGGGTGCTGGGTGAGGGATGGTTTATTATTTTTTGGCTTTGTTTTGTTTTTTTGTTTTTTTGCTTGTTTTAATTTTCTCATTTTTAGAGACAGGGTCTCCCTACAGTCCCATCCGGCCTTTAACTCACTATGTAGACCAGGCTGGCCTTGAACTCACAGAGATCTGCCTGCCTCTGCCTCTTGAGTGCTGGGATTAATGGTGCTGCCACATCCAGCCTATGTTTATCATCTTTAAGGGACAGACTTTAGATAGGCTTATAGACCCCAGTGGATGATCTTCTAATGAGGGAGATCTGGATACACTAACTTGACTTGATAGGCCTTAATATAGTCAACAGAACGCATGAAATCCAACGGGGGATGCTACGGGGAGTGTGCATGGGGGAGGGGATATGAGTATGATTAAGATGTATTGTTTGAAGGGCATAAAAGTTTAACAAAAATAAAAGTTAAAAAAGAATGGATATGTGCATTCAGATTCAAAGTTCTCTGGACAATTGACAACAGGTATAATTTTATTTCTGTATTTGTCTTAAACTAGGATAAAATTTAGGAAATAAAACATTTAGGAAGAATGGATATCAAAATGACTAAGAAAATGCTTATTTATCTTGTACTAGTAACAAGAAACCATTATTGTAGTTTCCTGGCAAAACCCAGATACAACAAATGATTACAAAATATTTTCAAAATCCAGAAACCCTAGTACAAATTTCAATCATGTTGAAAATGAGTGTTTCTTTGGCCTCAGTATCCAAATGTAGATATTTTAAAGATAAAATTAATTACAAGATGTTCAAAAAACGTCATTGCTATGTTAATGTCTGAACAACCAGAATCTTTAGATTTTTTTTTCAATGTAGATAAATACTTTACTTTGAATATGTACCCTTCTATATCTAGTTTTGTTTAAGTCCCATTAACATAGCTGAGTTTTGGTTCACTAACTATGTTTATCTCTTTTTATATAATAAGAAAAATAATTGAAATAGTAGATATTTTCTCAAGGACTAAAGAGAGTTTTATATGCCTAAAGTATCCAAGTTTTTAAAGAACACAATTTCAGTGAAATTAATTGTAATTTAATTTAAAATTACATGATTATTTTGAAACATCACAAAAATAATCACCTCTGCTTACTTTCATTTCAACTGAATAAGGAATACCACATGAAACCAGCAACTTGTGTTATAAGTATATTTTAGCTGTATCCACAGGGCCAACAGACACAGTGGAACTCTCTGTTAGCATAGAATGCCCTTACACAGGTGAAATATATTTAAAAGGTAGAGTTCATCAGCTTCCATTCTCAAGAAGTTAAAGATTATAACAAAACATATGAAAAATAACTGTGGAGTAGCTATCATTTTGTTAACAATATTAAAGGAAGTGAATTACTGTATCAAATAATAAGAAAGAATAATATGACATCCAACAATGGATTTGTATAGAATGTAGAAATGTGTATTATAATATGAATGAGTTTTTTAAAAATACATCACAATGTAGACTCCTAATTTTGTAACCTGTGACTTGACATAAAATGGATCCCATTTTTCATTTTCTACAGGCTATTCCACCTAACTTCTTCTAATTTACCAGCCAAATTGGTTTCCCAAATTTTAATATCAGCCTGTGTAACAGAAACTACGAGTAATGTAATTACCTAATCCATTCATTACATGGGATAAAGATAGTACAGTTAAAATGTCAAATAGTTTCAAGGCTGTCTGACTGAGAAATGTTTTCAAATGTAATTTTTTCCTCTCTCAAAAGACACATGAAGTTATAATTCCCTGCTTGTGCAAAGTGTTTTATATTAATCTTCTAAAATAAAAGTCTCAGGAATCATTATGAAGTACAAAGTACTTCAGATTTTTGACCCTGGAAAAAACTCCTTATCTTCCCTGGACTCTGTGTCCTGTCCTCCTCTTTAAGTGAGTGTTGGGAGGACATTCCGTACAGACTTCAAAACCAAGGAATTTATGGAGCATAAATTAAGCAACTTTTAAAACAGAAGAGCAGTTTAGTGGAATTTAGAATTAATAAGACTATCATAAATATTAGATTTTTTGACACTGAAAGTGAAAAAAATATCTGAATAGTGTTTCATAAGGAAAAGGGAAAAAAGGGAAGTTGTATAGTGTGATATTTTTCATTGCATGCTTTGAGTATTTCTTTATTCTATTATCAGAATCCTGAATCCCTATAAAAGGTTGAAACTCTGAAACAAGGAAGAAGCAAAGCATAGGGGACTGGCCTGCAACCTATTATAGACAGCATTATAGCCACTTGGCCACAATTTTCATCAGCAGCCCATATGCCTGCCAAAGTTGAAGAGTGGGATTGAAAGAAAAAAAAATCAAGTCAACAATTTATCTGAAAGCATACACAGACAGACAGATTGATTGCAAGGAGGTGAATTTAGCCTATAGATTTTAAATAGAGGTATAGTAAAATGAAAAAAAAATGTAGTGTATGGAGAATTTGAAGTTGAAAACCTAATTTTCTTCCATTTATTCTTTCTATTACATTACATACATATTCACTGCATACATAATGTAGTTGTACGTCAATCATCTTTCCTATTTTCCTCTTTCCCCTTCCAATGCCCTCATCTCATAGTTTCCCTTTTATTTTCATGTCATTATTCTTTCTCTCATTGCATTTAATTAGAGTTGCCTGCATGAACATGGGTGGTAAGATTCTTGATGAAGAGCAAGTTACAAGTGGCTACCACTGAGGAATATGACTTTCCCCTGGAGATCTGTTAACTGCATGTAGCTCCTAGGGAGAAAAGGGGTCCTTAAGAGCCCTTCTCCCTTCCATAATGAAATGTTGAAAATATTATGCCATGTGTAATATTTTAGCAAATATTTGGATGCTTAATATTTTAAGAAGTTAAGATTTATTTGTGAATAGAAAAGAGCAAATATTCTAGTATTCATAAGAATATATTTAAATATATAGATGTATCATGTAAACTATATTGTATTGCAAAAATGTATATGGAGATATTAAAAAGAGTAGGCAGATAGGTGAGCCCGAGAATATGTGTTTGCAAACTCCTTTCCATTCATGTTCCAGTTATATAGTAGTAGATGAATAGAATAATTTAATCAAAATTTTAAAAATAGATATTTGAATTTAAAAGATGGAAACAGAAATGGGAATGTAAGCCCTGGAACAGTTATCATAAATGCCTATTTTCTTAAGAGTTATCCTGTCATGTGGGGATAGTTGCCCTACCAGACATCCCAGACTAACAAGTAAAAAGATTAACACCAAGCATGGACTCATTCTTTTTGAGGTGTTGACCAGGAAGTTACCATAGACCCTCACACCATGCCAGCTATTGGCATTGTTCTTGGATGCTCTCCAGAACTTGACAGTAATACCGTATTTCAGCAACTCACTGAGCACTTATTTCTTTAGAGAAAGAAAGAAAAAAAAGGAAGGAAGAAAGGAAGGAAGGAAGAAAGGAAGGAAGGAAGGAAGGAAAGAAGGAAGAGGGTTTTCATCGTGTCCACAAAAGGAAGGAAATGATAGAATCAATTCAAGTAACCATCACTGAGTTGACATTATAAGTGTTCTTCTGTTAGATTAGTTTACTTGTTCACCATCAATTTTTTTCTAGTATATCTCTTGGTAAGCATTTTTTTTCAGAAAAAAAAATCAAAGGCACGATAAAATGAAATGTATTATATTTCCAGGCCTTAGACTAAAGATCTGTTTTTGGTAATATGATATATAATATATAATATAATCATAATAAAAACCACACAAGTGATCCTTTATATACATGCCTAGTCATGTGTCTGTATCATCTGTGAGTGGAGCAACAGACACAGGAAAATTAACATCAAATGAGAGAGAATTTCCTTTATAGAGCAAATGATTTACAATTATATCATCACTTTTTGTGACTTTTTAAAAAATTAAGAAAAACAAATAAAAGGAGTAAGGTTTATTTTGAATCATGATTTCAGGTGATTTCATTTGGCTGCATGCTATAGGTCCTTTAGTGAGGAGGAACATCATGGTGAACAAAGTGTGGTGGAGCAGAGCTGCCTACAGATAACAGATTGGAAGCAGAAAGAATTAGAGAAAAGCCAGAGAAAAGGTAAATCTTTCCAAATGATGCCTCAACTTACATATTTTCCGTGTGGCCTCACCTCTCACTATTACCACAGAATCTGAATCTATCAATTAATTTATCTATCAATTAATTAATTAAACATTTGATTATGTTACATACCTCAGGATCTAATCAACTCCCCAAAAGCCCAACAGCACATCAAGACTTCAGAAGATTTCAATTTCATGTCATAAAAACATCATTTCATGTATCAGTAGCAATATGATAATGTTTTGTAATATTCTGATACATGGAAAAATAAGTAATACTTAGAAAACTGACAACGTGAGCAAATAAAATTCTGAATATCTTTTTGTTTGTAATCTTGCAAGTAGTAAGGATCCTTAAAGCCTTGAAAATGACATGTGATTAATTGCTCTTTTTTTTCCAATCTCCATAGCAATAAGTGTCATTTTTCTTATAGTAACGCTGTCAATGACTGTTTTTTTTAACAGATGTAATGGTGTCCAGCTTCATGCAGTCTTGACATCTTTCCTAAATATAACATAATATATCATTTTGCAGTTTTATTAAAGTGAGTATCTTTCAATGTCACTTTTTCTCTTTGGAAATACTAAATAGAAGTATGACTGTTTACTTGTATTTCAATCATGTGAAAATAAAACAAATGAAAATTAATATTAATCTTTATGAGTGAAATATAATTTAATTATATTGCCATCTTTTGAAGTACACAAATTTTTAAGTAGAAATAATACAAATAAATATTTTTATTCAACCAAATTTTTAAAAGAAAAATCAGCGGTCTTTTTATTATTCCTGGAAAACATCACTAAAATCATCAGTGACGAGGTTAACATTCTAGGGCATTCAATCTGTCTTTTGAATATGCATTCTCTGACAAGCCCTAGATACGACCAAAATATGTTTCCCTAACAGTAAATCCCCATCATGATTGCTGTTATTGATCTGTAGAGTCAGTAACCGAATCTGTCCATGGGACTCAGCACAATTTATCTTGATATTATGTAGCCCCATCCTCCTGCCTAAGCCCATTAAACTGTCATCTGTGGGTTTACATCATTTTTATTTGAAGGACCCACTGAAACTTTGCACTCTACTTGTTTTCTGAAACACTTCTAAGGCCAAACATTCTCATCAGGAAAATTCCAGTTTCCTGCTAATATCTACTGTTTCCTGTTACCAATGATGGAAAACATAATATTAAACTGGAGAATAGCTACCATCATTGAGTATAGCTTGTCCTACAGGGTGGGTATGTTTATTTTTATATCTGTATGTGCAAGAATGTATAATGTGATGACAATTTTAGATCTATTAGGAGATATATGTTTCATAGCAATGTGAAAATTGGAATACAAATAAACCAAACAGGAATAGTTTCATAGTATTTATATACTCCTGCTTTCATTTACAAATATTAGATTTCTAATAAAGAGAAGGTATATCTCAGAATGAATGTAGTTGCTATTTACTTTGACTGAAGTTGAACATACTTCGAAATATGAAATCAAATTTTCTTCACCATCTTCACAGACTTTCAGAAATTTTAAAAGAATTTAATGTGTTTATTCTTTTACAAAATTTTAATAAACATGTTATACATATTCATTTATGTAAAGGGTGAGAAAAATTAATAATCTTTGAGAATCCTAATAGTTTGTGAAACATAAATTATTAACAATTATTAAGAATAATTAGAAATTACACTTAAGTTTAAAGGACATAAATATCATTTTGATGAAACAAAAATGTTTTATTATGCTTTAACTTGAAAACATAAAAATTGAAATTTGAGTTGTGGTTTATTACTTAAAAATAATTAAAAGTAAATTATATTTAGCTTAAAAAGTAAGTCAGAAGTTTCAGAAAAATAAATTGAATGTTTAATGAAAGAGGAAATATATGCAAAGCTTCCATAATATATACCAGTGGCTTATGAGTAACTGTTCTAGTTTGGTTCTTAATTGCTTTGACAAAATACTTTGACCAAAAGCAACTTGGAGAGGAAAGGGTTTATTTGTCTTACATCTCCTGGGCCATAATTCATCAGGGAGCCCAATGTTGGAACTCAGGGCAGGAACCTGGAGGCAGGAGCTGGAGCACAGGCCATAGATCAATGTTGCTTACTTACTAGCTTACTCCCTTGCTTGTTCTCAATCTGTTTTCTTATACAATACAGGACCACTTGCCCAGGGGTGGCACCACCCATAGTGTACTGGGCCCTCCCACATCACTCAACAATCAAGAAAATGTCCCAAGTGTGTCAAGTTGTCACTAAAGCTATGCAGTGCAATTGACCTCTTGTCAGCTTGACACACAAACACATCACTATTAAGCCATAATCTTTTCATTTCTTGTCCCCAAGATATAATGTTAACAATATCACAACACAAGACAGTACAACCTTAAAAGTCTCACAGTCCTTGAAATATTCAAACACTTAACAGTTCACAGTCTCTTCCAAAAGTCTCTTAATTTTGGGGTTCAGTAAAATCCAAAACAAGTACTGTCTTATTTCAAAAGAGAAGATTTGGGCACACCTAAGGAAAAATAAGTGCAGCAAAGTAGCTCAAGGCTGGACATCTGAGATTCACTCATGATTTTCTGGGCATCAAAGGGCTTGGGGAACTCCACTTCTCTGACTCTGCCATCCACAGCACACACAGCTGGTCTTGAAGACTCAGTCATCTCCATTCCACACCTACTGTTGCCCTTGGTGGTGGTCCCATGGTCCTGGTATCTCTAAAATCTAGGTTCTCCACTAAAACTGTGGTGTCACCTTACCCATGGCGTCTTTTGGCCTCTCGGGTGCAAAGCCTCAGATTCCCTCCATGTCCCCTCCAAGTTTTCAACACCAGAACTATGCAGGAGTCTCTTACACATCACCAAGTCCTGCTTCCATCTTCAGATAGAAGCTTGGGCACTTTCTGGACCATAGCTTCTGTGTGCTGACCCTGAGGAAATACTTCCAGAATATTTTGCCACAGTAGTGATGGTCTCTTGTTACTTCAGCTGATTTTTCAGCTCCAACTACTACCATCATCTATTGTTCCAGTAAAACATGGTTTCATTTCAGTGGTTCTGGCCTCTTCTTAATCACAGCTGATTCTTCAGTCCCAGATGACCAGAACTCACAGATTTTTCAATTCAAGATATCACACAAACAGTCCTGACAGACTCTGCTTCCCTTTGAAACTTCACAAGCCAGTTCTCTGTCATCCATAACTCTTTCAGTATAACTGTTCCGAGTTCCACAGCAATAAACTGTGTATTCAATGACTTTTCCAGGCCCAAGTTCCAAAAAGTTCCAAATACTTTCACAATCCTCCACAAAATACCAAGGTCAGGTCTGTCACAGCAATTCCCCATGGTCCTGGTATCACCATCTATATTAGGGTTCTCTAAAGAAACAGAACTGGTAGACCACACACACACACACACACACACACACACACACACACACACACATATATATATATATGGATTTATCAGATTAATTTACAGGATGAAGTCCTAGTAGGTTGACAATGGTTTCACCACACAGGAAAGGCTCGGTCGACAAGGCTGGATGTCTCAGCAGACCCAATCTGGTGCTGAAGACCTGACAGATTCTGGGAGGTCTGCTAGTCTTCAGTTTTCATTGGAATCTGAAGAAATGTTTCACAGAAGCAAGACAGACTCACCAGTGAGAGAGAAGGCAAGGGACAAAAAAGCAAGAACTTCCTTCTGCCGTGGCCTTTTATACAGGCTGCCATCAGAAGGAAATGCCCACATTTTAGGTTGGGTCTTCCAGCTTCAGATGATCCAATGAAGAAGGTCTCCCTCATTTCAGTTTATCCCAAATATAGTCAAGTTGACACCCAAGATTAGCCATCACAATAACTTTTATTTTGTCCACAATTTCTAAATTCTGTGATTACAAATTCCATTATATACTTATAAAACTATAATAATCACCATTAGGATATTGTGAATTTGTCTATTTTAGCACAATGGCAATAAAATTTGAATTTTTCAAACAGAGTATGTAGTTAATAGAACATTCTCTTTGTGATCTCTATATCATGATTGTGCAGCAACAGGAAAATACATGCCAATACATTAGGGATATTACAGTGTTTCCTTCTATGAATACAGATGGAGAAGATTTGAGAGACAGATAGAACAGGTGCTTTAACTTGATGAATCTACCTACAGTAATCATTCTCAAGGAAACGTGATCTTGTCATCCTGTGTTGAAAGGAAGTGCTGTCCTTTCTCCAAGGCCTGATTTCCCAGGAGCAAAGGTTTAACTAACTATACAGAGAATTTTCCCCTTCTCTTAGCAACAGCTTGCTCTCTATTATGCAAACTTTTCAGACTTTGTGCAAGCACTAACAAAGAGAATATTTAAAGCATTCTAAACTTCTCTTTTGATTTCTTCCACCATATTCACAATTTACTTATTAAATACTGTATTCTCTCATGCAATTCATGTAGTAAGTGTTTTACCTAAATATTTATAAACACATTTTACAGTAATATGACAAAATTTGTTACTTATTTACTGTGCTTTTTAATGTATATTTTTATTGAACTTTGTGCATTACCTATACTAGCTCTTCATATTTAGACATCCACCTCCATCCACATCCTACATAGCCCCCTGTCCCACCAGATCTCATGCATTATGTCATATATGTTAAGGTTTATCCAGTACAAAAACTTCTGTTCAAAATGTCATGTGAAACCTTCCAGTGGCCCGCCTGAAAGCCTTTCTTTCACTATGTTCATGGACCAACCCTAGCTCTTAGACTCTTTTTGTCCCCTTTTCCTGAGTAATCAGAGTCCTACTGAGCAACACACTCTGACTCTCTTATTCTCTAAAATGTAGCCATTTGAAGCTTCACTGTTGAGAGTTAAGGGATACACTAGTTTTCTCTCTACCCCCTGTTATGCTATGTTTCATGAGCCTTAGGTTTAGAGACCAGTGCCAACTCAATCAGGCAAGGACCCAGAGTAGAGCTAGGAAAATGGGTGGTGGCTTTTGTAGTGTGGGAACTATTGGAGACTGGTTACTACTGGGTGAGAGAGAGTAGGCCTTACATAAAATCTCTAGAGATGTTCACTAGATCCAGTGGATGAATTTGCACTGAAGGACATCTGGGTACAAATGCTTTACTGAGTAGGATTTAACATGTATGATGGAATGCCTGAGGTCTGGTGGGAGGTGAGGCAGGAGGTGGGGGGGGGGACATGGAAGAGAAGGGTGACTAAATTTGATTAAGAACTGTTGAATGAAATGTACAAACACTCAATAAAAGTTTTTAGAAACACTTCTGCTTCTTATTCGAAGCATGGCATCTACCTACTCCAAATTCAAAGGAACTCAATCTGAAACACTGTATAATTATGTTACAACTATGCATCATTTCATGATGAAGATGTGCTTCAAGAAATGTTTTCTTGGGACTGGACAGATGGAATAGCTGTTAAGAGAACTCTGTTCATGCAGAGGAGCTGAGCTCGATTCCCAGTATCCACAATGACTGGTGGTTAAAACCATCCATAAGTCTAGTTCCAGTGGAACCTAACACTGTCTTCTGACCCCTGTGGGCACTGCATGACATGGGTGCACTTACATATATGCAGGCAAGACACTAGTACGCACAAATTAAAAATATCAAATAAACTCTTTAAAAAACAAATGTGTTCTAGGGCAACTTGTGGATCCTATTAACATCATAAAGCATACCTACACAAAGGAAATTACTCTGTCACCACTAAGTGATGGGATGTTCTAGGAACCTTCGTGTATGCACTCTATTATTGCCAGAAATGTTAAGTGACCCACAGCCATAGGAGAATATCATTGCAGAGCTAAAGCTATACTCAAGAAAGCACCGGTAAGGCTCTGAAAAGATGTTCTGGAGAAAGTCACATGACTGCAAACGTTTCCACTCCACTACTGTGTAGGCATCATACCCTCAGCAGTCAATCTTTCTGTGGCACTGAGTATATTATACAGCACACAGAAAGTACACAGGAAGCTTGGGTGCTCACAGTGTTTAATATGGAATTCAATTTGTTACTTTTCCAACTGAATGTTTTTTCATTTCCATCTTAATTTGGCACAAAGTGTTTTTTCCTATATCTGGATTTAGTTAAACAGGTTTTGATCAGCGGCTGAGTGTTAATAAGGATGTACCTGTTTTTTTTTTTTTTTTTTTTTCATTTTTGGGGATACCTGATATTAGTCTTGAAAAAGTTTGCCACAATAAATTTTTCTCTGGAAGTTGTAATTCTAAATAGTAAATGTCTCAAAAGGCCTTGGCCTTTATTTTGTTTCTCTCTCTCCCTTATCGCTTCTCTCAGTTTTTTTTTTTTTTTACTCATTTCTACATATCTACTGTGACACATATTTTGTAAAATTTTATATGTTTACACACTTTGTTACACACTCACACAGACACACACACACATACACGTGATTTTAAGAAAGTGTTGTAAAATGAAGCACTTCAAACATGTATAAACTATTGGACAATTTATCTGTATAAATCCGCTATGTGGCTTAACAATTGTAAAAGCAAAACTGATCGTATATAGTTTCCTCTTCTACAT
This sequence comes from Nannospalax galili, assembly GCF_000622305.1. Taxonomy (NCBI): domain Eukaryota; kingdom Metazoa; phylum Chordata; class Mammalia; order Rodentia; family Spalacidae; genus Nannospalax; species Nannospalax galili. The sequence continues at coordinate 1,050,456 of NW_008337804.1, read as the reverse complement.
AACTAGCATACTTTTGAAACTTATGCCATAATTTATTTAATTTCACCTGTAAATATTTCACCATCACACTCCCAAAGAGAAATCCTTTTCATTTTCATAAGTATATCTTAATTACAGCTATGTAGATGGTGATAATAAATACGCAATTTACTGCATGAGCAACAAAGTTAGAAGAAGAATATTGGGAGCTCCTATGATTTGCTGCAGCAAAAGGTAGCAAGTAGATATTTCAAATACAAATCCATTTCAAATGTGTTTTTTATTTAAAATATGTTAAAGGCACTTTGAACAAATGTTGATTTTCATATCCTAATTATGTCAGAATTTTGTAACAGGCTTAAAGGTGTTTTTTTTTTTTTTTTTTCTTTTTGAGATAGGGTTTCCCTGTAGCCCCAGATAGCCTTTTATTCTGAAAAATATTCCCAATTTTAGTAGGTTTCTAAACAGATTTTGGATATGTCTTCCCAAGGATTCATTTGTGGGAATGTTTGTCTTCAGTGCGGCAAAGTCAGGAGGTTGTACAATATTTTTTTTTTAATGGAGTCTAATGGAAGGTCTATAAGTCAGTGCTGGAGCTGATCCCAGCAGGAATTAATCCAACTTTCATCTGACCATATACATGTGCCAGAATGAGTTGTTATGAATTCTGAGTGTAGCTAGCTCCTAAATCACACCTGGATTTCCATTTTGTATCCTCCTGCTACATCCACCACCACTGTTCGGAATTCATCCATAAAGTGTTCCTCATCTATGTAACATTGGTGACTTGTACTTAAATCTGCAGAAATGTGAGCTAAACAAACCCACTTCTTCAGGAAGATATTCAACATTAAATATTTTTATAAATAATACAGCATTTTCTGATCAGAAGATGGATGCATTCTGCATTCTAAAGATTTAAAGAGGTATTAGAAATGGTTCTATTGTGCTTCATTTATTTCTATACAGGAAGGGGGAAAACAAATAATCTTTGAATGACAGATGTGATAACACCACAAATATGCTTATCATGCACTGGAGTTTGTTGCTTCTCACAACAGCTGTTCACTCCTTGGGACTTTCAGTCTCTCTTGTTAGACATGCAAGGAAACTCTCCTATGTATGTGCATACTTAAAGCTTAGTAAAATGTTTTTATAATAATTTTGATCAGATATTTTGATTGTGATTCCAGATTTTATAATTAAACTTTTTGGAGAGGCACAATAGAGTTTTATTATTACACTCAAAGAAAAATAAAACGTTCAATGAAGAAAATACTCTACACATGTGTGAGCAGTGTTCTCGGGTGACCATTTATTTTTTCCAGGTTTATAATCTAGGAAATACTCATCTTCATACCCTTACTCTCTTAGTAACAACATGAAGCACCACATGAAAGGCTCATAAGAACGGAAGCACATGGTACACGAAGGAAGAGGGAAGGATTGGGTTCAGGGTGAAAGGGTTTAACGGGGATTTCAGGTAGAAGAGAGGGTGAGATTGTGTATGAGGTTGAATTCAAGGTTTTGCAATGCAGACAGAGGGAATGACTGCAAAACTCTGGTTTCAAAAACTCCAGGGTCAATATGAGAAGTAGACACAGCCAAAGATAACATGGGGAATTGTTCAAGGGTTAATGAAAGCTACTAGTTACCCTAATTGAGGCTTCACCAGTTTTCCATAACAAAACCAAATGAAGGTTGCTGTGCCCTCTTTAGTTTTTGATAAATGTTTGGGATGTAAACAGTTTACTATAAGCAAAAGGAATTAGGTGTACATTGTCTGTTGAAAAATTAATAACATAAAACAATTGGGTCCCATCTGCTATTTATTCAGGAGCTGAAGATGTAGCTTAGTGGGTGGAAGGCCAGCCTAATATGTTGGAGGCCCTGGGTTAAGTCCCCAGCACAGGCTAACATGAATTGCAGGAGGCACACAAGCCTGGAATCCAAAACACTCTAGAAGTAGAAGCTGGAGGTTCAGAGCTTGGAAGTCCTGCTAGGCCTCAGCTAGCCACAGGCCCCCAGGGTACCCTGGCTCAAAAACCACAGAGGAAATGTTAGAGTCTTAGGTTGACCTGTGTTTACCATCTTTAACTAATGAAATTAAAACTATCAAAGAAGGTTAAAGTGATGGCCCCAAACTATAGGCCAAGCTAATCTGTAGGCCGAGAGAGGAAAAAAATAGTTCAACTCATGAAGATCTGGCAAAATTGAAAAATAAAAATATAAAGTATGGAAGAGAATATCCATAAGTTCTAAATAGTTGCTTCTACAGTCATAAAACTCATTAATTAATGCCATCTTAAATATTGAAGTTAAGAAATTAATACAGGGAATTCCTCCTTATATAGTTAAGGCCTAGTTTACAAGGGTTTATATTCACATATCCATCTTTAGAGGAAGTTTTTCAGAATTCGTAATTCTTTGACCTTCTTTAAATTCATATTTGTCATTAATCTCCAAAATATAGCATTCTGTATACAAAGACTACATGTAGTTTTTCTTTTATGAATTAACTTTTCCTGTACTGTGAAGTTTTAAATGAGGTTAATCAGAAGCAAAATATATTTGCAAACAGAAAGAATTAGCCTTGAACAACATGTACTGAAATGCTAAGCTTTGAAATCATTCTTTGAAAATCAGTGCATGGAAATTGTGGAGTGGGCCATTAATTATGCAGCCACAACAGCAAGGAAACAGATCGTTTTACAGAAAAGGAAAATTGAGTTTCAAAGACAGCCTGGAGAATTGAAGAAAGATACTCATAGTATATTGCCTAACAAATCAAAAGTGAAGTAGCTTTTGTCCCTCATTTGAATCAATCAATAATTAGAAATTTAAATTATTGATTTAATAATATTAATCTTTGATATCATCCTCGTGCTTTCTGAAATTTTTGGAACAAAAATAACTTCTGAAGTATTTAATGAATAAAATTGACCTTCACAGTATTTTTGCATTGAAAGATATTTTAATGAAACTTTTTTAATAGGATGAAAATTTAATAATAAAATACAAAATAGAACATTTGCACATCTATGCAAAAATAGGTTCTTATATTTAAGACTTTGTAGAATACATTTGAAATACATTTATCTGATAAAAAGTTTCACAAAATTAGAATTAATATTGAGTACTTTTTGACAAATAGGAGGGAAAATATATTGATAAACACAATTTAAATGGCTATTGGACATGCTAAAGATAAATGTTGATGAAGTCATTGACTGATTTGTGTATGTTAAGTTTCAAAAACAAAAGCAGGGCCTGGCTTGCTGGTCCATACCATTACTCCCAGGAGTTCCAACCCAGACATTGCTACAAGGTGAGACCCCGCCTCAAATACAAAGAAAGAAAACAAAATCACAGGATTATAATTTACCTTTATCTTCAAAACTATACATAACCCAATTCAAGCCTATTATCCTCCTTATTTTGTAAAATTCTCAGCCTACAATTTTATGAACATAATTAATACTCGTTTTACTGTAGTATTTTCCTTAAAGCAACCACATGATATTTACAATGTCAGTGTTCAAAAATCATCCATCCTGGTTATCAAAGAAGCTAGACATCCCACAGCCAACATTAGAATCTTGTAAACACATGCCAACATCTAGAAAATTTTTAAATTTAATCTTATCAGATTTTGACTGAATAGATGGGATACTAAGGAATTACAAGTTTTGATAGGTATGCTAATGGCATTCATATTATAATAAAAAATGCTTGATTTTCTTACAGTCATATACTAAATAATAGACCACAGTGTCAAAAATTTGTATTCAGATATTTCATTTTAAAAGAGGAGAAAAAAAGGAAGCAAGGGAGATGTTGAAAGGTAGAAAAGAAGTCACAGAAAATAGTCATACTGTAGGTTGGCGCAAAGTGTTTTTGGACACTTATTATGGCATTCTCAGAATGTGTCAAATGAGCAAAGATAATTAATAATAAAAAGTAGTCAAGGAGCTCACCTAGACCTATGCTACTAGTTGGACTGTTCCATTATGTGATTATATTTTCTGTGGAACTTCTAAATTTTTCTTTATTTAGAAATTATAACTTCAAAGTTAAACATACCATGAAGAAAATCTACAGTAAATATGATCCTAAAACATAAATGTTTGAGAGAGTTCTTATAATGTAATCAGGGGAATTACTGTTTTATTCATCAACTCAGAGACTCAGGCGAACAAGGGAATAACCCAAGTCAATAAGTAATAGCCCATGAGTAGTGTTAATAATTTCACTTTGTTACTCCACATTTTGTAAGAACCACAGATAGGGGGCTGAAGAGATGGCCCAGTGGTTTAAGAGCATTGGCTCTTCTTGCAGAGAAATCAGATTCTAGGAGTCTCAGCACCCATATGGTTACTAACAAACTTCCTTAACTGCAGTTCCAGGGGATTCGATGCCCTCTTCTGACTTATGTGGAAATTGCATGACACAGGTGCTCTTGCATAAATGCAAGCAATATACTCAAATATGTAAATAAAAATAATAATAATAAACAAGTGACGTATGTTCTCCCTCATTTGCAAATCATAGCACCAAGCCTTTATATGTAAGCATATACCCATATAACATCAAAAGCCAGAAAAAGTGGAAAGGAAGCACAGCAATAAAGGGAAAGAAAGACCCCCAATAGAGTAGGATAGTAGGAAACAGATGCTTCCAAGGAGGAAATCAGGAAAATAAGGGTATTCAACTAGAAGGAAGGAGTGAAGGTCATACAAGGAACCATGAGAGTAAAGGGGAAGAAGGTAAACAACCGAGGGTAGGGGACAGCAGTAAACAGGTATTATCAAGAGAAAAATGAGTAAAATGGGGGCAATTAAACTGGAGAGGGAGAACGGAAGTTTTATATATAGAGAGAGAAATAAAACTTTTTTATAGTTTTATATATATATGTACATCTCTCTATATCTATCTATCTATCTATCTATCTATATATATATATATATATATATATATATATATAGAGAGAGATAAAAGGTAGGTGACATTTAAAAGCCAGATGGAAATGTATTAACTCAACCCTGAAAAATATACACAGTATCTGAATATTAGTGCATGTGTATAGCTGAAAGCTGTATAACAAGGAACACAGTGCCAGACAGGAGAAACCTCTCTTTGAGGTGTTGGTCAGGATAGTACAAGAGATTTTCAAATAGCATAGGCTATTGTCAGAGCCCTTAATTACCTACAAGAATTTGAAGGTAAAACCCCATTGCTGAAGACATGACATGCTTTGGACACGTACTTGGAGCAGCGGAACTGGAACTGACCTGGAAGCCTCCTCCCTGAAGACGAGATCTCATACTTCTAGAAGATACTATGCAAGTTGCTAAAGGAGAAATCCAATCAATGCTCCAACCCAGTTCTAAAATCTGATAACCACAGCTAGTACAGCAATCTATTTCTATTGGTGCGCTGGTGGCACTTTTATCTAGGGGGTAATTGACAACTCTCTAATTGCACTTAAGCCCTCTCAATGGGAGTGAACTCATGAGTGACACTGTAAATATAACCTAATACGCATGTCTGGAGAAGTCATAGATCCCAGAGAAAGTCCTATCTCTATTATAACTCTAGACAAATGAAATTTCTTACTGTAGGCTAGATATATATCCTTATATTTACAGACAAGCATACTGTATCTAACTCATCAAAGAAGACTCTTTTTGCAATAGACAGAAGCTATTACAGAGTTCCACAAGGAGTCACACACAGAGAATATAATGTTTGAGAGATCCTTGCCGTTAACACACCTACATTGAAACCTGTATACCTAAGGCTGACAGAACATAGTTTGACAGGGGATAGAGCAAATACTAACATATCCCTCAACTCTCACCAGCCAAACTTACTCACGCAACAGAGTATGATGCCAAAATAAGGCCAAAAGGAGCTAAGTTTTAGAGAATAAGAGACTGCAGAGTGCATGTCCCTAGATAGGACTCTGTTATTAAACCAAACCAACCCATAGCTAAGGGGCCATTGAGGAGAAGAGGTCACAAAGATTGTAAGAGCCAGGGTTGGTACATGAACATAATAAACTGAGTCTTTCAAGTTACTAGGAACTTGCTCATATGAACATGTAACAATGGTGACAGCATGCACATGATCAATGCCAAATCAATCAGATAAAAACCCAGCATAGAATGAAGGAAATGTGCAGCAGGCCCTAACTATAGCCTAAGAAATATTGACAACTGATTACTGTTGGGTAAGGAAAGGTAGATCTTCTTTAAGATTTCTAGATAGGCTGACTAGACTCCAGTAGATTAACATGCACTGAAGGATATCTGGGCACAAATGCTTGACCAGATAGGACTTAACATATATGAAAGAATGTATGAAATACAGTGTTGGAGGTTTTATAGGGTACACAGATTGGGGAGGGAGTTTACAATTGGTTAAGTTCTATTATATGAATTGCACAATTATTCAATAAAATATATATTCAAAAATCATAAGAAAAATAGCATAATTTAAAAAATATGGTTAATTGCATTATATATCTTTATAAAAAATTTATAAAAACAAGCTAAGAATCCCTGATCTAAAGGAAGAAGGTTGGAAAATAAAATGATAAGAAATAAAACAAAAAACAAAAATAGGTCCAATGAGATGTCTCAGCAGGTCAAGATTTCTGATGTTGTAGCCTGATGTATCCCTGGAATGTATGATGGACAGTGAGAACATATTCCAGAAAGTTGTCTCTGACTTCCACATGTGCCATTGAACTCAAGAGCTTATACTCTAAAGATATAGACACAATAAATCAAATTATTTAAAAATCCCAGCTACAGTAAGGTAGTTATGTGCTGGATAAAAGAAAGTGCCAGAACTTCAATGAGGAAGCAGAAACCAGACATCTGATTCATTAGCCAGGCAAACATCAGCACATGAAAGATAATGTGGGGGTGGAATTTTTGATGCTACCCCTCAGTCTTCCAATGACAATGGCCAGCAGAAAAGAAGCAAACTAGGTAGAGTACTTAATTTGGTATAATTGCTCACTGCTCTGTTTCTGGAAAGAGAAGGAAAAAGACAAGACTTGTAGGGGCAGGATCAGAATATTTAATCAGAAAGTCTGAGGAACAAGAATTAGTTATGTTCCCAGTAGCTGAATGTGAAAATTAAATCTGACAGGGTAAAAAAGATAAGGAAGTCTTTATTCAAGCCTATTTGCAGCAAGGAAGAGAAAACAAAAAGAACTTTAAAGAGATTTTTTAACAGTTGTTCTAAAGATTAGACCACTGCATGTGGCAATTACCCTAACCTAAAGTGAATGCCAACTGTCTTTTTCAAGACAAAAGAGTTTTATATCTTGTAATTAGGCTTCTGTACTCAGTATGTTCAAGCAGAGACTGAGATAATTTCTCTCTCTCCCTCTCTCTCTCTCTTTCTCTCTCTCTCTCTCTCTCTCTCCATGTATGTTTGTGTGTTTGTATATGTCACTGTGTGTATTTGACTTTCTGTATATAATGAAAACAGATACTATGTCTATATATGTGTGTGTTGTTTTATTTCATTTTGTGTTGTTTTATTTTCTTCAATCTATTGAATTTTTACAATTTTCATGTAATATATTTAGATAGTATTTAGATGCCCTCCCTGTCTGCACATCCTCCGAGTGCTCCTGCAGAATGAAAAGTACTCTTTTATAAATATAATGGGCTCTAAACGGTTTGATTTGTGTCCCTAAATATACTTCAGTGTGGTCCACTGAGTCCATGAAGAATCTCAACCCTGTAAAATAATGTATTCTCCCTCTTATTAGTCATCAGTTGCCAAAAGTTCCTAAGGTTGGGTTGTGATGTCTGACCTTGCATAGGACAAGTGTATGTTGCCAAGATGTCTATGAGAGCCTATGAGTAACTTAGCAGCTGTCTAAGAGACTGTTTTCTTGTGATCGTTGACTCCATCTGGCTCTTACAGTCTTTCCTCATCTGCTTCTGCCGTGGTCCCTGAACCTTAGGTTTTAAATAGGTGTCCTAATTAGGGAAAAGCACTGCCACCTCCTCTTCTCTGCATGGTGGCCAAATGTGGGTTTCTGTATTAATCACTGTCTGTTGCATAAGGAAACTTCTCTGGTGAGATTTGAGAGATGTATTCATCCTATATGTAAGAGGTTGCAGGGAGGATGTGCCACTTGGGATTAAGAGCCTCATGGACTCTTCTGTGCATTTGAACAGTCTGGGAACTCTTTAACAGTCTCTTTCAATTGTAAAAAGAAGCTTCTTTGTTGAGAAATAAAAGGTACACTTCTCTGTAATATGAAGATGCATATTTAGAATAAAGCAAGAAATTATGCTGGTCTAGGTATGTGGCAGAAGTAGGTTTTTCTCTAGGATCTGTGACTTCTCCTGCCATATGTATTTGACTATGCACACTGTAGGACACCTGAGTTCCTTCCCATTGAGTGGGAAGCTCTTTTTCTTTTTCTTTTTTTTTCTCTTTTTTTCAGATCTACAGATAGCTAGCAATCAAAGAAAGAGTTCAGGGAAACAGTTCCATTCACAACAGCCGCCCCTGCTTCCCCCACCAAAAAATATCTAGGGATAAACCTATCCAAACACTGAAGACCTAGTCAATTAAAACTTTAAATCTTTGAAGAAAGAGATTGAAGAAAACACAAGGAGATGGAAAGAGCTCTCATGCTCATGGATTGTTAGAACAGTAGTGAAAACGAACATCCTATCAACGGCAATTTAATGATTAAATTTAATCCCAATCAAAATGCCCCATGACATTCTTCAGAGAAATAGAAAACCCCATAATAAAATTCATATGGAAAAACAAAATAACCCTGGATAGCCAAAACAATTCTGAGCACAAAGAACAATCTGGGGCCAGGGATGGGATACCATTCAGATCTCATGTTTCAGAGCCAATAGTAAAAAGCAGAGCATTAGTACTGGCACAAATGTAGACTTGTAGACCAGTAGAACAAAACAGAAGACCCAAATTGCTTGAATGCTCGCAGTTACAGCCACCTGACATTTGACAAAAGTGCCAAGAACATACACTGGAGGAAAAACAGCATTTTCAACAAATGGTGCTGGCAAAAATGGATCTCCACATGTAGAAGCATGAAATTATACCAATACTTGTCACCCCACACAAAAGCTAACTCTAAATGGATCAAATACCTCAATGTGAAGCCTGAGATGCTGAAACTGTTGGAAGAATACATAGACAGTGCCCTACAAGATACAGGTGCAAGAACGTACTTCTAAATCAGACATAAGGCTTTCAGGATTTAAAGTCAAGAATTGACAAATAGTTTCTCCTTTAGCTTCTGTACAACAAAGAAAACAACCAATTGAGTGAAGAGGAAGTGTGCAGAGTGCAGAAGAAAATCTCCATCAGCTATTTATCCAATAGATGATTAATATCCAGAATATAGAAAGAACTGAAAAAAAGGAAGCAAGAAAGCAAACAACCCAGTTAAAAAAATGGGCAATGGATTTGAACAGAAAGCTTTCAAAAGAAGAAATAAAAAGTGTTCAACATTCTTAGTAATTAGGGAAATGCAAACCCAAACAACTTTAAGATTTCATCTAGCCCTGTTATAATGGTTAAATTATGAGAACAAATTACACCAAATGCCAGTGCGGATGCAGGAAAAGGGGGACCCTAATCCACTGTTTGTGGGATGACAGAATGATACAACCATTGTGGAAGTCAGTGTGGAGAACTCTTAAACAGCTGAAAATAAATTTACTGTAAGATGTGGTCATTTTGTGTTCTTGAGAGAACTGTCACCAGGCTAGTCTAAACCTACAATCCTCTTGCCTCAGTCTCCCAGTATTACCATTGTAGGTGTATACCACCAAATCTTTCGAAGACTCTCTTCTATTGCAGTTACATTTTGAAAGGAGCTTCCCTGTTCCTTGAGGGAGGCAGTCATAGCCTACAAAACTGGCAAGAGAGTTTTTGAAAAGATTTCTAGCCTGGTGAGATAGCAAAATGGGTAAAGGTACTTGCTGCCAAGTTTGAGGTCCAGAGATCAATTTCTGTGATAAACTATTGGGAGAAAACTGAATCAAGCAAGTTCTTCCCTGAACTTTATATATGCACCATGTGCAATAAATAAATGTTTTCAAAAGTTAACAAAAATATGATTTCTGATGAATCATTATGTTTAATAATAACAAATTAGGAAAATATTATTAAATGAACACAAAGATACTTTAACATTAAAACTTTCTAAACTACTTACTTCATAAATTTGAAGAGGCCATGAATCAAGTAAAAACACAAAGGGTTCATTCAGGCTTTCGGAGATGTATGAAACATTTGTTGCATTTGTGGCTGAGGGCTCCACAGTTACTTTTTTTCTCTATTTGACCAGCTATGACTTTCTGCATTAACCACCCTCTACTGCACAAAGAGAGTTCTCTGATGAGGTCTGACTGCTGCACCAATCTATGAGTATAAAGACAAATTTCGAGGGCAGTTTAATGCTATGGCCATTTAACAAAATAGTAGTAGTAGGTTCACCAGTGAGGTCTGTGAACTCCCCAACCATGGTTTCTTGGCAAGATTTTCAATACCAAGCAGCTGATTCCTCCTGCAGGGTGGATCTTAAATTCAGCTAGAAAGCAGCTGGTTACTCTACAACATACACACTACTATTGCACTTGTAGGAATATCTTGCTACATTAGTTATCATTGCACTTTACAGGGCTCACACCTTGGTAAGACTGCTGATTGCCGGGGTTTCGAACCAGTGACCCCCGGCGAGGTGAGGATTGGGGATGAGTAAGCATACCTTTTGCCAGCCCATGCCGCCCCCATTACCCGGGGACACTCAGACGCAACAGGGATTCTTAGTCAGGCAGACACTCATTTATTGCAAGTGTTACAAAGCTTATAAAGACACCTGGAACTCCCCGCTTCGCCCCCGAGGGTGTATCTTAAGGATGATCACGCACTGATCATGCACTCCTCAGCAGTGTGGAAGTATTCTTCAGACTTTCAAAGCAAGCCAGGGAGCACCCCCAGTAACTTCCTTTCAGACCTATGCAAGGTGGGGCCTTTAGGTCCCCACAGCTGATGACTTTTCCCTACTGGAAGACCCCTTGCTGTGTACTCTGAGAGCTGGCCAGCAGCAAGGAAGTTTACTAGTCAGTAGAGAATTGATTTCTTCATGTCCTATGACCAATGGATATAATATTTTCAGCAGTAAGGTTTTATCATCAAGTATGATGAATAGTCAAGAGCAATAGCCTTAAAGGGTAGGAGTTGGTTATACACACACACACACACAAACACACACACACACACACACACACACACAGCTGGAGAGATGGCGCTGAAGTTAAGAGCACTAGATATTCTTGAAGAAGACCTGGGTTCGTATCCCAGCATCCACATGGAGGCTAACAACAGTCTGTAACTCCAGTTCCAGTGGGTCCGATGCCCTATTCTACTCTCTTCAGACACTGACTTATATACATGCTGACATAACACTCATACACATAAAATAATAATACATTCAATATATAAAAAATGTTTTAAAAACCTAAATGGAATGTTAAGGTCACCTTGATTGACAGTTTGAGGTTGAGATGGGTGACTGGAAGACCAAGTACCTCTTCTTCTCTTGGCATCTCAGACTTCTGTACTCCCCTCTTGGTCCAGATCGTCCCACTGCTTCTTGATCCTTTGTACCCAGACCAACCCACTTCTTGAATCTACTTCCTTAGAGGCCACATAGCCTGCCTCCACCCCCAGTTTACCTTTGCACACCTGAGACCAGCCTTCTTCCCTGGCTGTCCCCACCCCCAAACTGCTTGGGATTCCTGAGGAAAGCCTGTTTCCCTGGTAAGTTTGACCCCACACACTGCCCCTTGACTCCCACAACCTGATTCAGTCTCCCAACTCCCACATCCCATTCTCCTTCTAGCCCTGGACACAGGCCCACTTCTTTTCTTGGCACTCCAGGCCTCTAGACCACCCTTTTGGCCTAGATACCCCCACTGCTTCCTGATCCTTTGTACACAGACAATGCCAATTCTTCAGCCTACTTCCGCAGAGACTTCACAGTGTGCCCCTACCCCCAACCTGCCTCTGTACACCTAAGACCAGCCTTATTCCCTGGCTGCCCCCCCACCAGGTTCTTCCCTCACCACCAATTTCCCACCATCCTGATCAGGCAGACAGACTCATTCAGTCTTTACTCTGACCAGTCTACTACTCAGAAAGAACTTGAAATACCCACCAATTTGTCTTTCATGCCTAAACAAAAGTAACTAAGCTACATAATATTAACAGAACCAAAATTAAATTAAACAAAAACAGAGATGTTTCTGCTGAATATATAACCATCAAAGAACATCTACATGTCCAAATGGCAACACAAAAACACAAACAGCATGAAAACCAGGTAAATATGTCCCTAACAAAACCCATGAGTCCTGCAGAAGTGCACAGCATTGAAATCCACCATGTAGAACCCCGGTACACAGAATGTAAAAGAGCCATCATAAGCATGATCCAAGAACTTCAAGAAAATACAAAAAACTCAAATTACGCAAACAGGTAAGGCATAAACTTTTGACAGAAGCCAAAGAATATACATATATGTGGCTTAATGAAATATCAAAAACAATTCATAACCTGAAAAGTGAATTTGCTAAAGAGAAATAGAGTGAAGAAAACCCAAATGGAAATGAATGTGGGACTAAAAATCTCAACAGACCATTTGGAAACAACAGGAGAAAGTCTCACAAGCAGAATAAATGAAATAGAAAACAGAATATCAAGAATAGAGGATAAGATTGAAGACCTGGACTCCTTAAGCAAAGATTATGCTTATGAATTTCTTAAATGTTGACACTTCTGTTACAATTACTATGACTAGCCCTGATTATTATAAACAGGTGTCCTTCTTCAATTCAACAATTTTTTAACAGGTCACATATTTCCCTCTAATATCTAAAAAAGTATTAAATGATCTTTACCAAAGACCTTATTAACCTTAGAAGGCGTATCATAACTGAAAGTCAATAAAGTATAAGGGTGGATATATACATGTAGTTAGAATGATAGAAGACCTAAATATTCAGGAAAGGTTATTTCTGTCAAGTTCTTTCATCTTTCAATTTTGAAAATATCCAATGATATTAGTGCTTGCGGTGCCAATCAATGGAATGAATAAATCCATTTTCTGTTTCTGTAATAGACTACCACTGATTTGGTTGATTATATACACTGGTGTTTGTTTAGATGATCGTTCTAGAAGTTGAAAAGTCAAAGAAGCTGTAGATGGAGTTAGGAAGGGCCACCATGCAACATGACAGCATAGCAGAAAGGCAATCAAGATTTAATGAATCCCATAGAGGAAAGTGGATTGAAGTAATCATTTTTAGAATGAATTCATTTTTAAAAATGATTAAGGCTCTCAAAATGATCTCATTAATTATACATGAGAATAGAGTCCTAATCATTTTTAAAATGACTTCTTAATAGTGGCAAGTTTCAATATTAATTTTTGGGTGGGACATTCTACCTATAACAGGAAGCAATTAGTCATAATGGAGACTGCACAGAAGAGGGCAGTTGCAGATAAGATACTACAGGTGTAAAGGGGCCAAGAGATGTAGAGCACACCTATAATCCCTGAACGTGGCAGGTGGTAGCAGGAAGGTCAGGAGTTCAAGGTTACCTTCAACAACAAGAGTGCATTCTATACCATCCATAATTCCATAAGGTCCCGAATCAATATAACAACAATAGCACAAGATCAATCATTATGATAATGATAATGAAAGAGAGTCACAAAGTGGAGTCATCCAATGTAGAAAAGGAATGATTTAACTAAAGGGTAACAGAACAAATCTAGGGAAGAGACTCTAGCCACTTACCAAATTGTATTTTACTCCCCGGATACTACCTTAAGAGTATTCAGTCTTTGCCTACAATTACCACCTATCAGGAATAAGAGCTTATGCCATGAAGTTTTAGTAGATAGAATGTAGGAGGAAAGTATACCTCTGTGTCAGATCTTTTCCTTGCAGTTTCTTTTCCCCTTTCCTTCTAAAATGAGGACATATGACCATGCAGAGAACTCATATTCTTGAGAGATGTTCATAGAGATTGAAAATACTTGACTGAAGAATTGTGTCCTACACCATAGCTCAATGGAAAATCCCACTCACCGGACTTAGGTGTGTGAGAAATCTACATTGGACTCTGAAAAACCAAACACATGCTTTGTTGTATTAATCCACATTTTCCATCCTTTCACCTGAAAGTGGTGCTTATCATTGAGATGGGTTTCTTGCAGACAGCAAAGAGATAGATGCTGTTTCTTACTCCATTCCACTAGCCTGTGTCTTTTGGCTGGGGTGTTGAGGCCATTGATATTTACTGTTATTTTTGAGAGATGTATATTATTTACTGTCATTTAAATTTGTTTGATTTCTTGGTCCTATTTTGTGTTTCTTTAATTATACCTTCATTTTTTTACTTTCTGCAACCCAAGGGTATAATCATTCCTATCTTCAGTTCTTTGTATTGCTTGAAGTATTCCCTGTAGAGCTGGTTTGGTGGACAAAAACTCTTTAAGCATATTCATATCATGGCAAAATTTTCTTTCCCCTTTGCCTATGATACATAGTTTGATGGATAATGTATTTGGGGTTGGCATTCATGGTTGGCATTGGTTGGCATTCATGGTCGTTATTTTCTTTTCTTTTTCTTGTTTTTTTGTGAATTAAGCTTTTAAAATTTCATACAATATTTCCCACTCAAATCCAGACCCCCTGCCCCCATCCATGCTGTCCCACCCCACCAAACCCTATGAATGCTGCCATACATGCTGTGTGTGTGTCCTGTTCATTCAGGTGTTTGTAACCAAATGTCCGTCAATGTAAATGCGTCCACTGGAGCCTACTCAACCCATCCAGAGGTCTTAGGTAAATTATACTCTCCTTCACCCAGCAGCAACCAGTCTCAAATAGTTCTCCATCTAGGGCTGACCAGCCAACTACTTCTCTCCTCTTCTTTGGGCCCTTGTTTAATTGAGCTGACAGGGGTCTGCCATCAATACCACCACTGCTGCAGGTTCATGTGAGCAAGCCTTTAGTGGCCTGGAAGCCTCCACTTCATGCAGTTATGAACCAGCCCTGGTGCCTATAATCTTTATGTCTCCTATTCTGCAATGTTCCCTGAGCCGTGGATGGATGAGGTTCCACAGAGGAGTCCCATCCTAAACTCTAGTCTCTTATCCTCCAAACCTTGGCCAGTTGAGGCTTTCTTTGTGTAATGCACGCTGATGTACATGGACGCCTCACTGGTGAGAGTTGAGAAGTGCATTAGCCCTGTCCTTACCCCTTATTTCACTGTGTTCCGTGAGCATCAGTTGTAGAGATTTGACGGCCAATGTGTCATTTAGTAGTGGGCATCTCCCTGATGTATGTTCTCTATGCCAGACCAGATGTGCAACTCTACAGTAGCCTCCATCTGTTGCAAAAAGAAGCTGCTTTGACAAGCGCTGTACAGCGTGTTTGTTGCTGTAAGAGAGGTCTCTTCTATATAGCACTTCGTTCCCTTCCAAGCAACTCCTAGGTATACATATGTTCAAACACTCTACATGGATTTCTCATAAGGTTTCTATGGCATCACTTTCCCTCTACGTTTCCTAAACCCCGAGGTTCACTCATCTCTACCCTTTTTTTCACTCATTCAGGCTCCCTCCTCCTTCCTTTTCTAGTCACAGTGCCCCCATAATTCCCACCCTCCCCCCAACCTCCCGACTCCCACCATCTTTCCATTCCTGACTTCTGTCGTTCCCCGACACTATGGTCCCTTGCTTGTCCCTCCCTCCTCTCTTCCCTGCCGTTTACTCACAATTTTCCATAATCCCTCAGGTAGCATCTGTTCCCAACCTTTCAGGTTGTTTCTTTTCATTTACTTCTGTGCTTCCTTTGCTTTTACCTGGCTAATGGTGTTACTTCAGAATTTATATACTCACATATAAAAGATTGGTGCTACAATCCACAATTAAGGGAAAACATACATTGCTTGCTTTTCTGCATTTGTGTACTTTACTTAGTATAACACTCTATAGCTCCATCCATTTACCTGAAAATTTCATAATTTCATCTTTTCTTATTGCTGAGTAGAACCCCATGGTACTACATTTTCATTAACCATTTGTCAGTGGAGGGACATTTAGGTTGCTTCCATTTTTTATCTACTGTGAAGAGAGCAGCAAAAAACATGGATGTACAGGTATCTCTTCAGTGTGATGAGTCCTTTGGGTATATGCCAAAGGGTGGTATCACTGGATAATCTGGTAGGCTCATTTTTAGTTTTCCGAGAGTTCTCTACACTGCTTTCCATAGTGGCTGCAGGAGTTTGCATTCCCACCAGCAGTGAATAAGCATTCCCCCTTCTCCACATCTTCTGCGGCATTTGGGGTTTTTTTTTCTTTTGATCCTTGCCAGTCTGGCTGGGTTAAAATGAAATTTTATTGTGGTTTTGATTTGCGTTTCTCTAATTACTAAAGATGTTGAGCACTTAAGGTACTTCTTAGCCATTTTTAGTTCTTCCTTGAGAACTCTCTGTTTAAGTCTATCTCCCATCTTTTTATTGGATCATTTATCTTCTTTCTTTTTTGAGTTCTGTGTATATTCTGGACATTAATCAGCTGTTGCATGTGTATCTGGTGAAGATTTTTCTCACACTCAGCGGGTTTTCTCTTCCCTTTCTTAATGAGAAGAAATAAAACTCAGAGCAGGAATTAATGAAATAGAAACAAAGAAAATAATACAAAAAAATAATGAATCTAAGAGCTGGTTCTTTGAAAGGTTAAGCAAGATAGATAGACTTTTAGCCCAGTTAAACAAAAGAAAGAAAGAACAAAACTAAAATCAACAAAATCAGAGATGAAAGGGGAAACATCACAACAGGCACCAAAAAAAATCCAAAACATTGTAAGCGAATACATTAAAAATCTATACTCCATTAAATTTGAAAACCTAAAAGAACAGGATGAATATCTAAAATCAGGGCCACCACCAAAGTTTAACCAAGAGGAGATGAACAACCTAAACAGAATCATAGCAAATAAGGAAATTGAAAGAGTTATGCAAAACCTCCTAACTAAAAAAGCCTGGGCCTAGATGGATTCACAGCAGAATTCTACCAGACATTCAAAGAAAGTCTAAAACCAGTACTGCTTAAATTATTCAGAAAAATGGAAATAGGGGGGAAACTCCCAAACTCTGTCTATGAAGCCAGCATCACTTTAGTCCCCAAATCAGGTAAGATAGAACAAAAAAAGACAACTATAGACTTATTTTTAATGAACATAGACGCAAAATACTCAACAAAATACTTGCAAACTGCATAGAGATACACATCAAAAAGATCATCCTCTTTCCACTAGGCCTATGATGCACAGATTTGGTCTTTCAATGGTGTCCCACATTTGCTGCTTAATCTGTTCCTTTTCTTTTTTAAATTTTGGGTTTATCTAATTGTAATTAAAGCCTTCTTAATAGGAGGGAACTCACAGATGGCACTGTAAACATGGCCAAATACACATAGTAGGAGAATTCATAGATTCTAGAGAAAACCCTATCTCTGTAATATCTCTAGAAAATGAAAATATCTTACTGTATCCTAAATATGGATCCATATATTCACAGACAAGTAGAATATTTACCACTAATCTAAAAAACTTCTTTCTGGGACAGATAGAGGTTATTGCAGAGTTCCACAACAGGTCAAACACAGAGAATGTGTGTCTGAGACATACCCATCCTTGAGTGACACATCTATAGTGGAACCTAGACACCTGAGGTTCGTAGAGCATAGTGAAACAAGGAGTAGAGAGAATACTAATGCATCCTTCAGCTCTCACCCCAAAGCTTCCCCATGCAATAGAATACCATGCACACAGGAGGCCACAGCTTTCCAAGATGTGGAGAGTAAGAGACTGCAGAGTCCCTGTCCCTGGATAAGACTCCCATATTAAAACTGACCAACCCATGGCTCAGGGACAATTGTGGAAGAGGTGTTAGAAAGATTGTAAGATCCAAGGTTGATGCCTGAACACAAAGAAACAAAGTCTTCCAGGTCTCTGCGAAATTGCTCATATGAACTGGTAACAATGGTGACAAGCATGCACAAATCCCATACAGATTAAATCAAACAAAACCTAGCATAGAACTAAGGAAGTGTGAAGCAGTCCCCAAATTTAGCAGAGGAACAATTGGCAACTAATTACTCTGAGGTGAGGGAGAATAGATCTTCGTTAAGGACTTGACTAAATAGACTGACTAGACTCCAGTGGATGAACTTGCACTGAGTGACATCTGGGTTCAGAAGTTTTATATATGGTAGAATGTATGAAATCTAACAGGAGATGGTATTGGGGTGCAGCTGGAGTAGGGGTCTAAATATTATTAGTGTTTATTGTATGAAATGCACAAAAATTCAATAAAAATATATATTAAAAATTCAAGATATTCATTACTAATTTACTATTATAATACTTATACAAACATGAGAAAGCCCTTATGCCATGTAACATAAAATTCTATGCTCAAAAATTCCAAAGAGAACATACAATTTCTTTTCAGGAGAATTATAAATACTCGTGTGTTTTCCAGTACCTTTCTTATTCTCTGAATAATTTTAGAAATAATTTAAAAAATTCCAGCCTTTTAATTGGGTTTCAATAACACTGAGAATTCAGGGGTGCTTTTTCTAATCTTCAGGCCTTAACTTTTACATTTTGTTGCCTAATAGATAAAGGACCTAGAACCATTCTTGTAAGACTAGGCATTTGTACATGTAAATGTAGCTATTAAATCTGTCCAGCCTCTTAGACAAGATATTCTCATTGTTTATGTATTCTTCATCTCTTCCCGTTTCTCTTTAGAAGAGGTCTCCAAGTCATTTCCAGTCATACTCAGGGAACAACAGATAGAAGATGTGCTGAAAAAATAGTGAAATATGTATTTTCTGAGTTATTTTATATTTAATCATATTCATGGAGACATTTTACTTTTATAATTTCATCGATCCCTTTAGAGTTGAAGAGACATAAAACATACATTGAAATTGGATACTTGAAATGTTTTAAGCAGCATTTTAAGAAATGTATAAACAATGTGGCGAGTTAAAAATATTAAGTTATTTGTAACAGATTTGGTTTTTTTTTTCCTAACAAATAATATTTAGCATTGAATCGCGTATTTTATTCCTATACTTGCAACTTTAGCCTTAAACTAGAAGCTTTTGCACAATAAAAATAAAATTTACACATTGATTTATTAATGAATTGGAAATAATAGCTCTTAATAACCTAGCACCCACAGAAATTTATAACTCTTTAAATAATAATTCATCATTAAAGATGTATTTTAGTCTTTATTCCAGGTTATTAATTTATGCTAAAAGAAAATACATCAGTGATTAGACTCATTGTGTCACTTTTTAAATTCCATTTTGGCAGTTTTCTCTGTTTTTATATTTATTGTTGAATTAAAAAAAATAGTATAGGGGCTGGAGAGATGGCTCAGTGGTTAAGAACACTGAACGTTATTGCAGAAGATCCGTGTTTGAATGCCAGCACCCACATGGCAACTAATGGCTGTCCAGTTCCAGTGGATCCAGCGTCCCTCTTCTGACTTCCATGGGCATTGCACAACACAGGTTCACTTACAGACATGCAGGCAATACACACACATAAAATAAAAATAATAAATAAAATATAAGAAAAAAGGTAATATAATTCAGTATTTCTTACTTGTACCTGTCTATAAAACCTCTAGTCCATAGGAAGTCATTGATGACAAATACAAAAATGAAAAATGAGACCTGTTCTCATTTAATCTTGTGTTGATCAATTAATCTCATCCTCTCACTTTTGTTTACCACTCTAAGTCTTCAGGGTTTGTATGTGAAAGGACTTGAGGTTTCATTCTTGGGTCACTGTAGTCATATTCTCTATCATTTCTTAAACACGGACTTCATATTCTACAATATTTAAATATCTTTGTGATAAATTGTACTTGCTTTTATATAACTGAGCTGTGGTGGGGAAATGTGAACCTCTTCAGCCTTAGCAATGACATGATATTATTGACCCAAAATAAATCACTTTCACTTCTCGCTCCATGTCATTATCTCAATTATTTGGCCCACATTTTTGTCTCTATGATATAAGAATTT
Organism: Nannospalax galili; assembly: GCF_000622305.1. Lineage (NCBI taxonomy): Eukaryota > Metazoa > Chordata > Mammalia > Rodentia > Spalacidae > Nannospalax > Nannospalax galili. Next base: position 1,030,266 of record NW_008337804.1, on the reverse strand, counting down.
TTCTTTTGTATTAAGATCTGAGGAAATCCAAGCATGGGGAAAGAAAAGAATCCCAACACTACTGTATATTCATAGATTTATTGAAAAAAATGTTCACATGCATCAGAATTTCATTAACTTATGTATCTTTGCTTGTTCCATGAATCTATTATTTATTCTCAGAATTAATTTAAAATATACACATTGGTATTATGATGAATCCCAATAAGTTGGTATTGCTGTGAAAATAGAACTATTCTGTATTCTGAAATATGCACATTACAGCTTTTGGAAGAAATGAGAACACCATCTTTTGCAGATAAAGAATAGTATTCACATAAGTTAATGTCTGAATTACAAGATGATGTACCACAGGTAGCATAATATGTCACAGTACAGCACTGGAAGCAATGTCCCTCTGGGATATAAAGTTTGAATTGTTTTATTCATAGCCTGACAATACAAGCATGAATATCTAGTTATAATTTAACATGAACAAAGCTTTAGGAGACATTATAACAGCAGAAAATTTTATTATTAGTCCAATATATCTTCATGTAAGATAGATAACATAAAATAGTCCCAACATATGGACTTTTCTGCACAAATGCAAAAAAACTTTGTACTTGGCTGTGCTAAATGACATAAATACTTTTCAATATTGAATGGGGTGAATTCTTTGTGTGCAACATGTGACTTTTTCTTCTTTTACTGTTGTGCGAACACACATTTAAACAAATGCAACCCATCACACTTAAAAAAGTGGAAATTAGAAGTCCAACTGTGCTGGACGTGGTGGCACATGCCTTTAATCCCAGCACTCAGGAGGCAGAGGCAGGCAGGTCACCATGAGTTCAAGGCCAGCCTGGTCTACATAGTGACTTCCAGGACAGCTGGAGCTACAGGGAGACCCTGTCTCAAAAAGACCGAAAAAAAAAAAAAAAAAAAAAAACAGTGTAAATTACAAGTCCAAATGTTAAACCTCACCCACCCAGGGCTCAGGAACTATTGTGGAATAGGGGGATGAAAGATTGTAAGAGACAGGGGAAGTGCATAGCCATAAGTAAACAGTCTAATAGGCTTCTGGGAACCTGCTCATATGAACTTACAGCAACATGGCAGAATGCATAAGACCCAGGCAAACTCAGCAACATGACAGAGTGCATAAGACCCATGCAAACTCAATCAGACACAAACCAACATAGAACTAGGGATATGGGTAGGAGGCCCCAACCTTAACCAAGGACCTACTGGCAGCTGATCACTGCTGGGTGAGGAGCAGTTTATCTTTTTAAGGAAGTAATGCTAGATAGGCTGACCAGGCTTCAGTAAATCAACTCATACAGAGGGATATCTGGATACACAAATTTGACTAGATAGGCCTTAATGTACATGACAGAAATCAGGAAATCCAGTGGATGGGCTATTGGAGGTTGTAGGTATGGGTGGCAGCCTAGATATAATTAAGATATCTTGTATGAAATTCACAAAAAATCAATACAAAATATGTATGCAAATAAAAAGATGCTTATTTTAACTAAATATTCTAAGTTAAATCATTTCATGGCTTTGGTAAGCCTCTAAAACATTAAATATATAAAATACGCAGCATATTGCCTGATACTCAATAGAAGTCTCTTTTGTTCAATTTTCCTTATTATTTCTATAGTTCCTGAAGTAATTTCTTAAAACTTGAATTTACTGTTAATAAACTGGATGTCAAAATTCTATTTTCTCTAAGGTTAAATAACCCCGTTCTTCAACACTAAGTTGTCAAAATAGGTCCAAATTTTAAGACATGTATTATTTTTATTTGTTCATCTACTCACAAAATTTATTAAACTATATCTCAGTACTGGGATTATGCTGAGCATCATGAATAGAGTGGCAGTAGAGTAAAAGCATTCCATATCTTCATAGAGTATAATATAAAAATGTAGGAAATGAACTTCAATGGTTATTATGGGATGCACATTACCCAGTGTTTAAGTAAATGCAGCATGACACTTAGCATCCATTTTAGCTAAAATGAATCCGAATTGCTCTGAGCAATACCTGTTACTTCAAATGGGTATCCAAACCATACTTTCTAACAAGGTTCTTCACCTCTTTTGTTGAAACAGTATATCCATATGAAATGGGGAAGCAAAAGATTATCAGAAGATATGAGACAATTATCAGAAGATAGTAGAAGATAATATTCCTTCTGATCTCTATTTAGTCCTAGGTCATAAAAAACGACAAACAGACTATTACTTTAATCCCACCTATTGTTTGTAACACTAATGAAATAATCTTCTTCTCTTCCTTGTTTCCAATGTATATGACAATTTGAACGGTTTGCAATGCTTTTTTGATATGTCAGATATCAACAAACACATCCATACATTATTCTGGGTGAAGGACAGTCATGAAGAATTAAAACTATATTGTTTAGGTTAAAAGAGAAGCTCAAGATGTAGAAGGCCTGCTTACATTATGAACATGCTGTAATTTTGGTTGCAAGGTTAACTAACAATCATTTGTATAGAGAATGTTCATATTATAAAAGTTATTCCCACCGGGTGTGGTGGCGTATGCCTGTACTCCCAGCACTTGGGAGGCAGAGGCAGGCGGATCTCTGTGCGTTCAAGGACAGCCTGGTCTACACAGTGAGTTCCAGGACAGCTGGGGCTACAGGGAGACCCTGCTTCAAAAACACACACAAAAAAGGTTATTCCCAGAAGATATAATTGATATTTTGATATTGTAACTTCAGAGATTGCAGTGGGTTTTGAGAAACCAAAGCAAACTGTTTTTCAGCCCATGACCTGAGACAAAATATCTTTGGAAAGATGTTTCAGAAAAGCAATTTTGATGGTAATGAGTTCTGTGTTAAAACCCATGAATGCTAAAGGAAAAAGAAATGATTGATGTAAAAAACAAAACAAAACAACAACAACAAAAAAAAAACAAAATAATGTCTTTAAAGTGAAATATAATTTCACTAAGGAAAATCACTTCAACAGCCTCTACATCCTTGATTTCTTCAGTTCTTGTCACATACATTCTGCTCTCCAGATCAGAGTTTGAAAATCTTTTCAGATATTTCACTTGTCTAGTGATTGGACTCCATTAGCTTCCTTTCAAACATTAAATTAATTAAAAATGACTTCTTAAATTCTGAAAAGCCCAGTAGTCAGGCACACCCCTGAGCATCTCTCTCACATAGTTTCCCATTAGTCTCACACAGTTTCCCATCAGCACTTGATAAGTTCTGATCATATTGACTCCAAGGGAAAGGGGAACACCTTCAAACACATCAGTTTATAAGTTTACAGTTGATAAAGTGATTGAGAGCTGATGTGTATCAGTGAAGGTCAAAAGATATATCCCATACTGGCAACAGAATATTAAATATAGATACATACACTAGTTTTTAAAATGTTTTAATTACTGTTTTCATTTTATGTGTATGCTTGTATTGCCTGCATGTAGGTAAGTGCATCTGGGTCATGCAATGCAGGCAGAGGACAGAAGAGGCTGTCAGATCCCCTGGAGCTGGAGTTACAGAAACTTGTTAGCTGCCATGTAGGTGCTAGGATTCGAATCCAGGTCTTCTGCAAGAACAGCCAGCGTTCTTAACTGCTAAGTCATCTTCCAGCCCCTGTATGCACTAGTTTTTGCTCTGAGAGACTAAGAAAGAAAATCCATACAGTCTAGCACAATGTAGGTAATACTGAATTAATAAATTCTTATGTAGTCCCTCCCAGTCTCCCTCTTTCTTCCAGTGTGTGAAATTGGTTCAAATTAGAAGGTTCCTTTTAATGTCCTTCAGGCAGACCATTCATTTAGAATTATCTCCATACTCTTATTATCCTCACTCCACCTACCACATCAGTAATTATCTCTAGTTGATTGGAAGGCTTTATTATTTTGTATCTGTTCTTTTTGTAATACTCATTTGTTATTTGCATCAATAACATTAACTTTATACTAATCTCTCTCCTTTTAATAACTGTCTCTTGAAATATTATGTCTAAAATTGCAATCAGAATGGTATACATTGTAGTCTGGTGATTTTACTACACTTAAATTCAAATATAATCTTAGCAAAACTGGTATCTATGTGTCTCTGTCATAAGGTTTCTTCTACTTCTGGCCACTTTTCTTTTCCTCCTCCCTCCAATTTCCAGCTTTGACTATTATTAATGCTAATACCTGTAAATGTGGATATTTCACAATTTTACCCATCTTATTTATTTTGCACCAAAAATCTTATTCCACCATCAGACACAGAGTCACAAAGAAGACTCATTTTGAAGCCATTATCTTCATTCACCTGCTGAAGTTTCCCTTGAAAACATACATTTTAAGGGACAATACTCTTCTTTCTTTTAAGATTTCATGATTACAAGAAATTGTAGCCACATTGTGACAATGATGTGTCTGGTAAACATACAGCTAACATAATGAAAATGAAAACACTCACTTGATTGCTTAAAGGCAAGATTTAGGGAGAACAAACCTTCTTGGATATTGCCTACTTTGGGTATGAGAAGAATGCCATTGTAATAGTCAGGGTTCTCTAAAGAAACAGAACCGGTAGAATGAAATATAT
>NW_008337804.1:1002863-1025386 GCF_000622305.1 Nannospalax galili | reverse complement strand
ACCGGCTGCCATCAGAAGGTAACACCCACATTTAGGGTGTGTCTTCCGGCTAATTTAGATGATCCAATCAAGAGATCTCTTTCATTTCAGTTAATCCCAGATGCAATCAAGTTGACACCCAGGATTAGCCATCACAGCCACTCTGCCCTATGAGCAGTACCTGATCCGTTTTGCTGCTTACCTGCAGCAGGATGGTATCGATTCTAATGGGAAGTACATGAACGAGGCTCAGGACCCTGTGGACCATCAGATAGGCCCCATTGTGTGGGAGGATCCAGGGATCAATAGACAACAGGCGTTCAACCAGCCTATCCACCAAGGTAACAAGATGATACCCCATGACTTCCTCATCCCTGTCCAGATCCAATACCCCATACGGAAAAGTTTCCATCACAAGACTCTCCTGTTAGGCTTCTTAACCCTGATAGAGGAATCATCTGGGAAGGCATAGAAGTAGCTCCAGGCAGCAGGAAAGATCTCAGAAGTCTCTAAAAAACTTGCCACTCAAGGTCTTTGAAGGAAATTGCGCAATCAAAGCTACTTCGTTCACCAAGCTCACACTGTTCATCATTGTAGCTATAACAGTTTAGACCAGTCAGGATTGGAACTAGGGAAGTAGCTGGCGAAAAAACGTTGAGCCTGCGCTTGACAACAGCGTTTCAATGACTTTCCGCGATTTTTCTACCAATGAGCTTACCAGCTTCATTCAGCGGCTGCAAGATGGCAAAACACAATAAAGTCAGCTGTTGTCCCTGTTGACTGGTCCTTCTTGTCTCTCTTGCCGATCTGCACTGCATGCTCCTGCATTATCCTGCCAGAGGGAACTTCAGGTTGTGAGCTTGAACCATTACATTTTTAGAGCAAGCTTGTCTGGTATTGCCATCCCATCGGCTTTATGTACAGCCTATTTTACACCAGGCTGAAGTTCTTCATTGCATCTGATCTTACTGAATTGTGTTTACATCTTTCACATTCCAGCTAGAATAAAGATGTCACAGAAGAAAAAATAAGTGGATGAATAAATAAATAATAAATAAATAAAAATGTGTACCATGAAGTTTAAGCCCTGATACAGAGGAGCTATTGATATATGGGGAGCATGGGGTTATAGGGCAGTGTTAGAGAGCTTACCTAGCATGTGCCAGTCCCTTGGATCAGTCTCTAGTACCACAAAAATGCATATGGGAAAGAAGAGTAAAATTTAATAATATCTATAATGATATTAAAAAGCTTTATTTATAACATGTTTTCTTTATACTCTTTCATTAAAATGTGTGCTTGATTCATTCTGTCTTCTCTGTTGTAGCATACATCAATAATACATTAATGATATATTCATTAATAAGTAGTAGAATGCAAAAATCCTTGAATCAAATTCTTTAGTATGCTCATATGACATTTGAAAAGTATTGCTAATAAAATTCTTATCAATTCTTACTCAACATACTATGAAACAATGATGCAGATGAGGGAGACCTAGAAAATTTTAAACAGCAAGACAAGTCTTTTCTAAATAATGGGAAAGAAACGATCTGTGAAACAATTTGTTTTAATGAGAAGTTAGTCAATTATTTAATCTACTCCATTCAATATATCATCAAGATATGTATGTGTTCTAATCTAGCTATTAAAGGGCAGTATATCAAATTGAATTTCTAATCAGGAGCTTAATACTAAACCTTTCACTTTTGTGAGAAGGTGTGGACAGCTTTATTGTTCACTTTTATGTATGTGGTTTGGTGATAGTTTTAGAAAGCATGGTAGTTTACTTCAGAAATAAAATATTTATAAAGATGCAAAACACTGACAAGTGCCAAGAATGTCTCTCTAGTCATAAGTACTACCTTCCTGAATCGTGCCACAACATTGTAAATATGTCTAACCTTAAAATTGGGAAGTGATGCATTGAGTTTGGGGCTACAACACCTATAACTTATATTATTAAGATTTTATTAATGTTACCAAACTGGCTGACAGGAACAGCTTAAAAAAGGAATTACTCTTTTTGGCAAGTAGTCTCAGAGTATTCATTCTATAGTTGCTAGCTCTCATGTACTTGAGAAGAATATCACCTGAGAAGGACCTGGGGCAGAGGACAACTATTCCCATAATGGCAGACCAGGATTCCAGAGACCTAGCTAGTCAAAGATGATATACCCCTTATAAACTTGTCTCCACTGATCTCATTCCCTCAGCTACAGCCAATGTACCAAAATCTTCACAACCTTTCAGAAACTATTCCCATTAGTGGTAGGCAAAGCATTCAAAAAGTAACAAGCAGTGGGCGTTTCAGATACAAACAGGAACATTTCACTACTGAAACCCCACAGCTCAGAGCCATTTCCTGATGAAAATGTGCATTTAGTCCAGCTTCGAGTATCCTCCTATTTTCAACAGTTCCAAAATCATTCTAAAGTCTAAGTGTAGAGATTCTCCAGTTACTTAAGGTAGCCTTCTAGCTGCAAGCCTCTGTAATTTTTTTTTTCAATTGCAGACTTCATATATGCAATGGTACAGAAAAAAATATTCCTATTCCAAAAGGAAAGAACAGTCTTACTTTGGTCCAGTCTTTAATTACCATACTGCCCTTTCCTTTTGGAATTAAACAACAACAACAACAACAACAACAAAAATACCCTTTCACATTTAAAAAATAATAAACATGTAATGGACAGATATTTGATGAGGAAATTATTTTATTTCCTTATTTTGTAACCTTGCACCACTACGGTGAGCAGCAAATGAAAGAAGACTCTTCTTCTGTCACTCACAGGCCTTAAACATTGTGATTTTTGTGATGCAAACTCATTTGTCTGTGGATTTTTGGTCAGGTCTTATAGTATTTAAATTTTAATCTTAACTATAATTTGGAAGTTGTAAGTTTTTAGCTTTTTGTTTATCTGTGTGTGGACAATCTGGGAAGTGATATTATTTGAATCTAACTGAAAATTCATGTACAAAAGTTCAAATTTCATGGTAATATCAAGACTTATTTAGTCATGAGGGCAGCTCCCTCTTGAATAAAATTAAAGTCTTTATCAAGCGGTACTTTCTAATGTTTGTGCTGTTTTCCCTTTAGTTGTACTTTTACTTTCCCCTGTGTAGCATATTCTTTATCTCCTTCAAAAACAGGAAGATTTTTATATCCACAAGGCATTATCTTAGATGCAGAAAACAACCCACTCCCAGATAGCAATCTCGCTGATATCTTAATCTTTGATTTCCCAACCCTTAAAACACTGAAAGATATTTCCAGTATTTATGAATATCTAAACTATTGTATTTTATCATATTAACAAAATGAATTAGCACCAAGGAGAGAAGGCACTGGATATATTTCTGCAAATGTAAGCAACCTCTTTTAAGGACTGGAAAGGCAAATTTGCACCTTGACTTATTAGAACCCATTACTTTAGTGTCTTCTAAGTTAAAACATGTCAGCTTTTTTGTTGTTGTTGTTGTTGCCATTTATGAGACAGTGTCACTGTGTATCCCTGGATTGCGTAGAACAGGCTATGTAGAACAGTCAGTCCTCAGACTCACAGAGATCTACTTGCTTCTGCTTCCTGAGTGCTGGAATTAAAAGTGTGTGTCACCATGCCTGAGTGAAACTTGCTTTTAAAATCCAGAAAGATTACATTCACCTTCTTAACCTCCTAACCTGCACTCCAGAGGCAGCACAATCTTCTAATCTCTAAATGAGCAGACTTTCTGATGTATGAAGCACCAGTATGAACCTTAAAACTCTATATACTAACCATTCTTTTCAAACCAGAGAGCCCAGTCATGTGCCAGGGACTTCCTTTTGTTCTGTAGCAATCTAGCTGCATCCCAAACTCTTGACATGATTAATATGATGCTATGGGTATATGCATGCATATCTATATTTTAATCAGATAACAATTATCTTGAACTCAAGAATGTTAATCTTCATATTCTCAGTGTTGACAGAATGTAGTAACCAACAGATAGTAGAGATTGAGAGGGAAATTAAACAAACTTCATAGGAGCTGAGAGATGATTCAGTGGTTAAGAGCACTGACTCTTCTTGCAGAGGATTTGGGTTCAATTGCCAGTACCCGTATGGTGACTAACAACTGTCTATAACTCCCGTTCCATGGGATCTGATGCCCTCTTCTGACCTCCGTAGGCATTGCACATCAAGGGTGCATCTACCTACATGCAAGCAATCCACTCATACACATAAAAGAAATAAAAAATAAAGTATAAAAACTATTCTCATGAATACTTGTAGGTGCAATAAATATTAGATAGTACATAGAAAATCATCTGTATGTAGTTGTTGAAATAATAGACTCACTAATAAAATATTCAAATGTCTAGAAAGTTAATAATTTCTTCACAGGAAGTTTTATTTCACAATAGTTTCTGTCAATGTAAAATTAACTTGGTTACCTTGGCTCTGGTGTCAAGCCATTGTATCACACATTATTATAGCTCTTTCTGTGAATGTGCATTACTCATTTTCTACCATTGCCAAATTCCCTGAGATAAGCAACTTAAAAAATAGAAAAATTATGTCACAGTGTCCAAGCTTTTACTCTGTGTTAGTTGGACTTGTAGCAGTGGAGTGTACTGGGGCAGAAACAAATGACATGCTAAAAGAAGCTTTCTGCTCATGGCAGCAAAACAAGAGGTAGAAAAAGACTAGGGCATGACCACCACATTCAAAGACATGCTCCCAGTTCCCTCCCTTCTTCCAACTAATTCCTGCTTTTCAAAGTTTTCACCACCTGTTAGTTGTGTCACAAGATGGGGACCAAGTCTTTTATAACTATTGTTCTGGAGATATTCTAGTTCCAAACTAGAGCAGAAAGTTTATTACCATAGATTCACCACTACCATAATGTGAGTAGTCCCATTGTAATTACCTGAAGGCCTAAGAATGCTGAGACTTCTTAAAGAATAAATAATTCTTTCTCATAATATGAATTAAACCTGATTGATTTTCTAGAATTACAGTTTATTTCAGATGTATGACCATAACATCAACCTTTACTGAATAACGAATCTGCCTAACCTAATGCTTGAAATTTACTATTCCCCTTACCTTGAGAGTCATGTGTTTAAAAGAAATTTCTAAGTAAGTGAATAGAAAAAAAAAGTTATATATACATAATACTGATAAGTGGTTTATAGATGATAGGTGGATGGTAGGTAGACTGATTACAGGGAGATGATAGACAAATAGATGATGTATGTATAGATAGGTGGATAGATAGATAAATAATAGAAATTGCTTCTGTTTCCCTAAACAACTTGGTTTCATAGAGCAAATACATTTTAACTGATAATGATTTAATATTTACTCTGAGTTCCAGATAAACAATTCAAATGTAAACGTAAAGTAGTCTTCCTAATTCCATTATTTTGAATATTGGTATAATCTCTAGAATTGCTAAGTTTTTAGCAAAAAAATCATATTTGAAAATTTACTGCCATTAAAAGAAAGAGGATGCTTCTTCCCAAATTTCCTTTTCTACATGTGTTAATAGAGAAAATGAGTCATGGTTTCAATGGATGATTAATCGACTTAAAGATGCTATTATGTAATAAACTGTTTTTAAAAAGGTTTTACATGCTGTATAGACTTGACTATGTTTTTATGATTTTACAATACACTTTTAGCAGAATGCCTTTACCAAATGAAAGAATACAGTGCTGTTCTCAATAAATATATGTTCTATGAAAATAGCGTAATGAGAAGGTAGCAAACAACTTAATGTCACCATCCCTTTAGAAAACATGTCACAATTCTAATCATAGCTGTGCTCATTATTTCTCAATATAGCAAAAAGAAAAAGGACTTCAAAAATATGATTAACCCAAATCTTTTGATAGAATTATTAAAAGATTCTTCAAAAATACATCTTTCTTCCATATACAACATAAGGGAGATGAGGAAAAAGAAGAGAGCTCTGAATCAGAGGTGTCTCCATGTAGTGATGTGAATGCTCTGCTTTCTTCTGTGGCCACCTCCTCCCCACCGTCACGGACTCTAATCCCTCTGGAACCTGGAACCATAAGCTCGAATAAGGTCTTCTTTATATTAAAAAAAATCAGGGTTGGAGAGATGGCTCAGCAGGTAAGAGCACTGGCTACTCTTACAAAGGACCTGGTTCAGTTCCCAGTACCTACATGGTGACTTACAACCATCTGTAACTTCAGATTCAGTGGATCCTATGCCCTCTTCTGTCTTCTTCCAGCATTTCAGAACATGGATGCACTCACATACATATAGACAAAGTAGTCATAGACATAAAATAATACACAACAAAATATAATAAAAAATTTTAAAAATTGTTGAGTTTGAAGTTCAATCCATTTGATTTCTTAGATAACTATCATTTAGGGGTATACTTTGGCACTTCCTACCACTTATGGTGAATGTATGAGTTTTTAAGACAAACTACAGCTTCAGTTGGAGTAGTTCCAGTTTCTTTATTATTAACTTTATCTCTATGATGGTTCTTTTGGGCAAATATTCCTTGATGACAAGAGAAATAAAACTTTGAAAATAATGTTTGAAGGAAATAACTCCAAATCCAAAGCCATACACAGAATGAGACTCATGAGTGTCATGTGCCTTTTGCCTGCTTAAAAATTTGTTACTTTTTTCTAAAATACATCTCCATAATTACACTATATTTCCCAAAAGAGTATTATCCTCCACACCTCTTCCATGTACATTTCTCAGTCACATACTGACAAGCTTGTCACATGGAACCCTCCATCATCACAATATCTAGTTTGTGTCACCTGACTTGTTCTTAGAGAAAGAAAATCAAATTGGACTTTAACATGAGTGACGTTCAAGAACAGACATCTAAGATATCAACTCATACAAACAGAAGTTTCCTATTAGTTTTCCATGAGGTATATGGAAACCACTCTACACTATAATTGATAAGAAGTTTGCCTAAAATTTATAAGCATAAATATATTTAGCTAACACTTGATGTGGGTATGTCATAATTACAGTTTAGGTATTTGGATATCATTAATAAGGAATGCTAAGTATAACTGCATCATGTTCTATCTAATAGAACTTGAATTAAATAAATCCCCAAATAATGACTTATACCAGGTAATCTTTAAGCTAAAAGCTCACATACAGATTTTGATTGTTTCTAGTGAGATGAGATATAGTTTATTATTGTTATTGTTGTTATTATTATTATTTTTTTTATTGAATTTTTGAGACCTTAGCAAGTCATCTTTGATTGCAAAAATATTCAAGTATACAAATATGGACCACAGACCCTCATCAGTAGAACTGGAATCAGACCTTTACCCTTTAAGTGAATTACCCCATTAAGATGTTCCTAATCTCAAACAACTACTGTGAATATTCTGTTATTCAATTCTGTACAGGAGAATGCTTTTGTCTATCACCCTATCTTAATTCTCTTATTCCCAAATTATTCTGAATTATACACTCACTTCATAACAGAAAGAATTGTAACACTGAATAACATCCAAGACCTTGCTACTTTAACAGAGAAAGTATTTACATATGTATTTTATCATATATTTTATTTGTTAGTTTAATGCAGTCTTGGATGGCCTGAAACTCACTATTTAGATCAGGATATCCTCAAACTCACAGAGATATGTCAGCTTTTGAGTAATTACATATGCATATATCATTAATTACACATTTCACTTTTACATAAAATATTTATTGATAAATAATTCATATTGCATACCATTTGCACATTTACACAAGGTATGTGGCAGGTTTTAGAAGATAGGAAAAGAAAGGTGATAGATTGCACCACAATTAACAGAACATAACAGATTACGTACTGACTCTGTTTTAGCCCAGGTAAGCTCTTTGCAGACATTTAATCATTAGAATAAAAGATAACATATTTATGCATTCATAGGACTGAGAAGCAATCACAATCACATTCCTTCATGTTCAATATCAGAGCAATTTTAAGCATTTCATACATGTGTGGCATATATTGAGACCATGTCTAGCGCCCCCCATTCTATTCTCCACATCCCACTTCTGGTAACCCCTTCTTCCTAAGCAGTCCACTTTCTAAGCTCAGATCTCTTTGTTTATATGACATTCTTGTGCAGGTACTAACAAGTGCTGTGTGTTCATGATTGCCACAGCAATGACATATCCCAAAGACAGTTTTTCTTAGCAATTCTCCAACTTCTCCAGATCTTACAATATTTCTGTTCCCTCTTTTGAGCCATTCTCTGTGCCTTGCGAGGATGATATATGGGTTTCATTTTAGGGCTGAACACTCAACAATCACTTATTCTCATCAATTTTACCAGTTATGCATCTCTGTATTGATCATTACCAATTGCAAGCTTCTCCAACCAAGGCTGAAAACATCATTAGTCTACAAGAATCAACATAAATATTTAGAAGGCATACTACATGCCCATTTGGCAAAACATCAGTAGCAGATGTCTTCCTTGGGCCTTTGACCTGCATAACAAAGTCTTTGGCCAGGTTTATACTAAGAGACATATACTCCCTCCCATGCAGCAGGATCAAGTCCAATCAGAAAGCAGTTGGTTACCTGGAAAACATTCAGAACCTTTTTTGCATCTTGCCTGAAAGGTCAGTGTTATGATATTTCATAGCTCGATAAGCACACTGATGATGTTTATCCCCCAGAAGTCTGTATAACACCTTCTGTTACTATGAACACTAATTAAGACAGAAGAAACGACTAATTCAGTTCTTGTTTGACTTTCCTTTTATCTGCAAAGTGTATACTGCTTTCAGTAATAGTTTCTTGCTCTCTGTGGTGGTTTGAATGAGAATGTCCTCTAGGCTCCAAATATTTGGACAGTTTGTCTCCAACTGGGGTGTGGGTTTCAACTTCCAGTTTCTCTCTACTTCCTGTGCCTGCTTGAAGATCTTTCTGCTCTGGTCACCACTAACCACCATGCCTCCCTGATATGATGGACTCTGATAGTTCTGGAACCATAAGCCCTAATAAATCCTTCCATTTACAAGTTCCCTTGATCATGGTGTTCTAGCACAAAAAGTAACTAATATACCATCTATTTTTTGTGGGAAACCAAGAGCAGTGACACTATTCTGTGTTGTTTGGAGATGTTACGCACAGGGCAACAACTGTTGTATAAAACCGGCTTCTGTGAGTAGTATATCTTCTTAAACAGAATATCTCTGTTAAAAACTCTATTTTTATGGATTTTATTTAGTTATATTTTTAGTTTGTTACTATGTTTTCATATATCCTTAATTATGATTTACCCTCCCCCACCCCACCTTACTCTCATCTTAATACATCCATCCCATACCCTCTGTTTAAACATTTCCATGCCTAGTATTCTCCCTCATGTACTTCCATATCACATGCATTTTACATCTCCTCACTTAGGCGTACACTCCCTCCTTTCCTCCTAATTCTATTGTTTACTTTCTAACACAGAAATCTAAAAATTTGAATCTAGAATCCACATATGTGGAAGAAGACTTGGAATTTCTGGATCTAAACCTGGGTCACTATATACAGTATATTATTTTTCAATTCTATACATTTTCCTACAAATTTCATAGTTCTATTTCTCATTAGTGTTGAATGTATTTCCAACATTTATATGTATCAGATTTTCAGACTACATTCAGCCATTGATGGACAGCTAGACGCCTAGACTCATTCCATTTCTTAGCTACTAAGAATAGGGCAACAATAAATATGGCATGTTATTAATTTTAATTCAATTCTTGGCATTTTTTATGTTTTTTTTAATTTTTCCTCTGACCCATTTTTTATTTCATAATGTGTTGCTTAGTTTTCATGAGTTTCTGTTCTTTTTTTTTGTAGTTTCTGTTGCTGTTTATATCAAGTTTTATTCTTTTTTGGTCAGATAGAACATAAGATGTTATTTCAATTTTCCTATGTTTTTTTGAGACTTGCTTTGTGTCCTAGTATGTGTCCAATTTTGACAGGACAATGTGCAAAAAATATGAGACTACAGAGTGCACAGCCCTAAATGGGGCATCCATATCACCCGTTCTCTTCCCTCAGTTCAGATCATTGAAGAAGGGGCAGAAAGATGATAAAAGTCAGAGTGGTTGATGAGTATAGGGAAAACCTATTTCCTGGACACAGCAGTGTAGTTGTATGTATGAACTCACAATATTTGTGGGAGAATGCACAAAACATGCAAAAACCCAAGCCAGACAAAATTCCAGCACGGAGCAGGGAGGTAGACAAGAAGACCCAACACAAATGAAGGAGTTATTGGCAATTCATAATGGCTGGGAAAGAGAGAGCCAGTTTTCTTTAAGAATGTCACACAGCTAAGTTGATGAAGCTTCAGGGATGGACTACATTGAAGAAGATCGGGGAATGAAGTTAAGACTCCATACGTCTTAAAAAAATAACAGAGGACATGAAGTGGGGGCAGGGTAAGGAGGTACATCTGAAAGGAGATGGTGTAGGAGTTCAGAATATGATCAAAATACATTGATGGAATTCTCAAAGAGTCAATAAAAATGTCAGAGCCAAGAACTTGTGGTTAGCCAGACCACAGGCCATAGAGGAGAACCTATTCCTATTATTCTGATAAGCAGACATAAAATTACACAGATTACTAAGGGCTAATCGATTAGTGCATCTCTCAACTCTCAAGAAAGAAGCTTCTTCTTATACAAGTTAGCCATTAACACAAAGATCCACAACTGGTCAACACGCAGAGAATGAGATATTGTGACCTATTCAGCCATAAACTGGACAACTATATCATGCATTCTCATATCCTGGCTCAGGGCTTATTGTGGAAGAGGGGGAAGAAAGATTGTAAGAGATGGTTGATGAATATAAGGAAAATATGTTGTCTTGGCATGACAGGTTAGTTACATATATGAACAATCAGTGTTTATGGCAACTTTCACAAACAACATTGATGTGGGCAAGAATCTCCAGTCTTTACCTAGGATATATTGATCATTTATAGCTGCTGGGAGAGGCAGAGTCAGTTTTCTTTAAGGGTATGACACAGGGAAAATTGGACAGAGTCCAAGGGATGAATCCACATGCAAGGGCACTTGAAGGACACAAATTTGACTGGACAGGGCTTTAAAAATTAATAAAAGAGAGCATAAAGTTGGGGAAGGCAATATGGTGGTTAAAGATATGGGAGGGTATCTGAATATTTGAAAACACATTGTATGAATTTCTCAAAGAATCAAGAAAATATATTTTTAAAAGTTGAAACTCAGTAAATTGAATTGTAGCTGCCATTAAGATATGTGAAAGTCTGGAAGGTGTAGTTCGGTGGTTAACTGATTTCCTTGGCCCTAGGTTCAATTCTCAGTATTTCTAAAACACATCAGTAGCAAAGCACCTTTTATAAACATAGTTTTTTTTTCCTAACGTCAATCCAAGTCCAAAAGGTATAAAATATATAGATTTTATTTCCCCAATAATTCTAGTTAATATCTATGTGCATGGGTAATAACATTAGGACTGAAATTTTACCTCTCCATATGGAAATCGTGGGAAATTTTCTTCATCCCATTTGGTCTTCAGTTGCAAATCCATGCAGGTTGTCCTTGGATGTTCCTCTCCTATCAACTTAATTCATTCAGATTCTTCTCCCAGTGTTGTTACTTTCATTCAAATAGCAAATTCAAAACCATTAATTTGGTGCCTTTGTCATATATGCAGCATAGAAGTCACTATGTGATCACCTGTAATCTTTGCATGCTTTGTGCCAAAAAGATCATTCTGCATAAATATTAGACACAGCATAGCCTAAATTCTTTGGCATGACATAGAATGAATTATTGTGAAGATAAAATAACTTCAGATTTGTGATAAAATGAGATTTCACCACATATACAATAAGGATACGATTTCTGTAATATGGCCAGGCTTAAGTTCCATGCCCTCTTGTGCTCACCTTCAGTCAGGAGTCCCCCAAATTGTTTAGCATTTCTCTACAAAGAAAATCAATAAGAAACCACTTGGCTGATAATCAAATTCAATTCACCAGATTATGAACTCCACACAGTTCTCATATGTGTAATGTGCTTGGCCGCAATGAAAGATGTTTGTTGCACAAACACAGACCTTGAAATTTTTACCTGGAGAAGATGAGGAAAAGCAGATGGTAATCACAGTGCTAGTGATTAAATCTCAGGAAGCATTAAAAAAAAGAAGCACGAAGACCTCATAAAAGCAAACAAATTAACATCAAGAAAGGCTCATGTATTGGGGGAAAATAGAATAAAATTTTTTTCAAGAATAGTGTGAAATGAAATTAATAAATGTACTCAAAATTACAGTTATGAGTTAAAAATGTCAAGCCTGAATGTCAGCTGTCATAAAGAATTAACTAAAAGTACAGTGAGTGTTTTTGGTTTCTGCACACTCACCCATTGGGCCCACACAGACACCCATTTGATATATGATTGTAATAAAGTTAGGCAACAGACAGTTCTGATTACGTGGGCTTATTTATTGCGCTCAGAAATTCATATATTTATTTATAATTCCTAATAATGGGATTGATGTTTTCATTATCTATGTAAATGAACTGGCTATTTATCCGATTAACAACTGACATCTTGATCTGAAATGCAAATACTTAATCCTAGTATTAAATTCATTCATAAAACTTGAGAATGATACTCAAAGAAAACCAAAATAAAAAGAAACACAAATCTCAGAACAAGTGCTTAGTAAATATTTTATATAGATTTTTAAATGAATAATAAAAGAGATGAAGATAAGAGGAAAGAGAATGTAAAGAAAGCAAGAAAGGGAAGAAGGAAGAATGGAAGGAAAAGAAAATGGGAAACAATACTGGAAAAGGAAGAGTTTGCAGAGCTTTTAGTGTAAGCATATATGCCCCCATGCCTTGTAGGCAGTGCTTGTTCCATTCCTTAAGCCTCAGCATCATCTTGTCCTGTCAGAGCTGCCAATCTTTATTATACAAATAGACTAGAAAATACTGTTCCCACTCTCTGTATCATTCCAGTCACATAGTTTAACCCTAGAAGTTAATTTCAGAAACTTCCATTTCTTAGACACATGATTCCATAGTGGCAACTCTGGTTTTTTGAGATGTTTTTAGATTTTATAAAGTCACCACTTGTGATGATTTGAATGAGAATGGCCCCCATAGGCTCCAAGTATTTGGACATCTTGTGGCCATGCTGGAGAAAGCACATCACTGCAGATGGGCTTAGATAGTATTTAAGACTTGCCTGCATTGGCTCTATTGCTTCCTGTGCCTGCTTGAAAATGTGAGAGCTTAGCTTGTGCTCCTCCTCCAGCCACCATGTCTCCCTGCCATGATAGGCTCTTGCCCCTTTGGAATCATAATCTAAATAAAGTCTTCCTTCTATAAGTTGTCTTGGTCAGTGTTTCTATCACAGAAACAGAAAGTAACTAATACACTAAAAGGCATAAATGGAATCTAACAAAATAATTCCCTAAATGCCATTTGCTTACCAGAAATTCTTTCCAACAGTTCTTTATTTTCTACTATAACATGTCTGAATTTACACCCTGGCATAGCTGCTAATCTGCTTCTCAGATTCATATTCAATTTTGTTTCCTACTGTTTGGGGGTATAAAATTCCTTATTGCCTCCTATTCTGCTAAGTATTGTGCTCATATTGGTACTTCCTTAATTTGTCCTAGTGTTGTCCAAATGGAATACGTCTGTTGCCCATTCACCTTTTGCACTGTAAGACTGTTTCTTCTGACCTGAGTCTCTCAGCTCTTCCTCTTTAGAAACATTTCCTAGAAAGAACAATCCACATTGCTCTTTGGATGACAGCTATAACATCATCCTTAAGTTGACATATTTAGCACATATCATTCAGTCACAATTAGCAGTTTTTAATCAACATTTTTTCAGATGGCTGAAACAACTGTTTTTTGTAAAAAATGATAATGACAAGAAAAGGAGTCATAGTCATGAAAAATGGAATCATGGATAAGAGCCCAGACACACAAAGAAGTGGATGTGGACACTCTTTAATACCTAGTATCTTAGATGAGTTATTAAATGATTTTGGGCACAGATAATTTTTTGGGGTATTTCTATTGCTTTGTTCTAACAATATTTCAATTATTCAATAATTTCATATAATGTATTTTGGTCATATTTAGACTCACATCTGACAAATGAGGACATATCAATATCATGGAAGTTATTATGAGCTATAAGTAGGTTATCGTATACTTCACTTCTTGTGCCATGCTGAAACATAAGAAATTCACTTTTTTTTAGAGAGGAAATGGAGAATTTTATTCTTATTTCAATAGAAATTTATTCTTCACTTGCTTCAGTAATATTTAATGGTAAATGGCACTAATAACATCTCACATTTGTTCTTCAAAATATTAAAATTTAAATACAAGATTTACCTTATACCTAATGATTTTAAGTGCATATTTATGGACTTGTCGAAAGTTTTATACAATATTTTTCTTAGTGAGACAGGGTCTCTTTGTAGGCACAGCCCAAGTGGAAAGCACTATGTAGATCCAACTGCCCTCAATCTCACAGAGATTTACGTGCTTCTGCCTTATGAATGCTAGGTTTAAAGGCATGTGCCATTAAACCCAGTTTCACACAGTGCATTTTGAACATATTCCGAAGACCTCCCCTATTTGCATCCCTTTTTAATACCCCCCAACATGATTCCATGTACTCTATTATTTCAAAGCCATATAGAATCTTAATTTGTGTTCCCAAATTCCCTTTGGTTTTGTCCATCCTCTGGAGTTTAGTCAACCTATCCAGTGCCACAGCTTAAAGAAAACTGACTCTTCCACTTCGGCCAGCTATCACTTCTCAATAGTTCCTCGGCTAAGATTGGGGCTTGGTAAACACCTCCTCTCTGTTCTTTGTCTGGCTTAAGCTTATGTAGGTCTTGTGCATGCTGTCATGATTGCTGTGAAATCACATGAATAAATGCCCTGATGACTGGAAAACACTCTGTCTTTGTAGACATCCATCACTAATGACTCTGACAATCTTTCATCCCACTTTTCCATACTGTTCCCTGAACCCAGGCAGGCAAAGAATGAATACAGGTGTCCAACTCAATGCTAAGCATTTTGCAGTGTCATATTTTCTACACATTGACCAGTTGTTGGTCTCTGTGTTATTAATCATCTGCTGCATGAGGAAGCTTCTTCGGTGAGAGGCGAGAGATGAGTCTTTTTCTAAGGATACAACAATAAGTCTTTATGCATCAGTTTAATTGTACATTCATTTAGCAAATTAAGGGTAGTAAGTTCTCTCCTGTCTACTTACAAGTTCCTAGGTTAAGTATAGAGTTAAGTTATAGAGTTAAGTATCATCTGCATCTTGTGATGTGAGCCTTAAATTCAATTAGGAATTTGTTACATAACATGCTATGTGGTGTACCAATGGGCATATTATGCCAAGTTGGTATTATGAAGCTTGAAGCATTCACAGCTAGGTAAAAATAATGATTACTTTTGTCTTCTGGTAGCATGCATAACACATCCCAGCCTTAAAAAAACTGACTGCTAGAGATGAAGCTTTGAGGTCTGTATCATCTTGATGTCTCCTTATTTATTCTACAAACTATGAATATAGTTTCTTAAGCAACAGGGTCTTACCATTATTTCTAGTAGGTAACTAAGAGCAAGGGTATTGGCCAGTGTTGTTTAAAAGCTGGGACTCCTGGTCAGCAGATTTAAAAGAGCAAGTCCATTAATGACATTGATTTCTTGTTTGCTAGCCTATGAAGCCTTGCAGAAGCATTCTCATGAAATTATTCTGTAATACCATTTAAACTTTTAAAATACTGTGTATTGCATATCTATAAGCTTTAAGGAACTTCTGTAGTGGTGCTTCTCCATATGACTTTTTCCAAAGTTGTTTACTGTCAGTTATCCCTTCCTGTAGTCACCCTTCTGCCTTGCTGTAGCATTTCTCACATTGTTGAAACAATCACACTCTTTTACTCCCTTTCCCATTTTATGTCTATCTCCCCATCCCATGAAGCCTGTCTCACATAGCCCATTACTAGTTTCTTTACCACTCAGGATTTTCCGATTGAAAATCACACCAATTAAAAGATTCAAAGTTCACAAACTATGAGCTATCGTGGAATAAATTCAACCAAGGAAGGAAAAGATCTGTAAAAATAACTTACTAAATAGTACTTGAACCAGTGTCCAGTCTACAAAGAAGAGGATCAACTTAGAGGAAACATCTCATTCATGCTTCCAAGTGAAGCCAGATGTGGTTGAACAAGACCTTTGACTTATCTACATGTAGATGGAACTGGTAAAAGAAAGGAGCCAGGAGCTCCTACCAAGCCCATGTGACCTCTAAGGAACAGATCCTCAAATGACCTTAAGTGTAAAATAAATTGATTTATTTGGGTCAACTGTATTGACTTAAACACACAAAAGGAAAGTATAACCAAAGAGTAAAGTCATCAGTATACTTCTTTAAGTGTTTAAGGAATTACACTTAGCACATTTGAAAACAGAATGCATCTTTTTTATTCCTTCCACAAAACACACCTCATCATCAATGATATATTCTACTTTAGGGTAAAAAAATGACAAAATCAGTATATTTTTTTAAGAGTTCAAGGGATTACACTTCCCAGACATTAGGCTTAAATATATATGAAAAGTTATTTAGACAATTATTTCTCATTGATTATTTTGTACCTAACCAGAAAGTGCTGCTCAGATGTAAGACTTCAAATCTTGGTCTCCAATACTGTAGTGCCCACCTGTAGCTAAGGGGAGACAACCAACTGTTGTTCTAAAATGATGGATAAATTTGTTTCCTTCCACTATTTCAGAAGCATTTGAAAGGGAACTGACACTGATTCTAAGTACTCCAACAGCTATCAAAA
This sequence comes from Nannospalax galili, assembly GCF_000622305.1. Lineage (NCBI taxonomy): Eukaryota > Metazoa > Chordata > Mammalia > Rodentia > Spalacidae > Nannospalax > Nannospalax galili. Next base: position 1,008,489 of record NW_008337804.1, on the reverse strand, counting down.
TACCTGAAAGCAAATCCTGAATCCATCACTCTAGAGACCAGTCCTGGAAGACAAAAGAAAATGAGGAAGAACCCAATAGAGGAATGCTTTTCAGAAGCCCTTGTCAAGAAACTCCAATGAACTCTCATGAACATTTGGAAATTGCCCTGTTCTTACTTTTTTCTAGTTCCCTCTCTAGAAATTGTAATGCTAATTACTCTTGCCTTTACTTCTCCTTCACATCTCCTATTCACCAGCCAAGAACTTTCTTTTCCCCTTAGAGATAAGAGTTATGCAATTTGGGAGTGGTTTAGATAGACACACTGAAGGGGTACTCCAATTGCCTCACCCTGCATCCCTGTTCAACATGGAAGAAGCCAGAGCAGTCTGCACCCCTATTCTCTGTTGGCAATTTGGCTCTTAGCTCTGGAAATTGTTATTGAATATGTCAATGCTGTTGTAATAAAATGCTTCTTCTAATTATGTGATAATTAAATAAATAATTTAAAAATATATATACACTAATAAAATTTAAAGCAAAAGTGAAAAAAAGTATAATAAAATATTTTTTAAAAGAAAAAAAGGAGGGAAGGGAGAGAGGGAGGGTTGGAGAGAAAGAAAGAAAAATAAGGAATAAAGGAAGGAAGGAAGGAAAAGAAGAGAAAAAAAAGAAGAAAGTGATGGGGAGATATAGGAGGTGTTGGAGGGGAGGGAGTGGGTGTGGACTTGATCAAAACAACTTATATGCATGTATGAAGCTCTCAATAAAGTTTATGTAAAAGTTTAATAATAATAATTACTAAATAGTAAAAATATTAAAAACTTTAAGACATTGAAGAAAGGAATTGAAGAAGACAACGGAAGATGGATAAAATCCCATGCTCATGGACCTGTACGATTAATATTGTGAAAATAGCAATCCTGACAAAAGCAATCTATAGATTCAATGCAATTCCCATTAAAATTTCAGCATAATTCCCCTCAAAAATTGATCAAATGATACCACATTTCATACAGAAACACAAAAGAAGAGAATATTCAAAATCATTGTCAATAATAAAAGAAATGTTACAGGCATTACCACCTTTTATTTAAAATTATTCTATAGAGTTATAGTGATTCAAACAACATTGTACTGACATAGAAACAGAGATATCAATCAGTGGAACAGAACTGAGGATCTGGAATTTAACTCTGCCTCCTTACTATCACCTGAATTTTGAAAAAGATGTAAAAAATACATATTGGAAAACACATTTTCAACAAATAGTGTTTCTCAAACTGTACATTCATGTAGATGAATGAAATTAGATGCTATAGCTCAACCTGCAGAAACTTCAACTCAACTAGATCAAGCCCTTCATAAGACCTGATACTATGAATCTGATAACAGGCAAGGGTATATACCTGAACTTATAGGGGAAAGGACTTTCTAAGTGGGACTCAGGCAGTGCAGGCATTCAGGCCAACAATTGACAAATGGAATCCCATGAAACTAAAAAGATTCTGAACTTCAAAGGACACCATTATTTGTGTGAAAAGGCAGCGTATCTCTCTTTTTAAAATCCATCAAGTTCAATGTGTGTTGCCCAAATTCTCATGTGTATGGGGCCAACCTATGCAACCTGGTTTACTTCCAGGGCTGATTCCCTTAAAAAAGACTGACTTTCCCTCTTCCATCACTTTCTAGTAGTTCTTTAGCTAGTAGTGAGGATTCCTGCTTATGTCCCAACTCCATGTGGAGATTTTATTCTGGCTTGAGCTGGTAAGTGCGTGGTGTCACAACCACTGTGGCTTCATATGTGAGAGTGCCCTTTTTTGTCAGGAAATGAGTTTCTTTGTAATCACCCACCATCTCTGGCTTTTACTGTCTTTCTGGCCCCACTTCTGCAATGCTCCCTGAGCCTTTGGTGGAAGGATGTGATATAGATGTCCCAGCTAAGTCTGAGCACTCTGCATTCTATTATTCTCTGCACATTCGCCAGTGGTAGAGGTCTGTGTTAATTGTCATCTACAGCAAAAAATAAGTTTTCTGGTGATAAATACATTAATTTATGAATATAGCAATAAGTCATTAGGAGTCACTTTAATACTATGCCTATTTAGCAGAATAATAGTAGGCTCTCCCCCAGGGTGTACAGCCCATGACCACATGGTCTTGGCTCCAATAACAATGTCAGGTGTGAGTAGTACCTTGTAGAGAAGACCTTAAATCTAATTAAAAGGTGTTCGATTATACTTATCTCACTCATGCCACTTTCCCACTATGGGCACATTTTGCCAGGTCAGTCATAACACAGCTCTCAAAGCTGAGAGCAGAGTAAGATTGATGATTAATTTCCTGTAGTGTAAACAGCACCCTCCAGTATATGAAAGCTAGCCAACAGGGATGAGGGTTCCAGTTCAGCAGCAGATTGGTTTCTCCACATTATATAACTCAAGTATGTAGTATCTTCAGCAATAGTGTCTTACCATCAAGTTCCAGAGGGTAATCAAAACCAAATAGCCATTAATGTTTGAGAATCTGTGGAATCATGTCGTACCCAACAACCTCTGAAGAAGGAGCTTAATCCTGGCACTAGGCTTTTTATTTGCTATCCAGTGGCAACATTTTTATGACTGGATATGTGAACTGCTCCACTAGAATGGATTCATACCATAACTGTAAACTTGATCAGAAGCTCATAAGTAAGGAAGTTGTAAGGCCCTACACTGAAAATGCTACTATTGTGCTTAGTAGACAGCTTGCCAAAGAACCTTCTAAATATCCATGTTTGTATTCATAGATCAGTGCTGCACTAACCCTTACCAGTGAATCTTCCTTCTGTAATGAACAGCATTTATTGCTAGTATGTCATCAAAATGTCAAGAATAAATGACTATTGAATGCTCAACTGTAAATGGTATATCTACATCAACACTCAAGAAATATTAGAGAAGAGAGGGCAAAGAAAATACAAGAGTCAGAGAATGGGGAAGAGTGTTGTGAAATACTGCCTTCTGGACATCACATCGCCATTGCTCTTACAAATGACTGCATCAATGGTTGTCTTCACAAGACCTGCACAAGGTCAAGCCAATAAGATCAGTTTATATTCCAGCTGACAGTACTAATTGGACTCAGTGAGTTACACCAACAAAATGAAAAAGAAGAGGAGGGGGAGTAGGAGAAAAGACAAAAGAAAAAAACAGAAAAAGTGAGGATATGAAGCTGGGAAGGGGGTGTGTTGGGGGGTGCCAGTAAGGTGAGCAGAGAAGAGGGTGGATAGGATCAAGATGTATTCTGTGCATATATGAAATTTTCAACTAATAAATAAAAGATAATGAAGAACAAGCAAAAACAGTAAAACCGAAACAAAGAAAATACGTATTACTCCATCAAAATATGTTAATGCACAAAAATTAAGCACATGCATCCTTTTATGTGCTATGATATTCCAGGAAAAGTTATGTAAATTACTAAACATGCTTTAAAATAATATGTGATGTCCTTATGGACTAATTAAATCACAGAAAAAGTAGGAATTCCATTCAACTACATTAAATTATCTTGATTTATTTTTATGTTGTATATATGAGTCCACAGCTCAAAATGAGACATGTATATCCTATCCTCTCCCCACAAGGCTTGGGAATCATCAAGAAAGAGGGAGCATTAAAAAGTGTAAGAACCAGTTTATAGCAAAACTGTATTTACTGGACACAACAGGGCTGCACACACAGGATCTCATAGCAGCTGTGACTATTCAAGACCTACTCAAGATTAAGCCAAAGTACCAGCACGCATGGGAGGTATAAGAAAGTCTTATCTCTGGCTGAGGAACAATTGATAGCTGCTGGGGATAGAGAATCCGATGCTCCAGTAGATTACCCTACACTCATGCACATACAGTCCACTATAAATAGACTTAATGGGTCTAAGAGCTGAACAAACGAACTTAGAGCGAAAAGTAGAGAGGGCTATGGGAGAGAAGCTGGAGGGGGGCAATGGGAGACTTTTAAAAAAATATTTTATTTATTTTTATTTTATATGTATAAGTGTATTGCCTACATGTATACAGGTGCATCCATGTCATGAAAATGCCTAAAGAGGTCAGAAGAGAGCATCAGATTCCCCTGTAACTGGAATTACAGACGGTTGTTAGCTGCCATGTGGGTGCTGGGAATCGAACCTAGGTCCTCTGCAAGAGCAACCAGTGCTCTTGACCACCAAGCCATCTCTCCAGCCCAGAAGAGACTTTTTTGATTATTATTGAAAGCCAGATCGTAGATTTGACTTTTGCTTGGCTGGTTCAGAGGGCTGCAGACAATTTCTTAGGACAGTCTCACTCTCCCCACATCTCAGCTCTGTTATGCTGTTTCTCAGACATACTGTCTCCTAGGATGGCCAAGACAAAGGAAGTAGCATTTGGTGGTCAACAACAAAGTCTCTGGAGCTAGAAACAGCTCTGGTTCAAAGCTGCAGTCTACCACTTACTAGTTGTATCACCACGGACAAGGTGCTTGGCATTTCTGTGTTCAGTGTCCTTGTATTAATTAACCAGGCAATTAATTTTGCTGTATTGGGGATTGAACTGAGGGCTGTGCACATGTCAAGCACACACTCCTTCACTGAGCTACATTCCCAGACCCAGTTTCCTTGTCTGTAAATTGGAAATGATGGTGACAATGACAGAGTTAAATTTTGTTGAGTATTGTTGGGTGGTTTATGTTCTCAGTCTTTCTGTATTCAATTCACTTTTCTGTTCAGCGATGTATGAGGCAGACTGTATGGTTAGTTCCATTTTATAGGTGAAGAAACTTGGGGCACAGAAAGCTTATATACCACCCATTACACAGCTAGTGAGACTAGAACGAGAATCCTAACCCAGGCAGTATGGGTCCAGAGTTAGTGTTGTTGACCTTTCATTTCATCTGACTTCATATAACTTACATACTTAGAGAGTCAATTTGGGAATTAGATGAAATGATGTATATCAGAACTTGAGGCAGTTCTTAGCATATGAGTCATTTAATTTCATTTAAAAAAAAAAAACTTTGCCAGTAACTTTTGTTACTCCATTCTGTTCTCAGTGGCATGAGCAGAGATGGGCCCGTGTCTTTCTGTGAGCACCACGGAGCTCTCAGAATTGGGTCTTGACTCTGTGGGTTGTGTCCATTATCAAAGAAGTCATTATGGCTGATACCTAGTGTTCTATGAGTCAGGTGGCTCCTGTGCCCTCCTCCTCCCTGGGGCTGAGGTAGAGCTGACAGCCCCTGAACCACATTGGCTCAATGGTAAAAGTGTTGTTTCTGTGGGCTGGAGAGATGGCTCAGGGGTTAAGAATACCGACTGTTCTTGCAGAAGACCCTGGTTCGGATCCCAGCACCCACACAGCAGCTAACAACTGTCCGCAACTCCAGTTCCAGGGGATCCGACAATCTCTTCTGTCCTCCGCGGGCACTGCACGACACAGGTGCACTTACCTACAGGCTACCAGCTAATATTTCAGTGTCCACAAGGATCTCACTGTTGCTCCATTCTGCACTAACACTTATGTGTAACAAATTCATTTTCAAAATCATTTTTTAAACTCTATATTATACTTTAATTAATTTAATTTTCATGTTTTGAAGCTATTTTCCACACATGCTTGAGTTTACAAAA
>NW_008337804.1:989063-1002779 GCF_000622305.1 Nannospalax galili | reverse complement strand
TTGAGTCAAATTTCAGCAGGAACTATAGACTATATAGAACTACTCTAAACATTTAAATCCATGATTTGAAAATATTTATACACAGTGCACACTTACCATAATGTTTTAGAAAAGCCCATGCTAATACAATCTATTAAAATAGATTCAGACTCAAATAATGTTAAAAAATCAGAATGATGACCTATAGGACTGTAAAAAATTATGGTTACAAATCAACATTTTCTTCTGCTGCATTTTTTTGCATTTATAATGTGTGTGTGTGTGTATGTGTGTGTGTGTATGTGTGTGTGTGTGTGTGTGTGTGTGTGTGTGTGTGCATGTGAGACATGCCATGCTTCTGGAGGTCAGAGGACAACTTGTGGGAATTATTTCTCTCTTTTCCCAAGTTGGTCTGTGATAAAATGTGATCAGTTATGGTGTCAAGTGTCTTTGTCTGCTGAGACATCTTACCCCGATCATTACTTTTTATTTTTTCATTATTTGTGTGTGTTTGTGTACCTGTGTGTGAAAGTCATAGGTTAGCCTTCAGCATCATTTCTGAGGAGCTGTCAACTTTTATCTTCAACAGCAGGTCTCTCACTGGGACTCATAACTTGCAGATTAGCACCAGCTAACTGGATAGTGAACTCCTGGGATCCTTCTGCATCTGCCTTCCCAACCTTGGGATTGCAAGTGTGTGCCACCACCCCAGATTTTAACGTGGGGTGGCCTAAGAGGATCGATTTCAGGCTCTTGTGCTTCCCTGGCACACATTTTTCCAACAGAGCTACAATCCCAGCCCTCAGTGGTTATTCTAAAATTTGATTCACTGTGACTGTCTTTACTATATTGCATCTATATCTGAAATACATATTTGAATTTATCATTAGAAGTTCATTGTTTAAAAACTGAGGTGCGGAGGTTGTTGTCAACTTAACACAACCTAGAGAAACTAGGCAAAAAGAATCTCAGTTCAGGGATTTCCTTTCTCAGGCTGGCCTGTGGGGACATTTTATTTATTGCTAATTGATATAGGAGGGAATAGCCCATCGTGAGCAATGCATCTCTAGGCAGGTGGGTATTAACTGTGTAAGAAAGGTAGCTCAGTACAAGCCACTCAGAATGAAAGAGAGGGAGGGGGAAGGGGAGACTGAGAGGGAGACCAAGAGGGAGAGGGAGAAGGAGGGGGAGAGAACAAACATAGTAATCGATTGTCCTCCATGGTTCCTGCAGGTAGGTTCCTGACTCGAGTTCTTTCCCTGACTTCCCTCAGTGATGACCGTTCACCTATAACATTAAATGAATCTCTCATTCCCCAAGTTGCTTTTCGATACGATTTTGATCATAGCATCAAGAAAGACAAACTAGAACAAAAAAGGCAATAACTATAACAAGAAAAAATTAAAGTGAAAATGAAATTTACCCAAATGTAGCATGACAAATAATGACAGAGTTAACTAATTATGTAGCTTGTGCGTTAGGGTCTTAGTTTTTTTTTAAATTTTGTTTTGTTTTGTTTTAATCATAGTTCACCCAAACTGCATGACTTAAAGCAATATAAGCTACTTCTCTTTCTGTTTTTAAAGGCAGAAGTCCAAAATCTAGTTCCCTGAGATGAATCCAGTGTACAGCAGGCACCATTTCCTTTAGAGGAATTCAGGTGAATTTGTTCCTACTCTTTTCTAAATCGTCGGTCTTTAGTTCTGCATGGAGTCAGATTATCGCTTTGTCTTCAGTCAGTGCAATGTTGCTTCACATGGTTTTCCTCTGTATTCTGTGTCAGCTCGCTCTCCTGCAAGGGTAAAAGTGACTTCACTTACATTTCACATAAATAATTTAGTTTAATTCCCCTATTTCAAGCATCATAATCTCAAAAACCACTTCAACAAGATCCTCATTTTTCCATATGGAATACAATTTACAAATTAATTGTATTTGGTTTTAGAAATATTTGGCGTGATGGGAAGGTTGTTTTTCAATCTACTACATCATACAAGGCACACAAAAATCTATAACTTGGTATCTTGTGTATTTTTTGCTTTGTCCTAATGTTTAAAGAAGAAATTTTCAAGAAAAGAATTAATGTCTAAAAGCTGTTACATGGAAATAAATATCAGGATTCCAAAAAAATTATTCAATCTACAGAAAACTGACAGTTAAAACTATAAAACATCACATTTTTTTTTGGCCTGGAAAGATGGCCCAGTGGTTAGGATCTCTGACTGCTTATGCTGGATAGCTTTAGTGTCAACTTGACACACCTGGGTTGAGGGAGCCTCAATTGGGGAATTTCCTCTACTGGACTGGCCTGTGGCCATGTCTGAGGGGCATCTTCTTGATGAGTGATGTGGGAGGGCCCAGCCCTCTGTGGGTAGTGCCATCCCTGGGCAGGTGGGCCTGTGTTGCATAAGAAAGCAGGCTGAGCAGGGGCCAGGGGAGCAAGCCAGTAAGCAGTGTTCCTCTATGGCCTGTGCTCTGGCTCCTGCCTCCAAGTTCCTGCCCTGAGTTCCTACCTTGGGCTCCCTGATGAACTGTGACCTGGGAGATATAAGACAAATAAACCCTTTCCTCCCCAAGTTGGTATGGGTCAGAGTGTTTTGTCATAGCAATGGAGAAACAAACTAGGACACTGCTCTTGCAGGGGACGCAGGCAATACGCTTACACACATAAAAAAAAAAATGAATAAAATATTTTTAAAAATCACAATTTTTTCCCAAGCTCCCTAAACTGACAACTGTATGAAAATTGCCTTCCCTCCCCTCTGCCCTCCTCTCCCCTCTCCTATCCTCTCTCACTTTGTTTTCTCCCCCTCATTCTCTCTCTCTGTCCCTCTCTCTCTTCTACTTTTCTGCCCCTCTCTATCTCCCTCTTCCTATCTTTACATGTTGCTGATGTTGGTCTTGAACTCATGGACTCTGAATTCAAGTAATTGCTCTTCAACACAGCTATATTGTCCTTTCTACTCAAGAATGCTACAGCCCTTTCAGTCTTCTCATATATTTTTATCAAATCAGTTAAAGAGACAATTGAAAAAATAGAGTAAAACATTGCGAAAGTAATAATTGGAGTCTAATGTGTTTGATAATGTGAAGCCACTTAAAAATTTTAGAGGTCTATGGAAAATCCATAAATTTAAATCCCATGGCTTCATACTCTAAAGAATTAATGTTGACCAAAATTAATCACCGTCTTAAAGGAATTCTTAGTAAAAGCATGTGGTCAATGTTAAGATGTGAATTATTTAAAAGAAGTAACTCTGAGCAGAAAATAATGGAATATCAACAGTGCTCATTGGCTCTTCAGACAACATCAAACAGCAAGGGATGCCAGAAGACATGGCTTAAAATGAAAATGTACGATCATTCCAAATAATTTCCAGGAGGGTAAGGCAGCACAGAACATTCATGATAGGGTGAAGAAAATATAACTGGAGATAGAACAAGTCTTTCAAAAGGCTAAAATACAAGATTGGTAGCATGAAAAACCCTTAATTAATTGTCAAAGTGGAATACAAATTAGCAATGGTTAATGTTTCAACTACCTGGAAAGAAAACGTCATGTGGAAATCCACATTGGGCCCTGAAGCCAAGGATGATGTGGAGATTATCAAATCATATTCACTGTGCTTTGGCTATTTTTAAGGTCTTATGCTTTAAATATTTTATTGATTGTTTTTTTTTATGTGTATGAATATAATGCCTGCATGTATGTAAGTGCACGCATGTCCTGTAAAGCCCTCAGAAGATAGAAGAGTGTATCAGATCCCCTGGAACTGGAGCTACAGGTGGTGCTTAGCTGCCATGTGGGTGCTGGGAATCGAACCTGGGTCTCTGGAAGAGCAGCCAGTGCTTTTAACCACTGATCCATCTCTCCAGGCCCAAGTCTTATATCTTAGAGCAGTTTTAATTTTACATCCAAATTGAGAGGACGATACATGGATTTCCCATACACCCACTCAGGTATTATACTCCATTCTTTGAAAGCATGCCTATCAAGTGGTCCTTTTGTACAAATGATGAAGCTATGTTGACAAATTGTTCTTACCCAGTCAATTGTTTACATTAGGGTTCATACTTGGTGTTGTACTGTTAATGATATTGGGTAGGCAAGGAGTTAGATATGACAAAGCCGAGGGATATTTGAACTTTATTTTGGTAGCTATGTCTCACGATGGTCAGATGCTTTTTGAGGTTAAACTGCCTTGGAATGCAAATTAGGTTCTTCCTGCTGTATAAGAGCCCTAGGAAATATGGTGCTCCCACAGTTATGACACAGGCACTCTAAGACAGGGTCTGCATCCATAGGCTTTATTGTATTATCATTTGTTATTGTGTTTTTAACTATGCCTGAGGACTCAAAGGACCATGGGAAGAAAAACACTAAAATAGAGCATGTTCCATCATATTTGGGAAGAGATTAAAAGGTCATCTTATCCAACGAATATACCATCTATCTTAAAAGTCTTCATAAACCCTTGTTCAAAATCCAAAAGATATTACTCTATGGGCTTCTACTTTCTTCTTTTATCTAAGCAACTTGCAATCTCTTTGGAGCATTCTCTTTGTTTTGCTGAATCCACATCTGCTCAGTTCTTTGCTTTGATAAGACAAGAACTGAGGAGAAGCATAGTTAGGATACATGTATAATGGGCTGTCCACCATCTTTTTGTATGCGTACATGGACATATTTTAGGAATCTTCAATAGTAGTAGCCTTCCATGTCTTTTTCAAGGGTTTTCCCCACTGGTTATCCCTCTCTTTACCATGCCCATTTATCCAACAACAAACTACACCCTTCTTTTTCAGTTATTTCAACTTTATGCCACTTGTGTTCTAATTCCCTTCCTTCAACTTCTCCTCCATGAGGCCTGACTAGTTTCCTGAGTATAGGTACTCCAATTAGAAAACATGTATCCAAAGAATCAAAGCTAACTAACATCTATTTATAAAAGAGAGCATAAGCTTTTGTTTTTCTGTGTCTGGTTATCTCATTCAGAATGATTATTTGCTGTTACAGGAACACCTGAAATTTTCGTTATATCATTTTTATAGCTGAATAATATTGTATTATGTAAATGTTCCTCATTCCCACTATACAATTGCCAGTTGATTGACATGTCAGCTATTTCCATTTTCTGCCTATTGTGAAGAGAGCAGCAATGAATAAGCATGAGCGAGTACCTCTGTAGTGGTATATAGTCCTTGTGTATTAGCTCAAGAGTTATATAGATGAATCATAAGGTGGGTCTATTTCTAGCTTAATGAGGACCCTCTGCACTGCTTCCATAATGACTGCACCAGCTTCCCTCCCATCAACAATGAAAATATGCTTTACTTTCCCCATAGCCAAGCCAGCATTTGTTGCATTTCTTTTTTATCTTAGGCATTCAGATTGGGACAAGATTAAATCTCAATGCAGTTTTAAATTTCATGTCCCTGGCAGCTAAGGTTGTTGAGATTTTTCTTCAATATTTCTCAGTCATTTGCAGTTCTTTTGAGATGTCTTGATTCAGTTCCACGTCACATTTCTTAATTGAGTTGTTTGTTTTCTTATTGTTTATGTTTTAATTTTTTTAGTTCTTTGCATATTTCTGAGCAGTATGCCCTGTAAAATGTACAGATGGTAAATATTTTTTTCCAGTACAGTAGACTGTTTTATTTGCTCAAATGATGGTATCCTTTGCTATACAGAAACATTTTATTCTTATGAGGTTCAATTGTTCTCCTTAATCTGGGGTCCTCTTCAGGGAGTTCTTTCCTGTTCCATTGTATTCCCTAATTTCTCCTCTATCAGATTCAGAGCATCAGGTCTTATGTTGAGGTCCTTTGATACATTTTAGTTGAGTTTATATCCTTTCTTTCCCTATTTACTTGTCTTATTGGTCTATCTTATACTTTAAGCACTAAACTATGTCAAAGAAAAACGGAGTGTGCATGCTTCTCATATTCCTGAGTTCAGGTGAAATGTTTTGAGCTTTTCTCCTTTAAGTGTGACGCTAGCTGTGAGCTTGTTGTGTATTGCATTTGTTAGAACACATCCCCCAATTATTCGTTTCTTCAGGACTTTTATAATGATATGACATTGAATGTTGCCAAAAACTTTTTTTGTGTCTGATAAGAATAAAATTTCATTGGGTCTATTTAATGTGATGGATTGCATTTATGGATTTGCTGATACTGAACCATCCCTGTCTCTCTGTGATGAAGCTGACTTGATCATAGTGGATGATCATTTAGATGTGGTTATTTTTATTTTTAATTGAAGGGCATACAATTTATTATCCAAATTCTCTTAAAAGAATGGGCTGTAGTAGTTTATGGCAACAGAAGTAAACCACTGTAATCATCTTAATATAATGTCTCTTTAACAAAATGGTAGTAGTAGGTTGTCCACTAAGACCTGTGGCCTATCTATCTACAGGTTCTTGGCCCTGATAACTGTCAGTTATGGGCTCCCTATTGTGAAGGAGGCTTTAGAAGGTGGCTGGTTACTTCCATAGTATTTGTGCAATTATTGCAACATTAGAAGTATTTTGCAAGCCAGTTGTTATTGTAGCTTATATCATTCCCAGCTAGTTAAGACTGCTTATTAGCTTTCTTTGGAATTAACAAGCATAGCAACTTCTGGTACTATGGAAACTAGCCAGCAGAGATTTAGCTTCTAGGTCAGTACCAGCTTGCTTTCTCCTTGTTTTGTGATTCTGGTATTTAGTGTTATCTACAATATGGACTCACTGCCAAATTCTGATAAATATCCAAGTTGATGGCAATATCCAGTATTATTTGAGGATCTGTGGGATATCTCTGGTTAACAATTCCAAAAGAAGAAGCCCATTCCTGGCACTGAGCTTTTCATTTGCTACCCTGTGTTTTCCATTAGGATCATTGAAACCCTGTTGTAGGGAAGATGCATTTAAACTATTTTGATGTTGTACATGAATATGACAGAAGTTTCTATAGTGGGCTTCCATATGAACCTTTCAAAAAACCTTTAATATCAGTTATTCTTCCTTTTCCTCTCACTTCTTCTCAACCCACCCATTGTCTACGCCATTAAACCTGGCCTATTCATGATTCCCTTCTCCCATTTATACCTTCCATTCTATCTCTCCTCCTATGAACCACTCCCCAAGATCCCTATTAACTTCCTGACTCTATGGATTTTGCAGCTGAAATATTCCTCTGTAAAGACTGAGAGTTAGCATCCACTTATGAAAGAGAACTTATGAAAGAGAACATTTCATCCACTTATGAAAGAGAACATTTCTTCTTCATTATCTTTTGTGTCATCTGTCATCTAAATTGCTCTACTCAGTAACCTTTACAACTGGAGTCCTAATTTTTGTAAGAAACATTTCTCTGATTGTTTTTACAGTGGAACCTAAGCATCTCCAGTCAAACCATGTGTACATAGGTAGTGTTTTTTGTTTTGTTTTGTTTTATTTTGTTTGTTTTGTTTTGATATGGATATGTGCGCCACATTTGTTAAGTGGATGTTCAGATCTTTGTTTTCTGTTACCTGAACTTGTCAAGTTTGTGGACATCTGAATGGTGCTTGTAGTTCTTCAGTTGTGGGGGAACTCTGTGGTATAGGGAATCAGGAATGGTCCTCACTAAACTAGGGTTAGGTGTAGCTTCTGAGCACAGGATCAGACATTATTCTAGTTTTCACAGAGGATCTTCAGAATTCTGTAAAAATTTCACAGGCTTCTACAAGCTATCAAGGTCTGGGGTGGTATTACCAGAGGGGGCATTCACAGGCCTCTGCAAGACCTCCGCAGTAGATGTGCTAGACTCCTTTTAAGGTCCTTGAATGGCAGGGGTGAGGTTGAAACATTGGTGAGGAGTCTTTACCTGGAGGAATTTCTCAGGACTCTGAATGTGGTCTTGAGGTATCAAGGGAGTGAAGTTATGGTGTGGGTAGGGGTCATTTTCTGAAAGAGATATGGGAGATTCTTTGGAAGGTCCTTGGATGGCAGTGATGAATTTGTAGCATGGATGAGGGGACATTAAATGGAAGAATTGCTAAGGGCTCTAAATTTCGTCCTGTGCCATCAAGGGTGTGGTTGTGGTGAGGGTTGGGGTTGCTACCTAGGGGGAATTATAATGTGTCTGTACATGATCCTCAGGAGACAGGGCAGGAGAATTACAGTAGGGATCACATATTTCTATTTAGTGTAAAAAGAAAAATACTATAATGTCTGGATTCTACCACAGTAAACTCTATTCAGCTGTTGAAAAACATTTTGACTACTTCAAAACAGTTTCATTCATACTGAATCAACATTTTATAATCATATGCTGGTACTTTTGTATAGACATTTTAAAATCCAAAGAGCAATATTGCCTGATTATGTTGATAAGAGTATCATTAGTTTTGTAAGAAATTGTCATTGTTTCCAACTAGCTTCACAATTTTGCATTCCCAGCAGCAGTGAATGTGGTTTTCTATTGCTGGTAGGACTATGCAATGTGACTGTTTTGGAGACAATTTTTAGAGAAAAATTAAAGGTAAAATTGAGGGCATAAATTTGGAGCCATAATACAATAACACTGATGTGCTGCCAATGAAAGACCATGTGGAGACACACTCTGGAAGGAGCAGGATTGAAGCTGCCAAGAAAAACACACAAACCAGAGTACACTTTGGTGACATTGATCTTGGACTTCTGCTCTTCCAAACTAAGAAAAAGGAGATTTCTGAAATTTAAGCCATCCAATTTGTTTTAGTTTTTTAAAATATAGAAGTCTTAGTAAACTAACAAAAAGTTTTAATTTTTCTAGTTTGATTTTACTATTTGCTGTCAGGTATATTTCTAAAATTTATTAGTCTATTAGTATAATTCATAAGATAGGAAAAACATTAGTGAAATCAATCAATGCTGTGGAGAAAGGAAGTGAACATGTAGAAATTCTCATGTGGCCGGGCATGGTGGCGCACGTCTTTAATCCCAGCACTTGGGAGGCAGATGCAGGTAGATCTTGTGAGTTCGAGGACAGCCTGGTCTACATAGTGAGTTCCAGGACAGCTGGGGCTACAGGGAGACCCTGTCTCAAGAATGAAAAAAAAAAAAAAGGAAATCCTCATATGTTAGCTTCCTGAGTTCTGCAATCACAGGCTTGAACCTGTTCTTGGTTTATCAGTTTGTTTTTTATGTTATTTTTTGCTGATATAAAACAGAACATATTTTAAATATTCCTATAATATTTGCAATTATTTAAAAATAATTATATAATATATTATAATTAATTGTAATTATATTATAATTATAATATATAATCTATAATAATTATATAAAAATATTGTAATAATAGGACCATAGTGTGGCACTGAGGAAATCTTCCCAATAGAAGGATGCTCAATCTCATTTTATTGATGTCTTGCTTTTCATTTGTAATAGCACTTAATAATGTATATTCTGCTTTCTCCATGTATGCAATGCGTATGTGCACTTATATGTTCATGTATGGATACATATGTGCCTGTGTGTACAGGTGGAGGTTAGATGTCAGCCTTGGGTGTCTTCCTTGATCTCTCTCCACCCTACATTTTGAGGTAATGTCTCTCACTGAAACTGGAGGAAGCTCACCAATTTGGGTAGTCTGTTTGATGTTATAGGCAGAGTTTTTTGTTTGTTTGTTTGTTTTTCTATATGAGCCTTTGGGACTGGAAAGAAGGTCATCACATTGACATTGCAAGCACTTAACCATCTCCTGCACTATAGTCTGTTTTTGATTAAGAGAAAATAGAGCTGACAAGATGAATTGATCTTCTAAATCTACTTTTAGGTCCATATTGAAAGCATATTAATAACTTAAGAATTTATTTAATTATATTCAAATTTGTAAAATGAACTAAAATATTGGAGAGAAAAATACATTCTGATGTTATTTATTTAATTAATCTGTTGAATAATTAATTAAATTGCAAGACAAAACAAGAATTTCTTTTGAGAAATGGCTTGAAGGATGAGAGGGGTTAGTGAAGAAAATTTAACAACTGAATAAAACAGGAAATATTTCTTTTTCTCCAAAATACAAATTGTTTTATCATATTTTTGATCTAATGCATGATTTGATGTTCTGGTAACTCCCATCAATATTGAAAATGGAAGGGGAGCCTGTTAGTTATCAATTTGTCATACTTATCTTTAATTTTCTTAATATTTCAGCTATCAAGAAAGGTGGATGATTGAGATTTCCAGTAGCATCAATCCTAAATATATCACAGAACAATTCTGTTTTTTTTTAGGATTTTAGGAAAACATACTGTGTTTTGCTTTAGATAATAAGATTATCTGAATTTGTTTTCTTAGTCTACAATTTGGAAAGTGAATTTGAGACCAAAGTTGACGTGAAAAATTCTTTTTCTATATATTTTATTTATTATTTTTATTTTATGTGTACGAGTGTATTGGCTGCATGTATGTGAGTGCACCCGTGTCATGAAATGCCACAGTGGTCAGAAGAGGGCTTCGGATTCCCCTGGAACTGGAGTTAAGGACAGTTCATAGCCACCATGTGGGTGCTGGGAATCGAACCTGAGTCCTCTGTATGAGCAGTCAGTGCTCTTAACCACTGAGCCATCTCTCTAGCCCCAAGATGAAAAATTCTTATTCTGTTCTAAATACATGAAATCTTCACAAAAAAGTAGTTTAATTCATGATAGACTGTTTAATGCCCAGCAATAAGATAGTTACATTCCTCATTCAATAATAGTTTGCACTTATTACACTATTCATACTATTAAATAATATATCAATATTCCTGGTATAAAGTTGTTTGCAAATGAAAATAAAGACTGAAGTGTAAATGAATTTATTTAGAAAATACATACCACCATTTAGACAAATATTCCTGAAATTAGGATATTAGAATATCATGTTAAATGAAAGAATTGTATGGATACTAAAGATTTAATCATAATGATTATAAAAATATAAAGATTGAAATATTTTATAGCTCTTCTAACATTTTATTCTCTAATTTTATCTATCTTAACTAAAATTCTAAGTTACACAAAATAACAATAATCTATTTTTCACATTAGATATGTAAATTATGAAAACTGAGTCCTGTGTCTGCAAATGTTTTCAGAAGAAAACATCATTTCAAACAATAAATATTTATTCATTTCATTTTTGAAGTGTTCATACGGAAAAATCCCTGTAATCGAGTTTCACTGAAGTTTTGCATACTTGTATTGCATTACCTGAGATCCTGAATCTTAGTGTGCATTTATGGACACAGTTTTGTTGTTTGAGTAGCACTCTCCATTGATGTTTATGAATATTTTTATGACAAAACATGTAAAGAACTGTTCTGTCCATTAAATTAGATGGAATTTTTAGCATCATCTTGAAAAGAAGATGCATTAGCTGTTTCTAAGCACTTTTATATGTACGAGATACATAACATTTAGAGTACAAATTGAACTTGGCAGAACTCACAAAATACTCCTGAGGTTATTATAGAAGCATTTCTAAGTCCAATGTCAATAGAAATAACAAAAGGTTAGATTCAAAAGGGAGATTTCAAAAAAAAGAATCTGAGGAAAAGTAAGTAATCACATTTCTCAAACAGATTAAAGCCAAGTTATTTTGAAAGCAGTGTAAACCAAAAATCTATGCTTGTTTAAAGATTTTAAATCATTTTAACATGAATTTAAGTATATTAAGGCAAATGGGGACAAATTTGAAATGTGGGCAAATACATACCTCCTAATGATTTTCATTTGCAGTTATTTAATCTCAGAGCTCTAAAGAATTTGAGGAAGTGACTGACTATTTTCTCAAGGAATGGAAATTACTCTTGGGAATATGATAAGCACAGGTATTCATAGGGGGGAGATTGCTAATATTTTTTGCTCTGGTTGAAAGTACACAGTTTTCCATGCTTTATTTTATAATTGCAGCTAAAGACAAAAATTCTGTTGAATATTCTTACTGATTTCAATAAAAATGAAAACCATTACATTTAAATAACAAAAGCAGGACTGATGTAATGGTTCAGTTAAGAACATATCTCCAGAGGACTGAGGTTTAAATCCCAGCTGCCATGGTGGTGGCCCACTGCTGAGTAACTGTAGCTCCTGAGTAATCTGACGCTTCTGAATTCTGAGGACACATGTACTCACATGCACATACCCACATATAGATACACAAAATTGAGAAATAAAAGTAAAATCTTTAAAAATTTTTAAAAAATAATAAAAAGTAAGAGGAATTGAAGTATTTCTTAGCATTTACCAGATTAGAGCAGTGGGAATTATTTACAGAATAACTGACCATACACATTTTATAGACCTAACTTTAATTTTTTTAAGTTAATAGCAATTTATCCAAGAGGATAAAATTTTGAAAGTATATAATTAGCAGCTTCCTTCTCTCAGTGAACTCAATAACGTATAAGGTATGTTTTGTGGAAGAAGGGGAAATTTCTCTTAGTGGCTTGGAATAATACATTAGAAATGTGATGGAGAACAAGTATCTCCAGTGTTATAATTTATGTAATAATTCATTTAATGCACATTGTGAATCAACCTGGTGACATCAATAAAATATATCAAAACATCTGAATTCTTTCTTTCTTTCTTCTACTTTAGAAACAAAACAAAACACAGACTCTCATGTAGCTCAGACTGGCTTCAAACTTGGTATGTACCTGAGGATGGCCTAGAGTCACTTGCCTGCAGTTAGAAAGTTGTAGGACTACAAGTGTTAAATATCATACTCTGAGTTGCCATGTTTTTTTTAATACTCAGAAACATCTTTCTCAGAAACAGTGAGGAGGTTTCATTTATTCATGCCTTGCATTTTATGTAGGTTTTATTTTCCAACTGATGCTCCAGTGATGATTAAGGATAGTCAATATTTTCTCTTATCATTCAATATTAAAATTTATATTCAATCAAAACCTGAGAGCTTAAGCTTTCACATATATTTATCTCATTTTATAGCTGACAAATGCAATCTCCATTTTCCTCAAATAATTAATATTCTAAGGAACTTAAAACTGTCTTCAGATATTTTAAAACAGGGCTTCTTGATGAGATGTCAAGACAATATTAAATATTAAACATTTTTACTCATATCACAACATGCATATTTATTCTTTAGTTAATAAATCTTTAGATTAAATTGGCTATATTTTTACAGTAACTAAGTTAAAAATATGTGATTAAATACAGGTGTCTAATCACTTTTCTGTGATTATAGCATCCAAAAGTCTCTGAAAACAAAATGCTTACATAACTCAATGGGCAATAAAATTTGTCTGCTCTGTATTCACTTAGTGAATGAATAGATTTGAAGATATTTATAGTTTGCCTGTTTCGTGTGAATATTCATATGATTTTGTGTGAACATAAAACTGTGCTTGATTACGGACCCCCAGTAAGAGTGTTATGCAATACGCACTAGATGTGCAGCATATTTCTCTCAAAATGCCTCCAAAATTCTAAACTCTAAAAATAAAATCTGGCTTAGTGGTTTGCAGAAAAGTAAGGCATAAAAGAATTTAAGGTCAACATTCTTATAAGCAAATGAAGTATCAGAATGCTCCTCACAGTCCTCCTTGCTGAATTTTATGTTGCTAGATCAGAGCACTTACAAAGCCACTTGTCCTGCCTGAAATCTCACGTACCTGGAAACCACCATCCCCATATTTCCTTGTTTTGGATATCTTATTATTCATTCATGGAGTTCAGACAACTATCAAGAATTCCTTCTCTAAGAT
>NW_008337804.1:985505-988998 GCF_000622305.1 Nannospalax galili | reverse complement strand
TATATATATATTTGTACTATAATTTTGTTGGAAGAAACTATTTTCCTAAATACAATGTCAGAATCCTATATAACAGGTACAGTTCTGCTCTGAACAACTTGACTGTGCTGGGACCACTGTAGGGACTATTTTATGGATTCCTTTTCCACCAAAATGCTGTCCTATTCTCATGTCAATGACAGTTTTTGGCTTCAGTTGTCAACGTGACATACCTTGGAAGAGGGAAGATCAATTGGGGAAATTCCTCTATTGGATTGGCCTATGGGCATGTCTGTGAGACATTCCTTTGATTGTTGAGTGAGTGGGAGGGCCCAGCCCACTGTGAGCAGTGTCACCCTGGGAAGGTGGTCCTTGTTTGTATAAGAAAGCAGACTGAGCACAGGCTGGAGGAGCAAGCCACTAAGCAGCATTCCATGGTCTATAGTCCCTGGTCCTGGACCCAGGTTCCTTCTCTGAGCTCCTCCTTTGGTTCTCCTCCATGATAAACTGTAGGATGTATTGTAAAATAAACTCTTTCCTCACCCAGTTGGTTTTGGTCAGTATTTTATCACAGCTATAAAAAGCAACTAGAAAACAACTACCAAAAGCTTCCCTCTCCTAGCTCATCCATAGCTTCTTTTATCTCATCTTTTTTAAGCCTAAATTTCCTGTCTGCTTAGACACAGATACTATCGGGTGGACATTCCTCCCACATAACTTGAGGACTTTGCAGGGAAGCTTCAACTTTGTGGAGCTTCTTCCAAATAACCCCAGTTTAACTTCCTCAGCTCCACCAAGTCTCTGTCGATATGATTTTTCTTAAACCTGGTCCATAGTTTGCCTTTTGTAAATATCAATGATAAAGAAACTCATGAGTCATACTTAGGGTCCTCCTTAATCTGTCAGTTTCCTTTTTCCTGTTTCACAGTCTCCTGCCTCTGCCTCTTGAGTATTCCAATTAAAAGTATGTCCTACCATGTCTGACAGTAAATAAAATCTTTTTATATAGTATACACTTCATTTAATAGATGCAATTGTATATGAGTTTTGTTTGTTAAATTTTTCACACAATTGCATCCATTATATATTTGTTATATTTTTAAACGAATGATTAACTCACTACTGAGCTAATTTATGTATGAATTTAGAAAGTGTTGAATCATTGTTGGAAGATAAAAATTAAATTAGATAATGGATCGACAGATCCAGGGATCTTGTTTTGTTATTCTGCTTTTTATAATTAAATGTACCATCCTAGACAATTTTAGCAATAACTTAACTTTATAATCTATTGTTACAAAAAATGCAGGCAATCTGATCAATTTCTTTTTGTTTTTTTTTTCCATTTATCATTACTATATTCCATGCATTTTCTACAGTATATAATAGAACAGAAAATGGCCCAACAACTAAGTTACAGACATTCACAATTCAAGTAATAAATAAAGCTGAAAATAGCATCTGATTAACTAATGAATATTTAAGTAGATGAAAATTTCTGAGTTCAAATGTACATATTTGCATTACAAGTTTAAGGAAGTTACTCTTAGATTGGAAAAAAAGGAGTAACACTGTCAATTCTCCAATAGTATTCACATAGAAAGAGAGGTAGCAATAATATAAAAGTCAATGATATGTCACATTCTTCTGTATACAACTGAGGGACCAGAAGCTACCATATTCAACAGGCAGATAAAGAGGAAAAGTGCCACTGATAATGGTAAAAATGGCATGCTTCCATGCTTCTCTACTCTCCTTGATCTGAGACAATGGCTTGGGGGCTCCCCATTTATTCAGCTGTTTTCTCTTCCTGACTAGTTGAAATCAATTCGGATAAGACCCAGGCCAGATAAGACACAACATTTGAAACAATAAACCCATCAGTCTTCTCTTCTTTGTTTATGGTGACCAACCCAAACTTAAGGGAAGGGAAACTTGTAAAACCTTTAAAAACATAAACCCTGACAATGGCTTGGGGGCTCCCCATTTATTCAGCTGTTTTCTCTTCCTGACTAGTTGAAATCAATTCGGATAAGACCCAGGCCAGATAAGATACAACATTTGAAACAATAAACCCATCAGTCTTCTCTTCTTTGTTTATGGTGACCAACCCACACACACCTCTGGCTGTGTGTGTGTGTGTGTGTGTGTGTGTGTGTGTGTGTGTGTGTTGGAGTGTTCGACTTTCATTTCTGAATTCTCTTAACTTGTGGAGATATTCTTTCTTTATGAATGTGAATCTTCGTCTTTCAATATAAACTTGTTAGACTGTCTCTGCTGGTTGGAGATTTTCTTGCCCTTTAATTCTTTAATTGGCTGAGAAAATAAACCTGTCCCCTAGTTTGTGACAATCCTTGAACCCATACCCATAAAATAAGGAAAGATACTGGTGGAGCTGTGGAAAAGACACATAAGGAAGTACACTGTATATGTGAAATTCTTTCTTAGTCTTTTGAGTTAAAAAAATGCATATGTATTTGTAAATGCATAATGAACTTCAAGAAACAGAACATGACCTGAGCTTCCATGATCTTCTGATGGTAATAAATTATTGGTAAAATAATGCATGGAACAGGGGTAAAGAAGAGGGCATTAATGAATCTCTCAGTTCTCATTAATGAAGCTCCCTCAAGCATTGGAGAGCCAGGGATACAAAAGGTCATAAATGACTAAAGCATAGAGATCAAGAATATGCTGAATGCTGGTCCTTAGACAGGACTCCTTTATTAAACTTCACCCCCAAGGCTCAGGGACCATCACAAATAGGGGACAGAAAGACTGTAAGAGCCAGGGAGGAGGTGCATGACCATATGGACAAAGAGTCCTACAAGCTCCTGGGAACCTGATCATATGATTCTACGGCAATGGTGTCAGCATACTACAAGTCCCACGCAAACTCAGGCAGACAAAAACCCAGCATAGAAATGGGAGAATTAACAGCAGACCCCAATCTTATCTGAAGAAATATTGGCAACTGATTGCTATTAGGTGAAGAAGAGCTGATTTTCCTAAAACAAGGGAATCTAGGTTGGTTGACTGAACTTCAGAGGATGGACTTACACTGGGGAATGTCTGTGGACACAGCCTTGACACAATGGGCCTTAACAGGGATGAAGGAGTATATGGCTCCAGTGGGGGCTATGGGAGGGTGCTGGTGGTGATGAGAGTATAAAGGTGATTAAGAATGTTTGAAATGTTCTGTATTAAATATACAAAATTTCAGTAAAAGCAAATTAAATAAAACAAAATGGCCATTTCAATATGCTCAAATACTCCATATTTTTAAAAGTTTATTTGTATGTATTTATTTGCATTTTATGTTATTAGAGTTTTGCCTGTCTGTATATAAGTGTACCTGTGCAAGCAATACCCAAGGAGACTGGGAGATCAAAAAAGTGCCTGGGATCCTCTGGAACTGGAGCTACAAGAATTTGTTAGCCATCATGTGGGGGCTGGGAACTGATACCAGGTCCTCTGCAAGAACAGCCAGTGTTCTTATTTGTTGAGTCATTTC
>NW_008337804.1:956296-982917 GCF_000622305.1 Nannospalax galili | reverse complement strand
GAGCCAGACTTGATGGATGACTAAAAGGAAACAGCATTACACTGTTACAGTATAACCCAGGGCTGTGGCACACATGAAGCCAAAGGAATTATAACAACATGCACAACATCTGTGGCAAGCTCAAGATAAGCAATGATCACAGCATTGAGGAGGGAGTTGGGCAAGGAGCCCCAACCCTAACTGATGAACTCTTGACAACTGATAACTTCTGGGACAGAGAAAGTTAGTTTTCTTTAAGAGTGTGACACCAAGTATGCAGTCTAGGCTTCCAAAGATGGATCCACAGCCAAGAGCATTTGGGGACAGAAGTTTCACTCAACAGGCCTTAAAAAAATAATAGTAGAGGACATGAAGTTGGAGTGAGGTAATAGATGGAGTTGGAGATGGGAGAATGATATGCTAATATGATCAAAATTCATTGCACAAAACTCCCCAAAATCAATAAAAACATTTATACAAAGCCCTGCAGAGACTCCAAAAGCTGGAAAGCAAACGCAAGAGGATCTAGAGTTTCAAAGCCAGCCTCAAGCTACAAGACACCTTGCTTTCAAAAACAACAAAACACAATAATATGAACAAACATGCCAGCACTGTTCTATGACCAAGCAAATACACTTTTTTTAAAATTCTTTTTATTACATTTATTTTAAATCACTTCATTGTCTTTGATCTATGCATTTTAAAAGGAGAAAGATAATTTATTCATAGCTACAGAATCTATATTGACAAATGAAATATTTCTAAAAATGCAATACACAGTTCCACATTACAGCTCTGATAATTCCTCATTTAAAACATGTACATTCATATTTTCATCTCAAGAATGGAGATCATGGTTTAATGACTAATTAATCAGCATATACTGATGTTCTTCAATGCTCATCTTCCAGTTCCTAATAGGAAATACTCTTCTATGCTCTAGTGATGCTAACCTTCACTGCAGCTGGTGGCCTCTTTCCTTTGCTTCTGTCTTTCTAGTAGGTGTTGCTAATAGGAAGACTATGAAACAGATCAGGAGCTAGGAGAGATGGATTTGTTTTACATGCACTTTGTTCCTAACAACTCATTTCCAGAAGTTAGTGTTCAAATTAGCAGCACCAGAGCATCAACCAGTTCCAGCTTCTTTCCTTTCTTAGAGAGTTAAGTGCACTTGCCTTCCCTCCCAGAGATCCTGGGAAAAGCATCTGCTGGGTGGTCTCAGCTCCTCCTTCTTGGTGAACCTCCATGATTTTCCTGGGTTTCCAGAGCTCCAGGTTTTTCTTTTTGCTCTACTCTTCTGTCTACTCTCCCTGAGTCATTTTATCTAGCTTTTTTACCTCCAGGCCACATAAAACACACTCTTCACAATTAACTCTGTGGAAATAATTTGTTTCACATTTGTTTCCCCGAATAAATCTTCATGGACATAATGTAATATATCTATTGGACTATGTTGTCCTTATCACTGAATGCAATACTCATAAGTGATTTTCAGTAAATACAGTTATTACAAGATATTCTGACATTTAAATGAATCCCAAATATGTCTTTACTTACATATCCCTTATATAATTATTAGAGAGACATATTCAATATATATGTTGGGGTGTGTGTTGGTGGTGATAAATTCAAGATCCAGAAATGTGTGATACACTTGTTCAAATCTAAAAGCAAAATAGAATCATGTTCTAGCCAAAGGGAGAGAACCAGATTGACTTGGGAGTGTCAGCCTTCTTGTTCTGTTCAAGCTTTTATGTCGTTTGGTCAGACTACCTGTTACAATAAGGTATGCAAAGCTTTCCTCAGCCTAATAATTAAAGTGTTAATCTCAGTTAGAAATACTCTCAGAGATACAGTCAGACTAATATATGACCAGATGGCTAGGAATAATGCATATGGTCTACCAGCAATCCCAGCATCAGAAGGTGGAGAGATGTTGAATCCAAGAGCAAGCTGGCAAAATTAATTCTATTGGTCAGCTCTATGTTTGATTGAGATACTCTGACTCAGGAATGATGTGGAGAGCATTCATGGAAGACTGATGACATCAACCTTGAGCTTCCTCATACACATGCACACCTGCACATGTATACCCTCACATACTCATGTATTCTCACACATATACATACATGAAAATGCACCATATATAAGCATACACATAAAAAGACAAAGAAAAATACCAAAGATAATTGAATTATGAAGATAAATTATTCTGGCTCAGTGTTTCTGAAGTTTTAGTCTGTGCTTGTTTGGTCCTGCTATTTTTTTGCCTATGTTGAGATAGCATTTCAGAGCAGGAATATGGTACAATGTAAAACTTTTGACAGCCAAGTCATAGTGAAAAAGGGAAAGAAGAAGGTTGGTCACACCACTGTCCCCATCAAGGGAACCTCCCTAAAACTGACAGGATTCCTCAAGGCCATGCCTCCTAATGTTTCTTCCACCTTGCAGTACTTTAACCACTAAAGACAAATTACTTTACACATGAAACTGTTTAAATGATCTTGACAAGAGTTGGATATGAGCATCATCTAGGTGTGTGTGAAGTCAGAAGAACACTATGACAATTTTTTTCAGTGTAATAGGGGCCTTCTTACTGAGAAACACCTCTACAAGGAACTAAAAAGTAGTTGTGAATAGGAGAATGTGATGAGCAAAATCATGGGAAACTAAATTATATAAAGTGGTAAGAGCACAAATATATAGAGATTCCATTCAATTGTGCATATCTATTCATAGGTACCCTTAAAAGGGTAAGACTGTTGCCTCAAGCAAACTGCAAAGTAAGCTATAAAAGAAAAGTTAACTCAAGTGTATACAGGGAGATCAAGGAAAGAAGAAAATTGTCATAAAGCATGCTAACACAGGAATATATATATTAAGCAAAAAATTTAAATCGAAAATAATTTAACAACTGCAGAATGATCACTTGCCTGCATAACAGTTGTTTAAATAAGCAGTTGTCTCTTGCAGTTATTAGCTGTAATGTGTAATATTAAAGATAGTTACCAAAACATAGAACATTTTTTATTAGCCAGTTGAGAAAGGCCAAGACATCTATTGGTAGGATGAGAAACATGGTTCCATTTGAACCAGAAAAAAGAAAATTAATACTGAAATAAGACTGCCACACCCTGATAGATGGAGCATTTTGAAAACTAATTTTTACCAATGAAACAAAATTTCAAGTACTCTAAACCTGAACATGCAGTACAGAAGGATGAAGTATTAGAAATAGACAACTATGCTATCCTGTGAAGTTTAAAACTCGCATTGTACATGTTAGCCCTTACTGCTTAAAAAATAGTCTGTGTTTTCAACAGTGATACCATAGAGTGGGTGAGATAAATCTTATTTTGCATTACTTTTGGATATTGAAAGTCTACACCAAAGTCAGTAAGGCTGGTCTGCCCTGAGGACTCTGACCTTGTCTTGCAGAAGGCTTCACTCTCCTCATGTCCTCCCATGGACCTGCTTGTGCACAAGTACCCTTCTCCCCTTCCAGCCACAGCACTCATGTTGTGCTAGCATACCACTGTACCACATCATTTAGCATCGATTATCTCTTAAGCCCTAACTTCAAATACAGTCAAATTCTTAAGTATAGCATTGGTTAGAAGTTCACATATGAATTCAGGTGGTATATGAAAGTTAATATTGATTGTGAACTGACATAATCTAGAGCCACCTAGGAGGCTAACTGGACATGTCAGTGAGTGAGTTTATAGACTGAGTTAATTGAGTTCAGATGATTCGCCCTACGTGGGAGTGGGGCACATATGAATTCAGGTGGTATATGAAAGTTAATATTGATTGTGAACTGACATGATCTAGAGCCACCTAGGAGGCTAACCTCTGGACATGTCAGTGAGTGAGTTTATAGACTGAGTTAATTGAGTTTAGATGATTCGCCCTACATGGGAGTGGGGTAGAGTCCTGAGTTGAATTAAAGGAGGAAAGAAGCTGAACACAAGCTTTCATCAATTCCTGTTTCCTGACGTCCAATACTGTGTGACCAGCTGCCTTTAACTCCTGCTGCAGTGAATTACTAATCAAAATATACTGTAACCTCACCATGAGAGGGAAGATAAACCCTATCTTCGCTGACGTCCAATACTGTGTGACCAGCTGCCTTTAACTCCTGCTGCAGTGAATTACTAATGAAAATATACTGTAACCTCACCATGAGAGGGAAGATAAACCCTATCTTCATTAAATTGCTTCTGCCGGGCAGTTTGCCACATTAACAAGAAAAGCAACTAATACACAAAGTGTGAAAATAACTTGGGATCATATATTTTTGATAATCTCCTAGGTACTTAAATAAGTGATTAAAATTATATTAATAAATTTGTCTATGTTCTCTGTGTTAAGTTCTAAATTAAGAGTTTTATTTCTATTTATCATGTAATAGTCACAATAACTATCCCAGTTTGGTACAGAGATCAGCCTCTCATATGAAAGGAAACTCTGAGTCTCAGAAAGCAGAAACTGAACATTTTGTTTTCCCGTTTGTTTACTTCGGTTGTGGTTTTTCCTGTGAAGGTCTCTGAGTTGGGAGCTTGGTACCCAGATCTCAGTGCGGCAATGGGATTAGTGGTGAAACCTTCAAAATTTAGTGCTTAGTGGGAGATGGTTAGCTCTCTCCTTCCCAAGGGATGGACGGATGCAGTTCTCATCTGACCCAAGGTAGTTACCATAGGTAAGGTTGTTGAAAGAAAAAGAATCTCCCACTCTCCAGCTTACTGACCAACCAAGTGACCATTGTCACACTTAGCTGACTCACAGTCGTGGAACTGTTGAACTGAATAATTTTTATTTCATGTTTTATATATTCCTTGCTAAATTTTCATATGTATAGCATCTTAGAAATATGACAAAAATTTTAAAACATAGAATTTTTATTTACATAATATGTTAGTACTTATCTTTGCATATAAATAAGTCAAATGTCACTATTATGAACAAATGGGGTCCCCTAAACATTCTCTATCTGCCTCAAGCAGTTCTAAGTAGAGAACTAATTGAGTGTTTCTCTCTCCCTCATTTCTCTTCCCCACAATCATTTACTAAATTTCATAAAAGAACTTGAAGTAACAGTGTAACTAAGGACAAGATTACCAAATTTTATGATTTTATTAATATTTTAAGGGAAGAAGAAGCTGCAGTGAAACTTTAAATCAGGTTTGTTCTGGGAGCAGAGCAAGTCAGCATGGCAGCTTGGTTTTCTTTAGCTCAAAAAAAAAATCCAATTTGATGATTTTAAGTATTTAGAAATGCAGTCACCAATTTTGTAAATCTCATAGTTTGCTCCTATACCAACTTTTTGCCTTGAATTCACAGCAGTCTTTCAAGCCTCTTATGTGCTGGTATTATAGGCGTTAGCCAGCATGCCTGGCTACCTAGTTAAATTTTAAGCATCCCCTGAAAAACATATCATGTTATTCATGTATTTCTACCTTTCATTTTCCCATTCGATGCTTAATATATGTTATGTTTATGTTTTATACCCTTTTATTATAAAAATAAGCTTAAGGAAATATTTTATGTTACACTGTAAAAATTGAATGTTCATTAATATTCATTAGTATTATCATCCTGATGCTATTTTTCAAAATTTTCCCAAAATAACTTTCATTCCATCACTGCATTACTGGCACCAGTTTAATCTAAACTGTGACTTCAGAGTCTAATGTGCTGGTCAGAGAGGGCCATAAGAATCTATTAAGTGACTGAAGAAATTCAGGGTACAGAATTCATCTGAAAGTATAAACAAACCACACAAAACGATCCTGACCTAATTGAGCCCTTTACATTACAAGAAAAGATCATCTATTCTTTCTGTTGATTCTTCTCTGGGCTTTGGAGAAAATTTAACCACATTCAGAAAGAGCTATTTCTCTAAGACCATTGGGAGAGTTTTGAGGCTAAAGTAGGGCTACTTCAGTTTATTTTAGGCCAAAATAAATGGACTAGACTGTCAAAGGCAGGTGACATATTTGATATGATAAAGTCTGAGGAGGACCCTTCAGATATAAAGCGAGAGACTTTATTTCTGACCCTAGTACAATCCAGTTTATAAAAGAATCAATTTATTAGGAGGGGAATAGTGATAAATTCTTCAAATAAACAAACAAACAAGCAAACAAAAATCTTTGTAGAAAAACACAGAAATGGGATTACATTTTCATGGGTACCAAATGGGAACACAGAAGAGAAAGAAGTTTTACTTTGTGTTTTTAAATATGTGACTGTTGGATATGAAACACAAATGAGCCTTGTTATATAAACAGGTAACTAAATATTAGAAAGCAGAAAATGGTGTGTTGAGGGAAGTTATTAGCTGTCAAGATTAAGTGCTAAGGAGGGATAGAGCAGGAAAATGGCACTGAAGGCTTTATGATGTCATTGGAACACATTGTACTTTATTCTTGATCACACAGAAAAAAAGTGCTCCATATGACTACAAATGCACAAACTCGACACAGTGGAAGCCTTGAGGGATGAGGAACTGCTTGTGAGGGTGCCTCAAAAGGGCAAGTCCTGAACGTGGGAGGTGTTGTCTACACCTACCACTAGAAGAAGGATACACACAGCCACCTCAGGCTATGGGACCCAGGCTTTCGACTAAGCCCGGATGGTGTGAAGGACTTTGACTGCTGCTGTCTCTCTCTGCAGCCATGCCACGATTCTGTGGTCACCCCAGATGGCTACCTGTTGAGGGGTAGGCAATCCTGGAGTACCTCCTAGACCAGAAGAAATAGCTCGCTGGACAGATGAAGGCCTATGAGAATCAGTGAGGAGCAAGGAGGGAGGAGAAGAAACGGCTGCAGCAGGCCGCTGCCCAGGACCAAGTGCGGGGCTTCCTGGAGGAGGTGGTCATTGTCAGCTGGCCCTGCAACCCCTTCATGCTCAAGACTGCCACCTTGTCTGGTGCAGATGGTGAGCAGCCAGGGCCCAGTGCAGGGCTCCCAGCCGAGGACAAGGGCAAAGCACCGCCCAGATTCTGGATCCCATCACTGACACCCGAGGCCAAGGCCACCAAGCTGGAGAAACCGTCACACACCGTGACCTCCCCAGGTCTGGGAAGCCGCTGTGCATGTGGAACCCGATGCCCGTGTGCTTCATGTAGGTGGGTGTCCAATCGGTGGACAATGTGGGGGATATCATCGTACTGCAGAGGGGTGGCACAGGCTGCAGGCAGAGATGTCACTCCAGTGATGCAGGCCTGAGCTGTGACGTAATAAACTGGCTGTGTGTGAAAAAAAAAAATGCAGGAACAATTATATGCTGGGCCATGCTAGTGAAGTTGCTTTGACTTCATGACTTCAACATCCATCTTGAAGTAAGAAATAATGACATTTCTAAGTGTTTGTTATACAAATAGAAAAAGTGCAAGGATGAGACTCAGAAATGTGAAGAAACTGCGTGAATAACAAGATGTACTTCACATAGTGGGGCATGACAAAAATCTTGTATCTCACATGGTCTTGGGCAATGTGACCTTACTATATTTATTTAAAAATTAATGTTGATTTTTATAGCTTTAATGTCTATAAACCATTTCAGTGACTGCCTTGCCAATAAAATACAGTCAAGAGGGCCAGTTCCTGAGGCAACCTTAGCTGGACTCTTGGTTTCACATTCTTGACAACCTGGTCAGAATAAATCCTTTGTTTGTCCCGTGTCTATCTATCAGTTGTAAGAAATGAGGGATGTGAAAGTGATGCTGGAGGAGCAGATGTCCTCCAATCTTTGGCCCCTCAATGCCAAACAGTTCTGTAAGGGAGCCACTTCAAATGTCTAACACACTCAAAAATTCAGATGACCATCCCCAGACACTATGTCTGCAATGAAAGTACACAACCACTCATCAAGACAGGCAGCACACAGCACCAGAACACTTAGTCATTTCAAATGAATCACTTAATCACAAGTAAATAATCAGAAATAATGTTCATTATATTGTTTTGAATAATTATCAAGAAAAATATAGTGTGAAGCAAATTAGAAAACTGAAATAACATGTTTACCTTAGTTGACATTGGGAAACTTTACATTCAGTTAAATAAATGGATCCAAAAAGGGTCTGCAGTTAGGCAGAAGTTCTGACCAGAAGAAAATTCCTTGGACTTTACCTAAAATTAGTGTCTGGTCAGGCAAGGAAAATAGAGAGAAAATTAGTGAAGAGAATAAAATATAATAAAAAGAATTATTCATTATTTCTTCTGTAAAAAGTGTTTTATTATCATTTTTTCTTCATCTGCCCTGGAGTGCTCCAAGTCACTACACTCATCACTCAAGGCACATGGCTTTTCTTGAGTTTAATCACAATTTCTCTCCACCAAAATAGGGGGTGGAAATCACTACTTTTTCTTTGGGCTGCTCTATGTAGTTTCCAATCTTTCTCAAATGATTGGCATTAATTATAGATCATCATTCTGGGGAGGATATGTGGTTTTCAAACGTTTGATTTGGTACTGAAGTTTCTTTTTGTTACTCCTGAAGTTGATGCTTATAATTTAAAAGATAGGAAATTGCACAGAATCTTCAAAGAGCAGGCAAGCTCTCTTTTGCAACATTTTATCCTCCAATAAAAGTCTTTTCTGAAAGTTGTATATTTTAGAAATAAATCTAGCTCGTATTGTGTTATTTTTATTAGATCTGAAGATGTTATGGGCTATTAGCAAAAATCTACAACAGGAAATGACTTCCTCTACTCTTTATACGCAGTCTTAAATACGTAAAACTGTGTACGGTCTTATGGTGAGTAATCTTATAATAATATGGCACAGTTTCGTCTTTACAATTTTCCTTAATTGTAGGTCAGAATTACAATAGCCCAGAAAAACCAACTTTCCCTCACCCAGGAGTGATCAGCTGCCAATAGTTCCCCCACTAAGGTTGGGGATTGCTTCCCATTTCCCATTTCCCCAGTTGTATGCTGATTTTTGTCTGGTCAAGCTTGCATGGGTTGTGCATGCTGTCACCATTGCTCTAAGTTCATATGAGTAAGATCCAAGAAGCCTGGAGGACTGTTTCCTTATGGTCATGATAAAAAGAAATCTTTATCTCCAAAGTTTTTT
The DNA here is from genome assembly GCF_000622305.1 of Nannospalax galili. Classification (NCBI taxonomy): domain Eukaryota; kingdom Metazoa; phylum Chordata; class Mammalia; order Rodentia; family Spalacidae; genus Nannospalax; species Nannospalax galili. The sequence goes on along the minus strand of NW_008337804.1, from coordinate 973,852 downwards.
AAAATTATTTTATTTATTATTTTTATTTGATGTGTATGAGTGTATTATCTACATGTATGTGAGTGCACCCACATCGTGCTATGCCATGGAGGCCACAAGAGGGCTTTGGATTCCCCTGGAACTAGAGTTAAGGATGTTCACAGCCACCATGTGGGTGCTAGGACTCGAACCTGGGTCCTTTGCAAGAGCAGTCAATCCTCTTAATTGCTGAACCATCTCTCCAGCCCCCCAAAATTTTTGTTATAATTGATTGATACTTTTCCTTTTTGTGGTCAGAACACATACCCAACATGACTGCATTTTTTTTCTTGCTTTGTTCAGACATCCTGTGCAGCCTATCACTTACACCATCCATATGCTGATAGAAAAATGTGTGCGTGCGTGTGTGTGTGTGTGTGTGTGTGTGTGTGTGTGTACAGTGTGTGTGGCAGCTACTGTATGCAATGTTTTGTAAATAACTCTTTTGTCCTTTTTGAGTAAGTTACAATTCAGTTTTTCTATTTCTTCCTTTAACTTTTTAAAGGTACATACATAGTATAATGTTTAAATACCATGGTTAGCTTTGATAAGTTTATGGAAGTTATATTTATTTTGGTTCTCATAACAACTGAGTCAGTATTCACTAATTCAAATAACCACACATAAAGAAATATTAAGGAAAAAAAACTGTACTAAACAAGTGTTGTTTTTCCTTGCTATTATTCCATGAACAGTACAGTGTCACAACTTTTTTTATATTTTCATTGAATTTTTGTGCATTTCATACAGAACATCTTAATTATCTTTATACCCCTTCCTCATACTTATTCTCTATATCCCTCCTACAGTATTTCATGCATTCTGTCATATATGTTAAGGCCTACCACATCAAGTTAGTATACTCAGATGTCTCTCTGTTCATCTACTGGAGTCTAGTCAGTCTGTCTAGAGTTACTCCCTTAAAGAAGGCCAAATCTCTCACCCAGCACTAATCAGCTACAAATGGTCCCTAGGCTAAGGCTGGAGCCTGCTGATCATTTCTCCAGTTTTATGCTGAGTTTGTGCCTGATTGAGTTTCCATCGGTCTTGTGCATGCTGACACCATACGCTGTAAGTTGATATGAGTATGTTCTCAGAGGCCTGGATGACACAGTTTCCTTATGATCATGTTTATTTACTGCAGATATTTATTTCACATTTGTGTTGTATTAGGTGATACAGTGATTAGCAGATAATCTAAAATAAATAGCAGAGTGTACATTGGTTATATGAAAATACTTTATCATGTGCTAAGTTCAAGATCCCTAGAGGCAAGAACTTTTGCTCTATAGATACTAAGGGATGCATGCTAGGTAATTATCTGTAATGATAGTTTCAAAGACTTTAGTTCTTCCAACAAAAAGAAAAGTAACACAACTTATGTCTTGGCTTCACATAAACCATCATATGATTCTTTTCTTCTCAAAATAGCATTAAATTTTTATGAGAATAAAATTAGGTTATTAATAAATTCTAATTTGAATGAAATAGTGTGACTGCCAGATATTTCTGACCAAATATTAAATACTGTTTGAATTTTTTCATTCTGGTTGACTCAGTCCTCAATATTTTAAAGAAATTCTGCTATGTTTGAATATTACATAATTCCATCTTCATTCCCTAAACACAATAACCCTTTCCAAGTAAAACTGTACTTGTGTACAACAGCAACCAGTAATTCTATGGATAACATACGACACAATATTTTGAATTGCTCTATAATTTATTAACTAAACAATATTTAGAGAATCAGTTGAACTAAGAGATTTTTTTCTACTTTTTGACATTTTCTTTGTACACCTCACCACATGGATAACTAACCCATTGTTTTTTTATTATTTATCTTGATGACTTAAGTACCTTAAACAGTTACAAACTCCTTCATATTTAAGTCAGTTATAATTCTACATAAGAAGTAAATTTCCGAGTTCAGCTGTATAACACTGGTTCCCGTGTCTGCTCTGCTTCATGTGTTACTAAAATCTGACATGGACTGCACTGTTCCATGGTGCCTACCCCACCATGATGGACTGAAGCCCTCTAAAATTTACAGACAAAATAAATCTACTTCCCATAATTTATTTCTGTGAAGTACTGTGATATCAGAAGTAAGAAAAAAATTAACAGATGTAGCAATTTCACAATGTTATTAAAATAAAATTTTAAATGAAATATTCTATTAAGTATTGTAAAAAAATTAATTGTGCAACACCTCAGTTTGAATTAGACGCAGCATGCCTGATAGTCATATGTAGCTAACTGATAATTGAGCATTGCAATTCTAGAAATTCCAAGTAAATTTTTTAAATTGCTCAACCCTAATCTTTGCATAAAATGTCAGAAATGAAAATTTGTTGAACTATTATTATGTTCACTAAACATTACGTGTTTGCCTTTGATCATTAATATTTTTTTCAACAATTCAGTGATAGATTCTTTAACACAATGGGTCCCTTATGTTCATCTCTCAGGTCCCAAAGGCAATTTCTGAAGTCATTTCATGTCAATTTGTATTTTATTGGTATTTTCCTCCCCAACCTATATCTGTTGGTACAGAGCTAACTCCAAACATCACACTATTTCACTTTTGGATTCTTAACTATGAAATCTCTAAACTGTAAGCACTTTCCCCCACAGGATCTTCATTCTGAATCTACCTAAAAATAAAATCTGTGTAAATATTTTAGCAATCTATACCTGTGCTCACATTGCCAATTATTTCATGCATATTACAAGTTTTACCAAGTGACTTAAAAGATAGTTAAGTTGCTAGCCATTTACATTTTCTTTTCTTGAACTTTTGCTTTTTGTTTGCTTTATTTCCACCAGAAATTATTGCTAGAATATGTTTTTCATACTGGGTTTTTACTCAACTGTATTGTGATACAGTAAAGAGACTGTTTTCTATTCATTTTACTCACTGGGTAGCACTACCTCAATCTAGATTCAGTTTTGTTTTTTGTTTTTTGTATACACTCATACATGTGTGTGTGTGTGTGTGTGTGTGTGTGTGTGTGTGTTTGAAACAGGGACTAGCTGTAGCCCCAGCTGACCTGGAACTCACTATGTCCACCAGGCTGGCCTCCAACTCACAGAGATTCACCTGCCTCTGCCTCCTAAGTGCTGGTGTTAAAGGCCTGAGCCACCACACCCGACAGGATTAAAATTTTTTAAAAAATACTTCCTAACATGCATTGGTAGTGGTGTTACTTTCTATCGATCATGAGGAGCATAATTTCCCCGAGTAAAATATCCCTTTTTGTCATCTTTTTATGATAAATCAATTATTCATTAAAGACTGCAAGAAGAAGATAATCTTATCATTTGTAATAAATTTTTGTAATTTCCTAATTGATTAGCTTATGGCAAAATAAATGCTTGGGTTTTATAGCAGATTTTACTTTTTTTGATTTCCTTTATAAAAAAATATTTCGTGGACTGGAGAGATGGCTCAGCGGTTAAGAGCACTGACTGCTCTTGCAGAGGACCTGAATTCAATTCCCAGCACCCACATGGTGTCTACGAACCATCCTTAACTCCAGTTCCAGGGGAATCCGAAGCCTTATTCTGACCTTCACGGCATTGCATGACACGGTTGCACTCACATATATGCAGGCAATATATTCATACACATAAAGTTAAAATAATAAATAAAATATTTTTAAAATTTCTAACTTATAGGTACAATATGTTTGGTGTATACTATCTTAGTCAAATTTCTGTGTCATTTTGCTATCATTCTAGCCACCATTAGCAGCTTCTATATATCTGACAGAGCAGGTTGTTATAAACTCATCATTTGGGGCTAGAATGTTGGCTCAGAGATTAAGAGCATTGGTTGCTGTTTCAGAGGACCTGGGTTCAATTCCCAGCACTCACACAATGTCTAACAGGCATCCTTAACTCCAATTCCAGGGGACCTGACACCCTCTTCTGATCTCCATGGGCACTGAATGAAATGGGTGCACTTACACACTTGCAGACAATACACTCATACACACAAAATAAAAAGAATAAGTAAATTTTTTTTTATTATAAGATCATATTTTGTGAGACTAAAACTTGTGTTTCAGACAGGGAAAATAGTCCATTCTTCTTCTGGATCTTTATAACAAAATGGTAGAATACTTTTGTGGTAGTACACAAATTTTAATACAAATCATAATATAGAACATAGGATTGGCACTTAACAGAATTTGTCTCATATTAAGATTTCTTTTATTCCTATTGAGTACATTATTCTAGGATATTTGAAAGATATATTTCAAATATTACATAATTTTTCAATATTCATACTTTACAATATTTACATCTACCTCAAAGTAACAATACAAACATTACCAAAGCAATATAATTATTCTAATTCTCTTTTCAGTTTATGTTTCATTATAGATTTATTTTGAAATCATGTTTTAAATTAACTTGGAATGATTTGCATGTCTATGGATATAGGGAATTATGCGCACATTTACACACTGCTTCACTTTCCTTTTGATTGCATTATTTGGGGTTTTCAGTTTGATTTTATATCTATATAAAATATTTAGATGGCTATAAAGTAATATTATAAGACCAGGTCTATTTAGAATAGTGTAGCTTATAAAAAATATAAATCTGGAATATCTTACTTTTATCTTGTAGGTAACTTTGTAAATTAATCATTTATTGCTTTATGCCTTCTTTATTATTAGAAATTATTTTTTTATTCTCTTCATGTCTTATAAAACTATCTACTTGTGAAATTATATTACTCATGAATTCGTAGTACCATAGGAAATGAAATATTTTCATTTAAGAATACTTTAACAAAAGCATTTAGTAATTTATAGAAAAGAAAGAGTAAGGAAATAAATTTCAAATCTTTCTTTGCTTACTGTACACTTTCTGGATTAAGAACTTTATATGGAACTAGAGAGATGGCTCAGCAGTTAAGAGCACTGACTGCTCTTGCATAGGACCCAGGTTTGATTCCTAGCACATGGAAGATATGAACCATCCTTAACTCCAGTTCTAGCGGAATCTAAAGCCCTTTTCTGACCTCCACGTCATTGTATGACAGGGGTGCACTCACATACTGGCAGGCGATACACTCATGCACATAAAATAAAACGAAAATAATAAATAAAATATTTTTGAAAGAACTATATAACTACAAAGTTGTTGATGTCTCCATGTAAAACCATATTTACTGTTTTTATAAGTCATGTCTCTTTTAATTGGAATATATAAATTTTTCAGTTTTGGGGGAACAGAGTAGCCTATAATTTAATGTGGCATGTCTATGTCTATGTTTCTGAGTGCTGAAACTGTAGACATGAATTACCACATTCAACCTGGATATATATTTGAACATAGAGAAATTTTTCACAAGGATGCTGAAAGGCAAGTGTTATCCATGAAGAGCTAGGATAACAACTAACAGGTCACCCTCATTTTTGAATTTGGAGTATGACTTTCTTTTATTTCCTCTAGACTTAAGAATGCATTTTTCTAGACTTTAGGATAGAGATCATTAGTAGAACACTTACCTATCATGCAAACTGCCTGGGTTTTATCCCTAGCACTGTAGTAATTAAAAAATAAAAATAATAAAATTTATTTAAAAATTATACATGCAGAGGCATTCTCTTTCTGAATAAGGAGGAAAATTACCCCAATCAGGTTGTACCTATTTTCTAAAAGTGCTATGTATATGCATATCTAAGATTTAAGTAAGAATCCTATTTTAAGTGATACTAATATCTCATTTAATGGATGATAACTCCATACCCGCAGATTTTGCTTTAGGTAATGCAGCCAGTTTGGAATTATTAAGTAGTGATTTCCATTCATGGCTCATTATCACAGAACAAATTTTAAATCCTTTCCATTTTTCTTCTCTTCTAAATTTAGTAAAGGGAAAAGATGTTGATGGTTGAGGTAGCATGTGATTTGCTCCAATCAGAGCATTTTTGTCAGGTGTTTATACTCACCCTCTCTATGAAAGTTTACATGCCTGAAATGCTTGAAGATAAACTTAGAATTCTAATTCTCTCCTTGCCTTGACTGTACATCTGGTGATATTCAGTATGTTTATTTTAACCAGAAAATAATTTTTAATCTATAGTTCCTTTAGAAACTCCTTATTTGGCCAAAGATAGATTGACCTTTTCATACTTATTGCACACAGAGATTTAAAACCAAGTATCTTGTCCATTATATTACATACTTTAAAATAAACACTTAGGAATTGTGCTCCCAACTCTTGTATTTTTTATGCTAATATGCATAAATTATGGAAATGTACTTAGTTATAAATGGAAAAAGAAGGAGCACATTCATGGAGACAAAGAGCACAGATCAACAGAGAACCCTAAATTGTGGAAAGGAAAAATACTCTAAGAAAGAAAAAAAAGTTGTAATACATGCAACCCATTTAGCACCGATCTGTAGTGAGTGCTACAACGTCCCATCATAGTGCCACAGTTTTCATTTAGTCAGCCTTCTATAGTTATCATTAGCATGCGTATCAAGACTAAAAGAATAATGCAAATAATGATGGTGATGATGATGATGACAGGGACAACTGTGCTTTAGAAAATATCCACAAGCATATTTGTTTTGAGGCATGCACAGTCATGTCAGTATAAAACATAAGCTAGTTTTATAACTGTTTTGAAGAATTCAAAAATGAGGTCTAAGGCAGCTGAATACACGCACAAAGGTAAGCATTGATTAACTGAATGATTGTAGGTAGTCTGAGCAATCTTGGACAGAATTCTGTATCCACTTATATAACTCTATTTTTAAAAAGTATTTATCTATCCCATCATATTATATTTTTAAATTATATGTGTCTATTTTCTCTCATTATAGTGGATAATTCAGACTTGCATCTAATTCATATCATTTTATAAGACCTGGGATAGGATTAATGATTTTTTGAATTAGAAAGGAGAGAAAAATACCTCAAGGCCTAAAGAGAATCATGACAAAAGAATACATTGAAATTGAAATTAGGGGGAAAACGCATGAGCCAAGTATCTTCTTCCTTTCCAATTTCTGCTTCTTATATTGCCCTTCTGGCAATTAAGCTCCTTTTCATTCAGTTCTTAAGATACTGAATTATAAATATTGAAAAACCATATTCATTGAAAAATGAAACACTTTCATTTTGGAATAAAGGATTTAGTTCCTAAGAGCTGAGTTCCTGAACTGAATTTCCCATTTGTGGTATTATATTTGTTATCTGGCAGTTCTACATATAAATGAGGTGACATATTATTTTTCTAAATTCAAGATATTTAGCCATCCCTTCAAAAATATTCATTTACTTTTCAAATATAGAGATTTGGGTTCTGAATTGATGGTTTCTTTTCAAACAGAAAATTGTATATTAATTTTCCATGCCATATTTTCAGATGAATCTTATCGATTTTTTGTAGATATTATTGCAGATGTCTGGTGATGTTGATGTAAAATAAATTCAGATATTACCTAAAAGAAACTAAAAGATAGTGTATGCTGCACCAAATATGACTGACATGGCCTGGAATTCAAGTTGCCCAAAATAACATTGCTCACTGTGGCAGAGGTTATGTGAACTTTTATAGTTATAGGATAAAAAGAAATAATAATACCTGTTGTTTATTAAATACATTATTGGGGACATCAGGTTACTGCAAAGTGGAAAGACTGCTATAGCTGTCCCCTGCTGTTGATGGCTTTTTTTTTCCCCTTGGATTCATAGAAGATAGCTAAGAATTACATACTATTAGTTTTGAATGAAAGTCAGAGGATGTTAGATTAGGTAAAGAGGTGAGGAAGGAACAGTTATTAATGGGACTAAAGACAAACTGAGATCATTCTGACTTTGAATCTGCAAGTTTTCTATTTCCTGAAATTAGGAAGTTCTGGTCATTCAAGCAGACTTGCAGAATCTTTAACACAGGCATGATTTATTTTCCTGATAACTTCATTTCAGTATCAAATACAAAATTTGTTATTTTTATTGTTTTCACAAAAATAAACAAAAGCATTGAATATTTTCTTCACTGCTTCTGCTCTTTGTTTTTCTTATAAAAGTAATTTAGAAACAGTAGAACTCAATAGAGATGCAACACTCTCATATGTATGGTGTCTTAAGAATTAGGACAGGTGTTTCTAACCACTGTAAAACCTGTATTTATCAGCTACAAATAAGTAATCAAATAAAATAAAATCCTATTTAAAATTTTATATTATTATGAACAAGGTCTGATTTAATCTTCATCTTCAAAAGGTGATGCAAATTAAAAAAACCGATTATAACCATGAATGAGATAAATAACTATATCTATATCCATAACATTGGCTGCAAACCCACAGATGATTTGTATAATAGTAGAGATCTGAGTGTTCAAAAAAAATGAACCATCATGCACAAATTTTATAAAGACAGTGATTTTTGACTTTTCTCTACCTACAATACTGTATGAAAACTTTTCATTGTTATAACATGTAACTCTGGGTCACTTCAATCACATTTCTGGACTATAATCATTGATATTTGATTCAGAATAAATTCTTTCCTGATTTCCTTTGAAAAAATGAATGACTTATAGGATATATGAACACACAATTCCTCATTAATTTGAACTCCTAGTGTTTAGAAATTTGAAATTAATGTCATTTCACTCATGTTTGCTTACATTTTTCCTCTGAAGTACATAATCCTTACAATTGTGAAGAAACAATATATTTTGAAACTTGTTTAAAATCATGAGGCACATTTTATTAGGAGGATCGCCATGATGTGTTTTTACCATTAGAGAAAGAAATTTATCTCAACTCTGAATATGGCATAAAAAACAAACAGATTTTCTTACAGGAATATGGGAAAGTCCAAGAGTGGAAATTTGCTAAAAGGAAACACTATGATTAGGATGCATTCTGGGTAACAAAGTTCAACAAGATTCTTTCCGAAGGCAGTTATCACAAAGGAGATAATGGAAGATGAATCTGGGATCTGATATCGATAGTGATCAGACATGAAAGGTATCACTTTTCACTCCAGTAACATGACAGGTTTCATATTGTAAATAGGTGCCCCATTACAAGAACAAGGGATGAAGACTAGCTGAGAAAGGACTCCAAGGTGCCTGTCTGGAGTTTGTTCAAGCATCCCTCAACTCTCACCAGCAAGCTTCCTTATGCAAGAGAGTTCAAAGCACACAGAAGGGTGCAGCTGGCTAAGTTTTAGAGAATCAGAGACTCCAGAGTTTGTGTCCTTGGATAAGGCTCCTTTATTGAACTTCACCCACCCAAGGTTCAAGGACTACTGCCAAAGAGGGGGTGGAAAGATTGTAAGAGCCAGGGTTGTTTTGTGAACATAGGGAAACAGGCTTTCAGGTAACTGAAAGCTTGCTCGTGTGAACTTGTGGCAATGATGGCTTCAAGCACAAAACCCCTAAACTCAATCAAACAAGGACCCAGACTGGTGTGAGCAAAATGACCGGCCAGCCAACACTAGCCTCAGAACTGTTGAAGACTGATTACTTCTGGATGAGGGAGAGAAGACCTTCTTTTAAGATATCTAGACCGGCTGACTAGATGCCGGTGGATGAACTTGCACAGAAGGAAATCTGGGTAAAATGCTTGACCAGGTGGAACTGGTCAAGAATACATGAGGCCCCGGGGTGGGGGTTGGGGGCATGGATGGGGGAGAGGGTCTTAATTTGAATAGGAATTGTTGTGTGAAATGTGCAGACGTTCAATAAGAAGTATTTAAAAAAGAAAGTATCAATGTTTAAAATACTCTTTATGCTCTAATCTGATTATAAACAATCAGCACCTCTGTCTTGTCAGTATATTTCTATATAAACTTAGGTGTTCCACTCTATGATAAGGGGTTGTCTGGAAGAACATTTTTGATAAAGATAAAATTTAAACTTTTGCTTCTTCTGTTGCCGTGCAATCTTTGCCTTTGTCCTTTTCTATGAACTCTGCTGGTGTGGGGGACACAGTGCAATGCTGGTGTGCTTCTACCAGTCTATCTCTAACATACTGTGGTGAGTCCAGTGCTAGCATGTAAGTAAACATGAAATATAAAAGAGTCATCTGCAAAAGTGATTAAAACATAGACATTACAAACAATGGTAATAACTTACCTATTTCTGGAAAAAAATATGCCAAAAACTGTCAGTTGAAGAAGGGAAGAAATGACAGATCTATAGTGGAATTTCTATAACTAAGGCTCACAGAACATAGCAAGACTACTAATGTATCTCTCAAATCTCACCAGTGATGCTTTCTCATGTATCAGAGGGCAAGGAGCACAGAGACACAATTAGCCCAAATACAGAGAATAAGAAATTACAGAATGTGTGTCCCTGGGTAGAATTCCTATATCATATCTCTGTATCCAGATCTCAGGGACTGTTGTGAAAGTAAAGGAATAAAATTGTAAGAGCTAAGGGTAGTAGATGACCACAAGGAAACAAGAGTTTTCCAGGTGTCTAGGAAGTTGCTCATATGAGTTTTCAGAAATGAAGACAGCATGCACAAGACCCATGCAAACCCAAACCAGACAAAAACCCAGCATGAAATTCCAGAGGTGAGTAGGAAGGCCTCACTTCAGCTAAGAAATTATTCTCAGCTTATTGCTGGGTGAGGGAGGCCTGGTCTTCTTTAATAGAGTGATTCCACATAGTCTGACTAGGCTCCAATGCACAAATGCACACTAAGAAACGTCTACAGACACAAATGTAACTAAGTAAGCCTTAACATGTATGATAGAGTGCCTCAGGTGGGGAGGCAATGGCGGGTGCATTTCGATCAGTTTACTGACAACAAACTATATAAAATCAGGTTCTCACAATACGGTTTTATGAGATATGCTAGGGACATAATCCAGGAGTTTACATATGTTAATCTATGCATTAACTCTGAGCTATATTCCCAAAAGATTGTTGCTGTCACTGTGGTTGCTGTTGTTTGAGACAGGTTTTTGCTGTGCAACAATCACACCAAGTTAGTATCTATGATCTTCCTTCTTCATCCTCCAGAATTCAGTGATTATAGCTTGCACTACCACACCTGTCACCTAAGATTTCAAATCTCTTTATTATGCAATCAGAAGTAAATATATGCCCTTATAACATTTACCAAGTAATTTCAATTACTGATAACTCTTCTTTGAGCTATTTTTAAGAATTGATTTCTGAAGTTCATCTTTCCATTTCAATATCATGTTAATTAGCCAATTAAACTATAGAGCCTCAAAATATCACTTAGTTAATATTAATTTTGCCTTCAGGAGTTTTCAGTTATGGTCTCCTATTTATAAACTGGTTTAGTTTAACTAATGTAAAGTAAGTTCCAAGTTTTTCTGCAGAAAGTTCTCTAACACCTACAACTTTTTTTTTCTTTTTAGATTTTACCAAACAGGGATTATAGGCATGAATAAGACCTGTTCTGGACAACAATTTATGCTAAAATAGGATTCCAGGGAGGTGAGCAGGAAATTATAGTACAATTTGTTAAATTTAATGATGAAATTGAGTATGAGGTGAAAGAAAAGGAATATCTACCACAACCTTAGAGGAAGATCATAGAATCTTAATAAATGTGTCTAGAAAACTAGATATGGGGGCTAAGGAGATACCTCAGAGATTAAGACCATTTGCTACTCTTGCAAAGAACTTGAGTTCAGTTCTTATTACCCACATGATGCCTGATAATTGTATCTCCAGCTCCAGGAGATTCAGCACCCTCTCCTGGCCTCCTCAGGCACGTGTCATAAACACATAAGACATTAAAAAAAGAAAAATGAATAGTCTATAAGCCTAAATATTTATATGCCTATATATGCATATATATGCACATGAAATTGGATTGGCCTAGTAAGATGGGGTACAGATAGGTGAGGGAATCTAAATACAATATAAATATATTGTATGCAATTCACAAAATATTAATTAGAAAAAACTTGATATGATGAAGATATTTTGTATTACATATTCAGGGTTTTCAAGATAGCAATTGAGTTGCTTCTTTGGTTGGTCAGTAATAAAGGCAAACCTCCTACCCATAATTAATGAAATAGGTTGTGTGTTATGTGTCAGTAATATATATAAAAGTAAAGTAAGTCCCAAGATTTTCTACAGAAAGTTCTCTAAGGCCTACAACTTATATATGAGTGTCTGTGTGTGTGTGTGTGTGTGTGTGTGTGTGTGTGTGTGTTTGTACATGTATATCTTTTTCTTCTTCCATACCTTATTCATTTTATACAAAAAACATTGCTCACTTAGTTTTCTTTTCAGGTGTGTAATTTACCATTCCTACTGAGCTCTGCTTTTCAAGAAAATATTTAATTTTTTTAGCTTGTGCCTTCCAGACATAACAGGGACGCTCGCCCATAAGATCTCAACAATATTGTTGTCTAAACAAGACTTGCATAATGACAACACCTGTTGACATGCCAATGTGGATGGAATGAGATTTCAAATAGGTTCTCCAATTATATGTGATCAGCCCTACACATGTGTACATACTAGTACCAGTTAACCTACACACATGTACGTGCTAGAACCAGTGAATGGGATCAATAGGTTTTATGTAAATATGTTATATGAGTAAATAAGATAATAACTACATTAAGATAATAATTAAAGACAATATCAGGATTTTGAAAAATAGTGGAGGGAACATAGCAGTTGGAAGAGAAGAAGGAGGAAGGAAATGATGTAAATATAGTACTCATGTATTTAAAACAACTTTTTCCATTTAGATGCCCATGTTGACTTGTAGTCTTCTACCACAAAGTGTTCTTGAATAACTTCTCAAATATGTGATCTTAGGCATGGAAATTGTATTTATGTTTGAGTACAAAGTCTTTCATTCTTTCTAATCCTGAAATAATAACTGGAAATGTGAGAAAATTTGAAATTTCACTCATACAAACTACATGTTATAAGGGCCGTGATAACATCTTATTTCTGGCTAGCAGTCAACTCCCTCATTTCTCCAAATAGCAGAAATTCATTGAACAACAAATGCTGCTGTTTCTTTCAGGCTTGGCATTTTAAAAATTATTTATTATCACTTTTTAAATTCTTAAATATATTGGGGGAAATTCTAGCTTGACAGAATCCCTAAAGCCATGAGTGAGCTCAGCAAATCTGCAACAAACATCTTGTCTGTTTTCAAGAGAGAAGAACAAAAAGAGGAGCATCAGAAGTCACCACAAAATACATGTGTTTGACCTGGGACTTAAGTGTATTCTTAGTAACTGAATATGAAACTGCAAAATGCCCAACAATGACGCATCTGCCATGAAACCTCTACAACTAAGGCTCACAGAACATAATAGAACAAGGCATAGAGAGAATACCAACTCTCATTCAACTCTCATTAATAAAGGTCCCTCATGCAACAGAGGGCAATGAGCACAAAAGATCACAGATGGCCAAAGCATAGGGAATAAGTCTGCAGAGTGTGTGTCCTCAAACAGGATTCCTATATTAAATTTCACCCACTCAGGACCATTGTAAAAGAAGGGGTGGAAAGATTATAAGAGCCAGGGAATGTGGTACATGATCATACAGAAACAGTCTTCCAGTCTCCTGGGACCTTACTCATCAATCTACAGCTATGGTGTCAGCATGCACAAGACGCCTGCAATCTCAAACACTGAAAACCCCAACATAGAACAGTGGAAATGGGAAGCAGACCCCAATCTTAGCCAAATAACTACTGATAGCTGATTACTGCTGGGTGAGGAAGAGCTGATCTTCTTAAACGGAGGGACTCCAGATAGACTGACTAGACCTCAGTGGATGAACTTGTATTGGGGAATGTCTGGGTACACTAACTTGACTTGCTAGGTCCTAACATAAATGACAGAATGGATGAAATCTGGCATAAGGGCTATGGGAGCATATGGATTTTGGAGGGGGCATAAAGATAATTGAGATCCTTTGTATGATATACACAAAAGTTTGAAGAAAAACAAATTTTTAAAAAACTCCAAAAAGAAACAGCTTTGGAATTTTGCAATAAATAAAGCACATACTTATCATATTGCTGTTTGTATGAGCTACCATAAAGAGCCAGTGTGCATAGGTCTCTGTTCCACATTTACTCCATGACAATGTGTTCAAGATACTGGTCAGGAATCAGATCTCTGCACAAGACATAACTGAACCAAATCGTTTGCAGGCTAATTCAATGAAGGGGACAAAACTTTCTTATTGGGACATGAGTTTCATTGCTTTGTGTTCTAAAACGGTTGACAGTTCTCTGCCATGTGATCCTCTTTCACATGACAATTTTTTTCATCAAATCAGGTGGGCTGATAAAGTGAAATAAGGCACAACAGTAGAAAAAAATACATTTTTTTGCGAATGTATATTTTTATTGGATTTCTGTTCATTTCGTAGAAAATATCTCAATCATCTTTATACCCCCTCCCCGTTTTGCACCCCCTATGCCTACCAGAGGTTTTCATGCATTTTGCCATATATGTTAAGGCCTATTGATTGAAGTTTGTGTCCCCAGATGTCCCTCAGTGCATGTTCATCCACTGGAGTCTAGTCTATCTAGAGTCTCTCCCTAAAATAATACCAACTCTCCTTCACCGAGCAGTAATTAACTGCCAATAGTTCTTTGGCTAAAATTGGAGACTACTGTCTATTTCCCCAGTTCTATTATGGGTTTTTGTCTGATTGAGTTTGCATGGGTCTTGTGTCTGGTGACACCATTGCTGTAAGTTCATTTTTGCAAGTTCCCAAAGTCCTGGAAGAATCTGTTTCCTTACAGGAAGGATTATCTGCCCAACTACCATGTTCCCTTGTTTAGAAGCAAAATACTCATTGAGAAGATGTCACACAAGATTATGATTCTATGGTGGATTCATTGGGGATCCCAAGTAAAACTGCATTAACACAATTAGATATTTGATAGATAGATAGTATCTGATAGATGGATAGATAGCTGATAGATTACAATTATAAAGAAGATAGATGATAGTAGATAGATAGATAGATAGATAGATAGATAGATGATAGATAGGTGATATATGACAAATGGTAGATAGATGATAGATAGATGATAGATAGATAAATAGATAGATAGATAGATGGAAATAGATGATAGATAATTTTTGTTATATTTAGCCAAAACAACAGCTTGTAGTTTAGTCCTGATTTTGAAAACTATAGGATAAAGATATTATCATCTAGCTGAATCAAATGTATTTGGTAAGATTTAAGATGACGTACTTTAAATGACTCAAATTTCAAAAATTCATATGGATTGTGCTGTCTGAAATTAACAATGGAAAAGCTATCTACTGTGCCATGGAAGAAAAGATATCAAGTACATGGTTTAGAGGCAAAAACTTCATGAAATGCTTTTTGGAAAATTCTACATGCAGGCAATACATGCATACACATAAAATAAAAAAAATAAATTATTTGGAAAATATTATTTGGATAAGATATCCATAATTATTGTTTTAAAACTGAGACAAATAAATTACTACTGAATTGTGAATGACTGGAAAAATAACTCAATGAAAAATATTTTGCATTGCAAAACTGAGGCCAGCATATAGAATCCTGGAGTGTTGAAAGGAAAACATGACAGCATAGCGTGAAACTGATCACAGGAAACATTTTAATTTAACAGTGTATACTATTTAATTAAAACCAGTAATTTTTAGTATTATTTTAGTAAGCCTGTAACATAAGCAAGAGAGATTTCACAGTTCCCAAATGTGAACAGAATAGCCTATATTCTAGCAAAAGTTAATATATTTCCTGCTGTAATAAAAGAGATCTCACAGTTTGCAGCACCTGGAAAAGTGAACAAGAAGTAAAAATAGTGACATCGTTTCTGGAAAGACATCATTCTACCAAGGGCAAATATTTACAGCTCTTTTTAAATAATCAAAGGATTCCCAAAAGAGAATTCCACTCTTAGGAAAAAATACAAAGAACTCGAGTTGGTTGGCCATGACAAAGCACATAGAAATACAAGCATCCGAGTCATTAAAGGAGGACGATGAAGAGGAAGTTAATAGTTGTCACTTCTCAGTAGCACTATGAGAAAGATAAGTCAGACAAAAATTATATTCTAGTGACTGGGTTTACCGAGGGTAGCAAAAAATATAAACCCATAGCACTTATGACAACAAGCACAAGACTTGTGCAAGCTCAAGACCATCAGGGGTCCAGCATGAATAAGGGAAATAGGCAGGAAGCCCCAGCCCTATATAAGGATCTATTGTCAGCTGAAAACAGATTAAGGTTTTCTTGCTTGTGGAATGCTTGGTAGATTAATGAGGCTCTAGGGCATGGATCCACCCATACCTAGTAGCACTTGGGAATTACAGAATGGAATAAATAGGACGATTAAAAAAAAAACAAATTTTAAATAAAATTTTAAAAATTTCTAAAAAAAATGAAAAGTACTAATGAAGTCCCTGAAACTGTTGGAATATTGTGGAAGGGATGGAGTTAGGCAGCGATCTAAATATGATCCAAACACATTCTGTGAAATGTGGAATCAATAAAAATTTAAGGAGCTCAAGAGAAGCCGGACCATAGGAGAATGGTATTATTAAGCTAGAAAGGGGGGAAATGGGGGCATCTTAATTGGGAAAATCATGATGGAGGGGTTAGACAATGTGAGAGAGAAATAATCCCTAGCTAGTTTTAAAAACCAGAGGGAACCATATTAGTCCAACAACCTACTGACAAATTATACATAGCAATCAAGAAATATATGTCTAGGTAAGGTTTATAGGAGAACAATTGGGCTTTGCCCAAGATTTATCCACATGGCACACAGTAATTAAAAGTACCAGACTGGTGGAACTAACCTTCTTGGATGTTTAACAGACACACTATGAGGCCTATAATAATTTGGTCAGACGGACATAAAGGACGTTTTTGCTCCTTGGCCTCCTAGGTCGACTAGTTCCAGGGGACTATCAGCATCTCATAAAATGTCCTGAAATTGTGGTGGGTCACCTGTCCTCTTGAAAAAGGAGTCTGAGGAGACCCCACCAGATGGATTTGAACCACTGTTCAGTCTACAAAGAAGAGGAAGCATAAAAATATTTGAGGAGGAAGCATAAAAATTTACATCATGTTAATTAGTAGAGGTGATAAACATTATCACTGAAATCTACCCGATGACTTTACAGACATACACAGGTGCCAAGGATCCAAGTGCAACTGATTATGACTAGTAATAAACAGATACATACAGATTAGAGATGCATGTGCCAACAGCTCAGGGTTAGTAGCAAAAACAATGAGTCTTTCTGTAAAAAACAGTATATTATAAATGAAATGGAGATCTTTTTAACGGTTAAAAACTCATTCAATTTTATGTCTTACAGGACTTATACTGAATTCAATATTGTATAACTGTATTAATTCAACAGCAAACCTAAAAATTTTATAGCCACTTTTGAAAGAGCTGTATCTTTGCTCCGGAAACTGTTATTGAGCATATTAAAGCTGTAATGATATGCTTCTTCTAAAAAATAAAAGATATTAAAATATGTAT
>NW_008337804.1:954214-956080 GCF_000622305.1 Nannospalax galili | reverse complement strand
TGAATTTTGTTGAAAGCATCTTTTTCACATCATTCAGCAGCACAGAATTAAAAAGCGACAGAACTTGTATGAGAATTTAGCACTAATATATTAAAAAATTTATGATACTAAATATGAAATCAATGGCATTGCTTTTTCATGTATTATTACATCCAAATTAAATCTTACAACTATTCAATAGATTCAACATACACATTAAATATGTGTTCTTTCACTACATTATAATGCTGAAATTCTAATGTTAATGTGATATTAGAGACAAGACTTTTGAGCAGTTATCATGTCATGCATAGTATAGGAAGCATCAAGAATAAAATTAATAACTTTATAAGTGATATTTCAGTGGACTTCATCATTTTTATCATTTATGAACATAGTAAAAATACAGAAATCTCTGAACTAGAAATTGAGCCCCCAGCAGATCCTGTATTTGATGGCACCATGATATTGGCCTTCTCAGCCCATAGAATATTACAATTAAAGTTCTGTTCCTTGTATACTTAGAGAAACTTGATGAACTAAAACTATTCTTGATAAATTCTTGTTCAGTGAATAAATATGCTATGCTTTATCATATTGCATTGATGACTGTACTATGTTGTTTTGCCCCATCTAACATATATATTAGATGTGTGCATACATGTACAAAAAACATAAAACTATAGAGGATCATTTCAAAATCTGGGATGCTGAGAAAACATAATATTGGACACATACTATGATTTTTAAAATTGGTTTTGTCTCCAAAAAACTTACTTTTCCAAAAATCTTCCAAAGGAGGATGCGTTTTTTATTAGAATATGCATGAAATATTTGTTGTAATTACCATTTATCCATTTGACTTCATGTTTCTACATATTAACAAAAATTGAATATATTTATAAATAAGAATGATAAAATATAAAGCTGTAGGCAATGACATATATCACTTGTTCATTTATTTATTTATTAAATATATATCTATTAATAGTTACTATTTGTCCAGCATAACTAGAAGTGTTGGGTATCATGGATTTTCTTTCAGGCATACAGTCACAGAGCAAAATCCTCACATTTTCAAATAAAAGAGTATAGTACAATCATACATAAGTATATGTTTTATACATTATATATGTTGGGTTTTTTGTTGTTTGTTTGTTTGTTTGTTTGTTTGTTTGGGGTCTTTTTGAAACAGGGTCTCCCTGTAGCCCCAGCTGTCCTGGAACTCACTATGTAGACCAGGTTGGCCTTGAACTCACAGAGATCTGCCAGCCTCTGTCTCCCAAGTGCTGGGATCAAAGGCATACACAACCATGCCTGTCATATGCACATTTTTATATGTGTATAGAAATATTTTTAGCATGTGAATATCAAATATGCCATACATACATGCGTATTGCTAATCAAATTTTCTGAAAAAAGCTGTGACTATAAAGTTGGACTGACTGATTAGAAATTCAGTGATGTGGAGAGGTTAGACATTTTCAATTCTAGAGCACTTCATGATACTTAGCCACCTTAGGAGCCATTTGTTGCACTCCAGTGTACTTGAATTAGCATCTTTGTGACCATTGAATAAATCCTTTGGGGATTTTCAAAGAGACCCCTAGATTCCATCAACCAAAGGGATAAGAACGTTGCCGAATAGCAGCTGAGGATTCTGGTAGAGTTTTACATCCATTGCTGTAACCCACCTACCTGATGCACCACCAGGTACAGTTATTGAAAAGTTTTATGACTTTCTTTGTTATGTTACTATGAAACATTCACGTAATTACTACTTCAGTAAAACTTGGTATTTGCAGAAAACTGAATCTGTGTACTCAGGCCTCAGTCACTCAGGGCTTTTTTGCTTCTATGATGTGAGACCAGTTTCTTTTATCAACT
>NW_008337804.1:941168-953977 GCF_000622305.1 Nannospalax galili | reverse complement strand
CTTTTATAAACTATATATACATAGCTATGTGTGAATAAATATATATATATATATATATATATATATATATAATTTTTCTTCTGCTAGGTACTCTGAAAAATGTTCTTTATTTTAAAGCACTAACATTGGAAAATATCAATTTCTTATTTTTCATTTTCGCCTCGTTGCAGTGTAATTAGAATATTTGCATTTTATAAGCATATATTCCTTTTAATTTTTAAACGATTAACAGCATCAATTAGCAATGTTGTCATGTAGCACTCTAATCCTTAAGGAACACGATTAGGGAATGGTATTAAAATAAGTGCTGATAGCTGTAGCTATGGCAGCAGACTAGCATTATATATAAATGTTTTAATAAAATGACCTAAAATGCCATCGCATTAAAAAAAGTCATTTTTTTCCAGACTCTTTTTATGTCATGAGACATTTACATTATTATAAAAGTCTCTCCCAGTTCTAAATCCTGTGATTTTTTTTTAAATAGCAACAAATCTGAATATCCATAAGGGAAGTATATTGTGAGCCAGAAAGTTAATGATAAAAAATCATAGCACACTGGTCATTCATTAATATTTATATACAAAATAAGCAAACTCAGATTTAAAATCATGCCTTCATTTTGTTTAATGTTTGCTCAGGATTTGTTGGATATATCTACCAGTTGCATTTTCCAGGAAGATTATGGAAAAGAGACAACCCTTCATGCAGGGGACACCACATAAATTATCAAAGTTTTCTCAATCCAGTGTTTTCAAAATACCAAAAACAGAACTATGAGGATTCTATAGCAAGCATTCAGACCCAGTAGCCACATCTAAGACCTCTGAACTAGAACCTTCTGATTTATCAGAATTATTGCCATCTATGATAAGTTTGTGCAACTCTGCTGATATCAGTGTAACAATAGAATTAACATTGTGTAAAATGGCAGTTGGTAGCACAATGAAAATGGAAGCAACAGGTTAATTGAAGTTGCTATCATATCTAATTTAATCATCATTTAATGATTAATCTGATTCAATAAGAATGCCATGTATTCCATACCTGAATGCCCAGTGATCCCAACCTTTAGAAATTTGGACTCCAGATCTTATGAAGAATGTGGTGATAATATACCCATGGAGATTTCCAGGGTATTGCAGATAGAAGTTAGGGAAGGACAGACAACTGTTACTGTTAAGCAAGGTGGCAGAGAGCAATTAATCCATGCAATTCATTCTGATGATGACTTTGCCCCTAATACCCACTGCTACAACAACCTAACTGAAAACTCTCAAAGGTAATCAATTTCATGGGCTCTCACTTTTGGTTCCGGAAAAAAAAAATGTAACTGTACTCTTATAATTCTGGAGAAGATATTCAAGGACAAAGATGAAATTTCCAAATACTCCACAGTGGACATCTGGATAAAGATTTGTCAGAAAGGAAAAAGTAAAGTACAGACAAAAATTTAGACTTCTGTTGACTACTCCACTTACAGCAAACCATTTGGAAGGATTTTTGTAAATAAATAAAACCATTATTTTTTGTTTTTGTCTTTTTATCCATATTTTTAAAAAAATCTTCTTGAGAAATTTACTCAGGTATACAATGAAATATGATTATATCTATACCCCATTTCCTCTTTCAGATTTCTCCATATCCTCCCAATATACCCCCTTCCCAACTTCATGTCTTTATTTTTTTAATAATCCACTAAGATCAGTTAGTGGTTTGCATAGATGTGGGGCCATCCACTAGACTCTGAGAAATGTAACAATGGTTATAACCTCAATAAAGAATGATTCTGTTTCCTCTAGCCACTATCCACTAGTAATGGTTTCTTAGTATGTATGGGGCCTGGAGTTGATCTACCTCATAAATGCTGGGATTTTGTTTGGCTTTATCTTGTGACAGTTTTGCGCAGGTAACAACAGCTGCTCTGAGTTTGTGGTTACGATAGCCACGTCATGTCTAGAAGGGCCCACTTCACACCACTCCTTTCCATCCTCCCATCTTAAGACATGCCATCGAGTGAGAGAAGATTATGTTTGATTTAGTATTTGAGGACCATTTATACAGGAATCTTTTATTTGAGCAGTAAGTTTGAAATATAGTTATTTTGGTTCAGTCACTTGCTATCAGGTTAAAAAATGTTTTGATTCCATGTAAAGTAGTGTCTGCAGCCATGTTAATGTTATTGAGAAACCTAAAAAGTAGTGAAAACTTCAGACTTCACATTTGCACTTCTCAAATGTACTTCACGTGTGAGAAATACATGTGAGAAGTACATATACCAGAAAATTTCACATTGTGCAAAACCTCTTGGAATTTTGGTCATGGATTGTAAATTTCAATTTTGCAGCATATTTCTGTGTAAATAACATCATGAAGTAACAAATTCTATCTGATCTTATAAAATTAGTGTTTTCAAATCTGGCAAAGTAAAAAGCACTTATATATTTTTTTAAACTGTCAATCATTCCAAAGCATTTTGTAGATTGCTTCACCTATTGGTCATTTAATTTCATCTGTCAAAATGGAAAATATGTGGGTAGTCTCAGGAAAGTTCAAGCAAATTTAAATGAATTAAAGGTTCAAATAAGTAATTACTGTCATTGAATAAAAGGTTACCTAGGACTAAATCTGACCACTCCATCTATTTTATAGTCTCCAGTCAATGTTAGGGGGTTGTATATCACTGCCACTCTTTTCAAAAAGCTGACACAGGAATTAGTATGCTGACATTGAAAGTCATTTTGCAAGATATTTTGAATGTAACTCAGCATGAGACCTGAGGTCTAAAGATATTCTACTCTTCTTAAATTCTAAGGACACATCTCTGACAGATTAAGTGCTGTAAATCTGTTACAGATAGAGCAACGAGTGCTTTCCAACACCACTCAGTAATCCACACAGAGCTGTCAAAAAAGAAGGCCAATTCTGGATAGGCAGAAATGAAGGATGGCAAGAGAACTTTTTCAATGAACTGTCATGTTAATTTTAATTTCATAAAATGTTTGTCAAAATGTTCAGAGACAGAGTTAATGACAATCAAGGTCAATTACAAGTTCTACTTTAAGCTTTGACAGCAAAATATTAAAATCACCATAAGAATAACTATAAGGAAAATGAGTAAATTACAGGATGTCTAAATAATGGCATGCAAAGAATAAAAATAATAATAGTTTGTTGAATACGTACAACATGCTATTTTGTTGGTAAGGTTTAGTATTTTCAAATTTATTCAAGATTCTGGTCTGAAGTGCGGCAGTGAGATTGAGGGTCACAGAAGAAGGAAGTGTCTGTCAGGACTGAAAGATGGGTCTTGCTAGTCTCAGAGCAATGGCTCCTTTACAATTAAACAGAGACAAAATACTTTGGAATACATTATTAGTGTTACTGACTGTATATCCTAGTGGGAATATAAAACATACAAACAAACAAAAAACTTTGCGACATTATAATACTCTCTCCTCAGAAGCACAAAATGTGGCTCAATATGAAGCCTATTCTTTCTTCCCAGTTTGGTCTGGCAGTTTGTTTGACATGGGCTGTATGATGTAGGAGAATTTCATTTTATCAGTCTGGACTCGGACACACAGGCCCTAGCTGTGTGAATACTGAGGTGGACACTGTGGTCATATCAAGGCACAAAACACTAAATGTATAGACATTAAACACTTCAGCAAGCATGGTCATCACAAAACATGACCACAATAGCACTTTCTACATTTTGTGAGACATAATACTTTGCATTTGATACAGTAAGCTATTTTCCACTGTGGTGAGAAAACTCTAATAAAACCTGAACTGGCTTATGTCTATCTTATATTTTAATTAAATAGAAATAGAAATAGATAAGAATTAAGTTCTTCTCTATTGATACAGGGAACACTGACATGATACCCTGATGCTCTAAGTGTAACTTAAATTTGATGTTAAAACACACACTTATCAGGGAAGAGAAATAGTTGAGAGTAACTGTGGACACATAAACAATTACTCAAATGAGTGTCAAAATTATCTGCAGTTAAATGTAAAATATTGGATTTGGAGTTTATCCTCTAAAATTATACAAAAAAAGTTAATAAAACTTCTAGAGTTGATTTTTAACCAGCAAAAACAAGTTAAAGCTCAATTATCCAGAATATAATAAATATTTTCAGTTATATTCATTTACCTTTACTATCAGTGGTTCAGGGTTATCAGTTTTATTAATCATATACTTTAATTTTTTTATTTTTTGAAAATTTAATTCATGAATGTTGAATTTGTATCATTTCCAACCCTTCCAGTTCCTCCACACTTTTCAGATTCTTTTTAGTTCTTTGGTCATTATTGTTACATATGCATATACATATTTCTAAATATACATAAATAAAATGCACTGAGCTCAGTAAGTTGTGCATCATGTGTTTAGGGCTGATCTCCTGGGATTAGATAAACTCCCAGGGAGCTAGTATCTAGAGGATCTTAATCCTCTCTCCCTAGGCATTCATTAATTACCAGTAGCTCTTTATCTAGAGATGGTGAATTTCACCCTGTGAAATTTCCCTCGACCACATTGGCATGTCAACCGGATTTGTCAAGGTGCAGATCTTGTTAGACTATCACAATGTGGCGATTTCATGGGCACAGTTTCCCTATCATATTTATAAAGCATTATCTAGAATCAGGCCTCCTGTTCTACTGGCTCTTATAATCTTTCCACACCCTCCTTTGTGATGGTCCCTGAGCCTGGGATATTGGAGGAGCACTTGCTAAAGAACTCCTGACAAAAGAAAGCTGTTGGGAGAGGGAGAGTCAGTTTTCTTTACAGTCATAAGGCTAGATAGGTTGACCAGGCTTCGGGGACTGGACTCATATTCAAGATCACTTGAGGATTACAACTAAGACTTGTTATAACTTAAGAAATTATAGAGGGCATGAAGCAGGGGTAGGAAAGTGAGGGGGGGTATTAGAGGATTGAAGGGAGAGTGTCTTAATAAGCTTAAAATGTACTGTTAAAATTCTAAAGGAAATAATAAAATATTTTAGAAATTAAAAACTAATTATAAAACCCTGTTCTTTGTCAATTTCATACAAGTACATTGTGCATTCGGATTCCTTCCACCCCTGACCTTCTATTACCTCCATCCTCACCCATCAAACTTCTCTCCTCCCTAAATTATTTTTCCCACTTTCATGTATTTGTTTTACTTTGTGACCTATTGAGTTTAAGTAGTGCCATCTGTGTGACCAGGGGTTTCATACTTTCCATCGGAACCTAGTGTGCTCCTCAGTGGATTCTCTACTAAATAAAAACTAAAAAATACACACCCTTTTCCACTTCTTCACCATGATTTGCAGTCACTTGTTTTCTTGACTTAGTCATTCTGACTGGTTCAAGGTGAAATCTTACATTACTTTTGATTTACATTCCCATTATTATTAAGAATATTGAACACCTTAAAAAGTATTCTTGGCCATTTTTATTTTTTCTTCTGAGAAAACTTCTAGAAAGAATCATCACTTTCAGCAAAGTGACAAGACACAAAAGCGACTTGCAAATTCAGTAGCCTTTTTATATACTAATGACAAGCAGCCAGAGAAAGACATCTTTGAAACACTCCCATGAAGAATGTCTTCAAAAATAGGTAGGAATAAATCTAACCTTATGTGAAAAGTCTCTACAATGAAATTTTAAAACTTCAAAGAAAGAGACTGAGGAAGACACAAGAGTATGGAAAGACCTCACATACTCATGGATGAATTAATGTTGTGAAACTGTCCATTCTACCAAAAGCAATTTACACATTCAATGGAATAGTAATCAAAATTCCCATGACATTCTTTTTTTTTAATTTCTTTATTGAATTTTTGTATATTTCTTCCTTCTTTCTTTCCTTCCTTCCTTCCTTTCTTCCTTTTTCTTTTTAATATAACATTAACAAATCACTAACTCACTATGTAGAATAGGCTGGCCCTGGCCTCTGTCTCTCTCTCTCTCTCTCTCTCTCTCTCTCTCTCTCTCTCTTTCTTTTCTGTCAGGGTCTTCTATAGACCCAGCTGCCCTGGAGCTCACTATTGTAGACCAGGCTGGCCTTGAAATCACAGAGATCTGCAGGCCTTTTCCTCCAAGTGCTGGGATTAAAGGTTTGTGCCACCACACCCTGCTGTGAATTTTTGTGTATTTCATATGGAACATTTCAGTTTTAAGCATCTGTATACCCTTGTCCCCACTGGCACCCTCCAAAAATACCCCCACTGGAATTCACACATTCTTTCATTTGTGTTAAGGTCTATTGTGTGAAGTCAGTGTCCCCACAAGTTCTTCAGTTCAAGGTCATCTACTGAGGTCTAGTCAGTTTATCTAGAGTCCCTCACTTTAGGAAGATCAGCTCTTCCTCACCTAGCAGTAGTCAGTTCCCAGTATTTCTTCAGCTAAGATTGGGATCTGCTGCCACTTCTCCAATTTTATTCTGAGTTTTTGTCTGCTTGAATTTTTCATGGGACTTGTGTATGCTGACACAACTGCTGTAGATTCATATAAGCAGGGTTCCAGTAGCTCTTAGGACTCTATTTCTATATAGTTGTGCACCTCCAGATATAACTGCAGGAACCAGGATAATAAAAAGGAACCAAGAAGGTTACTGGAAAGAAAGAACCTGGGAGAGAACAGTAGGAGGCAGGTGTTTCTAAGGGAGAAATGGATAAAAATGGGGGATCTAAATGGGAAGTGGGGAGAGGGAGGGTTATACAAGGAATCTTGGGGATAAAGAGAAAGAAGTTCAAAAGAAGTGGGCCATAGGACACTGGTTTTATCAAGGGAGAAATGGGGAAAATGGGAACACTTTAAACAGTAGCCATGACAGAAGGATTAGACAGGGAGTGAGATAGGAGTGATAAATAATGCCTAGCTAGTTCAAAAAATCAGAGGGAAACATATTAGTCCAGCAACCTAAGGACAAATTGCATATACAATATCTCTACATGAGTCCAAATGTATAGCTAAAGGCTACATAACAAGAAATAGTGCCATATAGGAGAAACCTTCCATGAGTTGTTGGCTTCCAAGAATTATGCAGGCTATTGCCACAGTCGCATTAATACACACACACACACACACACACAATGCATATTATTTTATGTATTTAAACATTTTTATTGATCTCCAATTTCATACAAATTTCTTAATCAAATTTAAGCCCCATCCCTCATCTACATCTCTCCCATTTCCCCACAGGAGCTCATGTATTCTGCTATACATGTTACATCCTATCCCTTAAGGCACTTGTACCCAAATGTTCTTCAGTGTAAATTCACCACTGGAGTCTAGTTATCCCATTTAGAGATTGTATGTAAGGCATACTGTCCCTCACCCAGCAGTAATTAGTCTCCAGCCATTCTTAATCTATTGCCAGCTTGCCACATATTTCTCTACTCCCCTTTGGGCCCTTGTTTAATTGAGTTGTCATGGGTCCTGTGCTCAATGCTACCATTGCCACATGTTCACATATTCAAGCTTTCAGTGGCCCGAAAGCCTCTGCTCCCTGTGTTCATGAGTGAACCCTGGCTCTTACAATCTTTCCATGCCCTCTTCTGCAGTGGTCCCTGGACCATGGGTGGATGAGGTTCTATATAGGAGTCCCATCCTACACTCTGCAGTCTGTTATTCTTTAAAACTTGGCCAGTTGTGGTCTTCTGTGTGCATTGCACTCTGCTGTATAAAGAGCTTTATTGGTGAGAGTTGAGGGATGCATTAGTTTTCTCTCTACCCCTTGTTCTGCTATGTTCAGTGAGCCTTGGTGTAGAGGTTTGACTGTAGCTGTGTCATTTATACTGGGAATCTCTCAGATGTATATTCTCTGTGCCTGACCAGATGTGCAATTCTTAAATAGCCTCTATCTATTACAAAAAGAAGCTTCTTTCATGAGTGGTATACAGTATACTTGTGTGCTTGTCTGTAAATATAAGGATCACTATTTAGCATAAAGTAAGAAATTTCAATTGTCTAGAGATATGAAAGAGATAAGGGTTTCTCTAGGATCAATGACCTCTCCTGCCTTGTGTATTCGGTTGAGTTTACAGTGCCACCCATGAGTTCCCGCCCATGGAGAGTGCTTTATGTCCAATTAGATAGCTGTTGATTGCCTCCCAGATAACAGTGCCACTACTGTACCAATAGAGATACTTCGCCACATGGTCCTTAAGGTTATTAGACTTTAGGGCTAGATTGGATCATTGATTGTGTTTCTCCCTTGGTAACTTGTATATCATCATCTAGTGTTATGATAGCCAAATTTCGGCTAGAAAGTTTCCAGGTCAGTTCTTACTCCATTGTTTTGAGTCCTGTATCCTAATTATGTCCTGTCTTCATCAGTAGGATCTTATCTACTAATTCTGGGAGATAACCAAGATGTTTGGAAATAGCCTGTGTTTTTTGAGAGTCTCCTAGACTGTCCTCAACAATCAGTCAAAGGAAGGTCTCTTCTGTCTGGCACTGTGTTCCTTGCCAAGCAGCTCACAGGTATACATGTGCACCAATGCTCAGACACTGTATATGCATTTCTCATGGGGTTTCCAGGGCATCACATTTCCCTCTAGGTTTCCTAGCCCTCTACAATTTATTCATTTCCCACATGGCCTCCCTCTTCCCTCCCTAGTCCCAGGGCTCCCATTATCCCCACCCTCCCACAAATAACACCAGCTTCCCACTATTCTTCCTCTCCTAAGGACACACACACACACACACACACACACACACACACACACACACACATTATGGCTCCTTGCATGTCACTCCCTCCTCTCCTCCCTGCCAAACACTCGCACTTTCCCTGCCTTTCTCTGATTATAGCTGCTCCCCACTATCCCCTACTAATAAAAAGGAAGAGAAATATATTTTTAAAATCTGAAAATTCATATGAAGTTACAAAATACTGAAAGCTAAAGTAATCTTGAACAAATAGAACAATGCTGGAGGAATTACAATACTAGATTTGAAAATATATTACGGAACTATAATAATAAAAACAACATGTTGCTGGCACAAAAAAAGACATGGATATCAATGAAACAAAAAGAAGACGTAAACATGATTGCATGCAGTTACAAACATCAGATATTGACAAACATATCATGAATACACACTGGAGGAAAAACAGCATCTTCAACAAATGCTTCTAGGAAAACAGGATGTATACGTGCAGAAGAATGGAATTAGACTAATATCTATCACCCAGAAAAAAAAAATCAACTTCAAATGGATCAGAGACCTCAATGTGAAACTTGAAATGCTGAATCTGCTAGAAGAAAAATAGGCAGTATCCTACAAGATATAGGTGCAGGAAAGGATTATCTAAATGTGTCTTCAGTCTCTCATAATTAAGGCCAATAAGTGACAAATGGGACCTCATTAAACAAACAAGTTTCTGTAGAGTAAGGGATCAATCAATCTGAGTGAAGAGGAAGACAACAAAGTGGGAAAGAATCTTTGCTAGTTTTATATCTGATAGAGAATTAATTTCTAGAATATAAAAATAACACAAAAAAATTCAAGAATAAAAGACTTTATTTAAAAAGTGGCCTATAGATTTAATCACGCATTTTAACAATGCTTATGTGCATATAATTCTATTTTCATTTATGTTTCATTAAAATTCTATTAAATGTAACAGTTATGTAAATGTGTATTTACACATAGTTATGCCTGATTAGCACTAAGACCCTATTACAGAATCCACATATTAAAAACAGTGCCATATTAACATTCATTCAATACTAAAATTGCATTATATATATTAGGCTTAATAATTTATCTATGTTTAGGCATAGTATAGAATTATGGTGATGTTTAAGAAAAATAAGCTAGAAAAAAAAAGCTAGAAATAAAACACTTGCCAAAACCAGAATATATTTTCTTTTGACTTTTAAAATAAAACTTTGCAGTTATTTCCTTTCTTTCACACATTCAATTCAATACGTTTTCTTTCCTGAGGTACTTGGTAAGATGTGTCTTGGCAGGTGTGATCAAAGTGTTATTTTATGTAATATTCCTCAGTTGTACAGCACAAATTTTCTCTCAGCTTTTCTAAACCTCTCTCACCTTTTTATAAGGAACTGGTGAAAAAAATAAGAAGGATTCCATTTAAAGTCAAGTTTTTTTTGTCTTTTTGTTTTATTTTATTTTTATTTAATAGGAAAAGAATCTTTTCCTACCGTCTGTGTCTCCCTGCGATTCCAGGTCTCAGAATGACAAACTCCTGTTGTTCTGTCACTTGTTTATTACAGAGCATCCCCTTTGACCCTTTTAGGGAAACTGATGATTTTTATGGACTCAAATTGAGACCTATGTTGAAAAATGTGATGTCAAGAAGCTCTACCAATATAGCTTCTTCTATGGCTCTCACCATATAAGTGTTTTCTATAAAGTGTACTTCCAATCGGGTGTGGTGGCACCTGTCTTTAATCCCAGCACTTCACTCAGGAGGCAGAGGTAGGCACATCACTACAAGACTGAGGCCAGTCTGGTATACATAGTGAGTTCCAGGCCAACCAAGGCTACAAAGACACCCTGTCTCAAAAAATGTACTTCTAGCTATTACATAAGTGATTTGCTTTTATTTATTCAAAATTTGCACTTTTCAAATATTGTCAGTACTTGCTATGAAGATAGCCTAAAGAACTCTGAGGACATTTGCTTACTAAAGCCTAAAAGTATACAAGGCACAATTAGAGGCATGACATGTTTATGACCTTACATTGACAAAACCGACAGAGTGGTTAGTCAACTCCTTAGGTCACATGATGGGGTTATTGCTCAAGTCCTTATTCTACCTGGGATGCAGCATCATCACTCTCTCCTGTCTTCTACTGTGATATATAAACATAAATATGTGTTCTTCTCTACTTTGGAAATGAGCCAATGCCAAACAGACTGCAGTGAAAAACAGCCAAAATCTGCAACCTACAATGAGAAAGTGTTTCGGTGTATCCTTCCTTCTGAGATTCATGGTGCATGTGCTGGAACTTAGACTAAAAAATATAGGTGTTGTCAGATTTGACTGGTGAAGCAAGAAAATAATGGACAGAACAAGACTCTGATATCTAAGTGGCTGTTTCAATCTAAAAGGAATTTTAAGTAGCATATTAAACATGGGTGGATGAGCAGGTAGGCATGCACACAATATTTGTCTACTGCACATGTACACAAGTTCTATTATAGCTACTTGGAAGACTTTTGCATTATGTGAAGGTAGATGGGAGATCTTAATGACTTCCAGGTTGTCACTGACGTTTAGTTCTGATTCCATGATCCAGTTTATAAATATGAGAATAGGAATAAAAGTTAGGATTCTTGAATGGGTATGAATTCTGCCATTTGAGCAAACCTTCAGAATAATTTTACTAAGATTAGCATATGAAAAACTATATATTAATATTATCTTTATACCAATAAGTCTTGGTAAATATCTTTGCTATTCATTGCACTGCAGAATGAACATTAGGCATTCACTGAGAAAATTAAATTCAATTTAATCTGCCATATTCTTAAGAATGAAGTTATTTTTGCTAACTGCACAAATGGCAAATATTGATTAAATTTTCAAATCTTCAAATGGCAAAACTAACTCAATGTTTTAGACATATTTGTTCTATCTTTGATATTGGAAGTTTAGTTTTCAAACACTTGCACCATAGGAGTCAACGCCTTTTATTTTGAACTTACAAGAAAAGTAACTGAAAAATGTTACATGAAAATTAAAGAGACATAAACAAATATGATCCAAAATGTTGGTTACTAACTAAAATCATATCTCAACATATATTTTTAAAAAATAATTTAAACTATTATTTCATTCCACTAGCAATGTAAATTGCAAGTTGCTATTTCACATTAAAATTGGTTGATTATTAATTCTTAGGTTATATAGGAAATATTTGCCTTTAAAAGTTTAAGTTAAGGACAACTGCACCTCTATAAGATAGAAGACTGAGATCATTAGCTACAAATTAGCATAGGCACATTCAGGATTATGATCTGTGACAACTTACATTGCCTTTTCATGCCCATGAACTGAAAGAGGATCAGCCCAGGGGTCCTGAGAGTGTGTGCAACAAATGGAAACAGTAATAGGCTGCAAAGATGGCATTTTAATATCACTCTGATGGTCAGACATATGTAATCATGAGGTAGTGCCCAAATTATAATATTTGGATATGGTGTATATTTTTAAATTTCACATGGTTCTGCAGTCTCAAAAATATAAAATAGAAACATATCTTGTACAAACGCTCACTTCTGCAACCTGTGAAGGTCATTTATTTTATTTTTTAAAATTATTTATTTAATAACCACATACTTAGAAGAAGCATTTCATTACAACAGCAATGACATATTCAATAACAATTTCCTGAGCTAAGATGCATCTCTTTCAAAATTGGCTGTATATTTTTAGGTTTACAGATGAATTATTATGCTTGTACAATATTGTAATCAGTATAAACCCTATAAGACATAAAATTAAGTAAGGTTTTAACCTTTAAGGAAGATTTCAATTTCATTACTAAAATAAGCAGTTTCATACAGGAAAATTCATTTTTAATGCAGTTGACATTAAGATGTTTTCACATGGGTTTCTAATCTCTATATATCTGATTATTACTAGTCACAGTTGGTTACTTTCTGAGATCCTTGGCATCTGAGCATGGATACGAAGTCATCAGGTAGACAGCCTTCCTCTCCCACTACAGCCTCCATACTCTGCCATCCCTGTCACTGTCCACTGTGTTGTCAGCACCCTCATCCATTCCCCCTGTCTGCCCTTCTGGTAAATCTAGTC
>NW_008337804.1:921575-941000 GCF_000622305.1 Nannospalax galili | reverse complement strand
AAAAAGATCTCCATTTCATTTTAGAATATATTGTTCCTTGCAGAAAGACTCATTGTTTTTGCTACTAACACTGAGATGTTGGCGCATGCATCTCTAATCTGTATGCATCTGATTATTCCTAGTCATAATTGGTTGCACTTGGATCCTTGGCACCTGCGTATGTCTATGAAGTCATCAGGTAGATTTCAATGGCAATGTTTATTACCTCTACTAATAAGCATGATGTAAATTTCCATGCTTTCTCCTCAAATACAATACATTTTTAAAACTTTGGGTTTTTTTGTGTGTATATCATACAGAACATCCCAAACCATCTTATTCAACTATACACCCACTTCCCAGATGGCACCCTCCCATAGCCTCCCTCCCCCCAATACAGCTCTTCTACTCTGATAACCCTGCTACTCTCTGCTGTGTTGTCAGCACCCAGCCATTCCCCACTACTTGCCCTTCTGGTGAATCTAGTCAGCCTATCTAGTTGTCTTTGTTTTAGGAGGGTCACCTGTTCCTCATCTAGCAGCAATCAGTGGTCAATATTCCTTTAGATATGATTGGGGTCTGCTGTTCATTTTCCCAGTTCTATGCTAGTTTACTATCTGGGAGTACCTTGGACCACCCTCACCAACAACTCAAAATCAGCTATTTCGTTTCTGGCATTGTTGCTTGTTATGTAGCCTTTAGCTATGCATATGGACTCTTAAGAAATTGTATTGGCCCCTTTAATCTTTAGTTATACTTTCCGTTTGGGTGTTTAAAGCCATACAGTTGGCCCAGATAAACCAATTTATTTTTACTCTTAAGGTCATTTGAGGATCTGTTCCTCAGGGGTCACATGGGATGGGGAGGAGCCCTTGGCTCCTTTCTTTTACCAGTTCTGCCTATGTGATGATAGGTCAAGGGTCCTGCTCAACCAAGGTTGGCTTCATTTGGAAGCGTGGAGGAAATGATTCCTCTGTATTGACCCTGCTCTTTGTAGACTGGACACTGGTTCAAGTCCATCTGGTGCGGTCTCCTCAGCCTCCTTTTTCAAGAGGACAGGTGACCCACCACAATTACAGGACATTTTGAGAGATGCTCATAGTCCCCTTGAAATAGTCGACCTAGGAGGGCAAGGAGCAAAAACTGTCCTTTAGGTCCCTCTGACCAGCTTATTATAGGCCTCAAATTATGTCTGTTAAACATCCAAGAAGGTTAGTTCCACCAGTCTGGTACTTTTAATTACTGTGTCATGTAGATAAATCTGGGCAAAGACCAATTGTTCTCAGATAAACCTTACCTAGACATATATTTCTTGATCTGCTGTGTATAATTTGTCAGTAGATTGTAGGAGTAATATGGTTCCCTCTGGTTTTCAAAACTAGCTACACATTATTTATTTCTAGCATTGTCTCACTCCTCCATCATGGTATTCCCACTTAAGGTGCCCCCATTTTCCCCATTTTCCCTTAATAATACCCTTATCCTACAGTCCTACCTCTCTTGAGCTCCTTCTTTCCCTTTATCTCCTAGTTCCTTGTGTACCATTCCTTCCCCCCTCCCTTAAATTAACCCAAATTTTATCCGTATCTCCCTTATTGAGGCCTGTTTCCTACAGTTCTTCTCTTTTAGGGTCTTTCTTTTCCTTTACCCCCCTGTTTCCTTTCCATTATCCTGGTTCCTGTGGTTATGTCTGGATACATACTCACTTATCAGGGTTTGCTTCCAATATCCACATATGAGGGAGAACATATGTCAATTTTTTTTTCCTGAGTCTATGTTAGTTCACTTAGTATAACAGTTTATAGCTCTATTCATTTACCTGCAAATTTCATGATTTCATCTTGCTTTACTGCTGAGTAAAACTCCATCGTATAAATTAATCATATTTTCATTATCTACTCGTCAATTGAGAGACACTTAGGTTGCTTCCATCTCTTAGCTATTGTGAAAAGAGCAGCAACAAACATGGATGTATTAGTGTCTGTGCAATAGGATAAGTGTTTTGGGTATACCCCAAGGAGTGGTATAACTGGGTCAAATTGCAGGTTCATTTGTAGTTTTTTAAGAGTTCTCCATACTGCTTTCTAAGGGGTTAAACAAGTTTGCAGCCCCACCAGCAGTGGATGAGTGTTCCCCTTTCCCCACATCCTTGGTGTCATTTGTTCTCTTGATTTCAGCCAGTCTGACTGGGGTAAGATGGAATATTAAAGTGGTTTTAATTTGCATTTCCCTAATTATTAGTGATGTTGAACATCTTTTAAGATGTTTCATAGCCATCTTCTTCTTTTGAGAACTCTCTGTTCAGCTCCTTAGCCCATCTTTTAATTGGGTTACTTCTTGTCTTGATTCTGTTTTTTGAGTTCATTTTATATTCTAGATATTAAACCTCTGTTGGATGTGTCACTATGATGTCCGATTTGTTAATTCTTGCCCTTGTTTCCTGAGCAATTGATGTCCAGTTTAGAAAATCATATTGCCGGTACCAACTGACCAAGGCAAACAGCACCTGAAAGGGGGAGTGAGTATGAAAGAAAAACAAGAGACAGAGAAAGATACTTGGATTGCCCTTGTTTCCTGAGCAATTGATGTCCAGTTTAGAAAATCATATTGCCGTTACCAACTGACCAAGGCAAACAGCACCTGAAAGGGGGAGTGAGGATGAAAGAAAAACAAGAGACAGAGAAAGATACTTGGGAGGAATGTCAGTAGAGACTGCAGCCCTGGTTTATTTTAGCTTAGTCTTTTTATACAGCAGAATATCAGATAGCCACAGTTTGCTTAGCTGAATGAGCATCAACAGCTCTTTGTTCCCACCTTTTCCTAAGGGTCAAGGAACAGTCAAATACTTGCTGTGAATTCCACCATTTAACCATCTTCCCTAAAATATCAACACATTCATCCTGACTTGGCAGAGCAATTTGGTATTTGTGTGCAAAACACACAAACTCTTGAGTCAAGGTGAAAGATCATAAAGTAAACAAGCAAGCCTGCCACACCTCAGTGTAGAAAATGGCTGTGCTTTTATACTAAGAGCTCACAACATACTTTCCTACACCTATATCTTATAGGTTTTTCCCAATGTTTTCTTCTAACAGTGTCAGAGTTTCAGGCTTTACATTGAGGTCTTTGAGCCATTTGGAATTGACTTTTCTGCAGGGTGAAAGATAGGGGTTTAGTTTCATTGTTCTACACATTTCATTCTTCTACAGATGGAGATCCAGTTTTGCCAGCACCATTTGCTGAACTTGCTTTCTTTCCTCGAGTAAATATTCTTGGCCCCTTTGTCAAATATCAGGTGGCTGAAATTACATTTACTCATATTTGGGTCTTCAATTTTGTTCCATTGATCTATGGGTCTATTTTTGTGCCAGTACCATGTTGGTTTTATTCCTATAGCTCTGTAATACAGCATAAAATCTGGAATAGTAATCCCCACTATATTACTCTTAGTGCTCAGGGTTGTTTTGGCTGTCTGATGTCTTTGTGTATCCATATGAATCTCAGGATGCTTTTTTCCAATTCTGTGACAAATGTCATGGGGATTTTGATTGTTGTTGCAATGAATCTATAAATGACTTTTGGTAGGATGGTCATTTTCACAATATTAATTCTTCCAATCCATGAGCATGGGAGGTCCTTCCATCTTCTGATGTATTCCTCAATCTCTTTCTTTAAAGATTTAAAATTTTCCTTGTAGAGCTCTTTAATATCTTTGGTCAGGTTTTTTCTCAGATATTTTATTTTATTTTTTGCAGCTATTGCAAAGGGGAGTATTTCCATGTGCTCTTTCTCTGATTGCTTGTTTTTGGTATATAGAAAGGCTTTAGACTTTTGTAGGTTAATTTTGTAACCTGCCACTTTACTGAATGTGTTAATAATTTCTAGGCATTTTCTCGTGGAATTTTTGGTGTCTCTGAGATATAATATCATATCATCTCCAAAAAGGGATAATTTGATCTCTTCTTTTCCAATTATTACTCCTTTAATTTCCTGCTCCTGTCTTATTCCTCTTGCAAGAGTTTCAAGCACTATGTTAAAGAGAAGTGGGGATAGTGGACAGCCTTGTCTGGTTCCTGATTTGAATGGGAATGCTTCCAGTTTTTCTCCATTTAGAATGATGTTGGCTGTGGGTTTTTTATATAAGGCTTTAATTATGGTGAGGTATGTTCTCTGCAGTCCAGTTCCCTCTAGGACTTTGAACATAAATGAATGTTGAATTTTGTCAAAGCCCTTCTCTGCATCTATTGAGATGACCATGTGGTTCTTGTCTTTGAGCCCATTTATATGATTTATGACGTTTATTGACTTACGTATGTTGAACCATCCCAGCATCTCTGGGATAAAGCTGACTTGATCACGGTGAATGACCTTTTTCATGTGTATGTGGTTTGCAAGTAACTTGTTGAAAAATTTTGCATCTATGTTCTTTAAGGGTATGGGTCTACACTTTTCTTTTTAGATTGTATCTTTACCTGGCTTTGGTATGAGAGTGATGCTGGCTTCATAGACAGAATTTGGAAGTTTTCCCTCCATTTCTATTTTTTTGAATAACTTAAGTAGTATTGGTTGGAGATTCTCTTTAAATGTCTGATAGAGTTCTGCTGTAAATCCATCTGGTCCTGGGCTTTTTTTTTAGTTGGGAGGTTTTGTATTACTGTTTCGATTTCTTTTTGTGATATGGGTCTGTTTAAGCTGTTAATCTCTTCTTGTTCTGGTGTCTGTTGTGATGTTTCCCCTTTCATCTCTGATTTTGTTGATTTGGAGGTGCTCTTTCTTTCTTTTGGTTAACTGGGCTAGCGGTCTGTGAATCTTGTTTATCTTTTCAAAGAACCAGCTCTTGGAATTGTGGATTCTTTTTATTGTTTTCTTTGTTTCAATTTCATTAATTTCTGCCCTGATTTTTGTTATTTCTTTTTGTCTCCTGGGTTTGGGTTTCGTTTGCTGTTGCTTTTCAAAAGTGTTGAATGTTAATATGTGATGTTAAGTCATTTATTTGTGTTCTTTCTGATTTTTTGATGTAGGCACATAGAGCTATAAACTTCCCTCTAAGGACAGTTTTCAGCATGTCCCAGAGGTTTTGTTGTGTTGAATTGTATTTTTCATTTAGTTCCAGGAATACTTTTATATCTTTCTTAATTTCTCTTTTGACCCATTCATCATTCCGGAGTGTGTTGCTTAATCTCCATGTGTTCATATGGTGATTAGAGCTTCTTCCAGTGTTGATTGTAAGCTTATTGCATTGTGGTCTAATAGAATGCATGGAATTATTTCAATCTTTTTGTATTTGTTGAGATTTGTTTTGTGCCCCAGCATATGGTCGATTTTGGAGAAGGTTCCATGGGAAGCTGAGTAGAAAGTATTTCCTTTGCTGCTTGGGTGGAATACTCGGTAGATGTCTGGGTCTTAAAGACCTGTAATATTGTTTTTATGAAGTTGGGTGCACCAGTGTTTGGTGAATATATGTTCAGATTATAATATCTTCTTGATTTATTGTTCCTTTGATTAGAATGAAGTGGTCCTCTTCATCTCATCTGACTAGTTTTAGTTTAAAGTCTGTTTTGTCAGATATTAGCATTGCTACACCTGTTCTTTCTTTAGTACCATTTGCTTGGTATATTTTTTCCCATCCTTTCACTTTAAGATAGTGTCTGTCCTTGAAAGTGAGATGAATTTCTTGCAGAAAACTAAAATATGGGTTTTGTTCTTAATCCATTCACCTAGTCTTTGTCTTTTGACTGGGGAGCTCAGTACGTTAATGTTTAAAGTTAGTAATGAAAGATGAGTATTGAATCCTGTCATTTTATAACTTTATTGAATTTCTTTCTGCAACCCTTTGGGTATAGACATTTCTTTCTTCAGCTCTTTGTATTGCTACCAGAGCTCTCTGAAGGGCTGGTTTTATGGACCTGAATTCCTTCAGCCTATTTATGTCATGGAATATTTTTCTTTTCCCTTTGACTATAGTACACATTTTGGCTGGATATAGTAATCTGGGTTGGCATCTGTGGTCACTTAAAACTGGGAATGCTTTGGTCCAGGGTATTCTGGATTTCGTAGTTTGCACTGAAAAGTCAGCTATAATCCTAATGGGTTTTCCTTTATATGTGACTTGTTTTTCATTTGCAGCTTTCAGTATTGTCTCTTTGTTTTGTATGTTCAGTGTTTTTATTATGGTGTGCCATGGAGAGTTTCTTTTCTGGTCCTGTCTGTTTGGTGTTCTATATGCTTCTTGTATTAGTATGGGCATGGTGTTGGGAAATTTTCTTCCACGATTCTGTTGCAGATCTGTTCCATGCCATTATCTTGGGATTCTTCTCATTCCTGTATGCCTATGATTCATAAGTTTGGTCATTTTATGGTGCCACACAATCCCTGCATATTCCATTCTTGTGATTTCTTAAATTTTTTATAATCTTTGCTTAAGTGGTCTAGTTCGTCCACTTTATCTTCTAGTCCTGATACTCTGTTTTCCATTTCATTCATCCCATTGGTGAGGCTTTCTTCTGTCATTTCTAATTGGCTTACTGAGTGTTTCACTTCCTTCTTCATTTGAGCCTGAGTAGTCTTTAATATTTTTCTTTTCTAAATTCAATCAGAAGTTTATCCCTATCTTCCTTCAGTTCTTTGATTTATTTGTTTGTGTGTTCTTTAAGTTCACTCAGTTCTTTTATCATGTTTATAACTGGTCCTTCGAGTTCCATGTCCTGCATTACCTCTAGGGGGTTCTCACTGTACTCCTCTGGAGGACTATTGGTATTTAATGGGGATATGTTATTTTAGTTTTTCATGGTATTATTTTTTCTCTATGATTTTTGACCTGTGAATTTCCTTTGTAGTTTCAGATTCTTGTATGAGACTCATGCCTTCAAGTTTAGGTCTGCTTCTTTTTGTGAACTTTATGTGTCTTTGTGGTTTGCTTTTTGGGGCATGAAAGTTCGTCTAAGCGTCAGGTTCTCTGTTTTTATTTTATATTGGAGTGGCCAGATTGCTTTGTCTTCAGGAGTTCCCACAGAGGCCCAAATCAGACATTGATCAGATGCTCTCAGGCTTGCTCCAAAGGTCTGGATCCCTCCCGGAAAGATTTTGGCCTCATGAATTTGGGGGTGAGACTGGCCTGGGAGCTGGGTCCAGGAAAGACGCTGGTGTAGGGCAGCTGGTGGCTCTGCCACCCAGAGATGCAAAGGAAGATGGGGGCAGAAGTGGCCCCAAGAGCTCCTGGGGACTGCACTGAGGAGCTGGGTTGGTCTGGATGCAAAGGATCAGGAAGAGGTAAGGTCGGCCCTGATGTCCAGGAAAGAAGCTGGAGGGTTGTGTAGATACAGTGAAGTAGAGGGAGGTGAGGGCAGGCCCAGGCCCAGAGTACTCCTGGGGATCCAAGAAAGAATTGAGTTACTCTGGATGCAAAGGTTGAAGAAGCAGTGGTGGTTCCCCAGGTGTCTGGGGTACCAAGGACCCAGGCTAGGAGGAGAGATCAGCAGGGGAGATGCAAGGGTAAATAAGGCTGGGGGAGTCAAGGCACCAAGGGCACGATCAACTTACTCTGGAGAGCGAGGCCTGTGGGTCATGGTGTAGGCCCAGGGAAGCAGAGGGAGGGTAGGGCAGGGCCAGGTCCAGAAGCAGTGCTCCTGGGGACATGAGAAGGAACTGAATTGCTCTGGGTTCAAAGGATGAGGAAGCAGTGGTGGTTCCCCAGGTGTCTGGGGTGTCAAGACCAGGGATGGGCCAGGACCCAGGCTAGGAGGAGAGGCCGGCAGGGGAGATGGGAGGGTGAATAAGGCTGGGGGAGTCAAGGCACAGAGGGTGTGATCAACTTACCCAGATAGAGAGGCCTGTGGGTTGGAGAGAGCATTTAATTTACCATCAGAAAGACACATTTGGTGGTTTGTTGAAGATAGATAACACTTAAATTATGGAAAACGCATGTTTCTCAGAGGTAGAAGGAAGAAACACACAATTTGGTAATAGTTTTTAATCATTCCACATGAATGTGCTCAGACCTCTTTTTATGTCAGACACTGTTCCATGTGATCAGTGGATGTCATTTATAACAAGCCCCTGCTTTCCCAGCGCTCACATCCAATTGTGATAGAACCATAAATTATCAACCCTGGATAAATCTCAAGGATATTGACTGCTGACAGTTATGTACAATAAAGCAACAGAAACAACAACAAATAAAAACATGATATGAAAGGAAATCAGATTCAAGTATTTGGGAAGTCAGTTGTTCACTCTCATGTACATAAAATGGAGTCCTTTGTAATGTAGTGACAGATGAACAGTGAAGAAGTCTCAGTGTAGTAGACATGTAAATTCATCTTAAGTAGAAGGGAAAAAATGGGCAAGGATCATGAATAACACAAGTTTATCCTACTTGATAAAAAAGAGGCTAGTGAGGTAGGACAGCAGGAGCAAGGCAAGACATGAGATTGGGGCTGGCATCTAGTACTTCTGGATGTAGAGTAGCAGTAAAGTGGGATTCAGGAGCCTTGTGTTTGAAAGTGTAAGATGTGTCTTTATAACCTGCTACTAAATCAATACATTCTAATTTATTACATAAATATGTTTTTTTTTTCTAACAACCTAAAGGTTCAATTTGAAAGTAGACTCCTTGGACTCTAATTATCAACTTACACAAGGGCAGTTATTTTGGAAGACCAGTAAAAATGTATAGTAATTTTCTCCATGAGTGGATTGTGTTAAAGAGCAAGGCAATATTGATGTAAGGAAAGAAGCGATATCATTCTGGCTATTTCATATATAAAAGAAACCATATATGTGAATAGAGAATATCTATAGCATAAAATTATACAAAAGAAGTTATGGAAAGAAACCCAATTTGAATTATGAAGTATTAGAAGAAAATTGTCATACATGTGGTGTAAAACCTGTACTGAAACATTTCTTTGAGGGATGAAGGTTGGAAGGTTTTGGGACAAACTAATGTTCAGATACTTGTTACCCATCTGTCTCCCAGTTGGCTAGCTCCTCCAAGAGGTGGGGCCTGCCGCGAGCTTGCTCTATGGGGGCACTGCTGGGAGCCATCTTGGGATGGGAGCTGCCAGCGTGTTGTGGGAAATGTGCCGCCAGCCTTAGCAGCTCAAGGACAGAATGGACAGACTCTTATGGACCTGGGGTGAGATAGCTGGCTGCAGAAACATGAGCAAATGCTAGCAATGACTACAAGCATGGCACAGTCTGATATGGTGGCCTCTGAGCCACAGTGTGGGGCTCACTCCTTTGTAAGTTAATAAATACACATAAACGCAGGTTATGTGGTTTGCTTGATAATGCATGTCACCCAGAGGGAATTCGGGTAACACCATCTAAGTAGGCCCTTCATATAGGTTAAAGATTATCTATTTGGAGTTTAAGGCTAACGATATACCTACAATGAAATATTTGAAAGCCAGGTTTGAAGAGTGGGAAAGATACGAAGTTATCCCAGACAGGGATAGGAGAAGAGAATCAGTAAAATAGAATTCCCACTTTGTGCCACAGGCCTAAAGCTACAAATAAATGCATTGCCTTTAGGAGACAGGTTAACTACCCTGAATATCCAAGACACTGGTAGACTATCAAGCAAATCACATTGATCAGGTATTTGCACCAGCATGACTTACCACTGACAAAGGAAACCTCTCACGCTCAGCCATAATTCTATTTCAGAAATAAGAGATTTTACATTTTACATTTTCTTCTTTCATTTCTTCTTTGTTATTTTTGGAACATAGATAAGAAGTCATGCTGTTAGCAAAGCTGCTTTCTCTTTTTGGGGCATTTGACATTTCGAAGCTCATTCTTAGGGAGATATTTGAAAATCTAAATGATGAGATTCTCTGTGTGGATTACCTCTGTGGGTCATAGCTTAGGTGACTTAAGGAAAAAGCCTTGCAGTTTAGAAAACGATTACTATTAGAATGTTGGTTGGGATTTTACTTTCTGAGACCACTTTCTTCAGCTTCCTCAACATTCTCCTTGTTAAAATATATCTCATGATTTTATAAAATTTAAAGACTTCCATAGTGTTTTCCATAGTTTTTATGTTTATTCATTTTTTTCATCATTACTGGGCAAGGATTCCCTTTTCTCCACAACTCACTAGCACCTTTCATGTATCTTTATAGTAATATCCATTGTATCAAAAGTGAGGTGTTATTGTAGTCAGTGAGTACAGAGTTAGTTATTATGTAATGATTATAGTTAATTCATTCTGCAGTTCAAAAGGACTTTGACTATTCTCCCCACACACAAAAAATCATAAATTGTTGAAGTGAGTTACATGCTGTTTACCCTAGTATAACATAATTATTTACATATTTTTAAATATATGTGTAAAATTATATTGTAGCAGAGAAATGTATATAATAGATGTGTGTCAAAAATAAAAATAAAACAGGGATTGGGAGATGGCTCAGTTTTTATTTAGAGCACTGTACGTTTCTCTAAGCAAAAGGATGGAAGTTTAGATCCCTAGAACACATGTAAATGCTACAAGTATGTGCTGCCAGTCTGAAA
This sequence comes from Nannospalax galili, assembly GCF_000622305.1. Lineage (NCBI taxonomy): Eukaryota > Metazoa > Chordata > Mammalia > Rodentia > Spalacidae > Nannospalax > Nannospalax galili. The sequence continues at coordinate 930,503 of NW_008337804.1, read as the reverse complement.
ATCTAGCCTAGGAAGACAGGGGATGCCCAAATCAAGCTGTATCAGTAATCTTGGTTTCAGTAAGAGACCCGGTCTCAGGCCTCAGTGAAAGTGATCAAAGTGTGATCAAGGAAGAGCTAGATTCCCAATATCAACCTTGGTGTCCACACACATACATATTTACCAGCAGAAAAAAATAAATGTTCCCAACACGCACACACACATACCCACACATGCACACACATCACACCCAGGAACCTATTGAAAGAGAAAGAAAAAAGGAAAATGGTCAAAAGACAGTTTTTAAACATGCTTTCTGTCCAAGTCTCCCTGGAAACTTTAACATCTCTCTACAATGAACTATTTCAGTAGACAGAAAGCATAGATATCTGAGAGACACCTCCATCATTCTGTTTCACATAAACTCCTCTCTCTAATATTATGTTCAGAGGTAATTTCATTACACCGAAACCCCGTGATGGGCACTTTGCCTAAGGGTTAGGGTATAATAATTATCTTCTATATGCAGCCTGCTTTTTTTCATCTTGAGCACTCTCAGTGATACAAGCCTGATCAGGACCATCAAATCAAGTTGAGTTGAATCTTAAATGTCATGCTGATCCTAATTTAATGTACTAATTAAAATGACTTACAGCTCAATCATTTTCCCCTTTAATTTGGGTCCCTCCCTTGCTCTCTCTTTAACTGAGCATTTCATGCCCTGCAATGTGCTTTATAGAAGAGGAGGAGCCAATATTGAAAAATTTCATGCAACAACCTTTTCTTTAGGACTTTTACAATATTAATAGAGAGACAAGACATGCATGTGTAAAATACTTTAAATGACAAATGTCAAATTTCAGTACAATAATGAAGTCCTGAAAATTACATTTTTGGTGCAGATGAGCTTAGTTTAAATGGTGTCACCTTAATGGGTCTGATGACAGGAATACGCCCAAGTGGAAAAGTCCTGCAGGCAGCTTAAACTGCAAGACTAAAGTTATAAAGAACTGTACGAAATAGAGATGAAGATGAATTATTCTCTTGCATGGAAGAGGGTGAGGTTTTGAAGATGCACTTTTATGTAGAGAAAAACGCAGTGCAGTGTTAAAATTGCAGTACTCCTTTGAGAGCTCTGGGTCACACCCTGCTGTAGAATCTGGTTGTGAATCACTCTTTTTAAAAATTTATTTATTACTTTAATTTTTTATTTTTGTGAATATGGGTTGCCTCCATGTTTCTAAGGGCACCTGTGGCATGCAATGCCCGTGAAAGTTAGAAGATTCTCACTGTCTCACATAGTAATGGCAGTCACACTTTTAGCACTCAGTTTACCACCCATCCATCATTATGTTATTCTTCTTTCCAATTTCAGTTTTCCTGTGATACATCACTGTTTTCTTTATAGTCATTACAATGCATACTTCCACTTAGATAATTATTTCTTTTAAAAATATTTTATTATTTTCATTGTTATTTGTATGAGTGTATTGTCTGTGTGTATGTAAGTCTACCTGTGTCATGCAATGCCCAAGAAGTTCAAAAGAGAGCATAGAATTTCCCTGGAACTGGAATTATGGATGATTGTTAGCTGTCAGGTATGTGCTAAGAACCAAACCTGGGTCCTCTGCAAGAGCAGCCAGTGCTGTTAACCCATGGGTCTTGTCTCCAGCCCCCCTGAATCATTTTCTTCTGTTCTGTGGAACAAGTCACATGCTTTCACTGATATTTCTTTTTCTCATTGATCACTACAATCAAACTTATACCCATCTATGGTGTGTAGGACAGGGAATTTTTGTCAAGCTATAAAACTGGTGTTTCATAACACCATCAATGTTCAAGCAACATTGACTTTATTATTTATACTGAAACAGGAGAGCCTTGAATATTACAGTGGCTCAGAAGGGAATGGTGCTGAGAGGGTGTTTATAGGAAGATAGGATCTTAAATAAAGCAGACTTTTCCAAATATTTCAAAGAGGGAGATGAGTTGGGATTGAACAAAGAGGATGATTCAATTTAACCTTAATGAATATATTGACATGAGATCTGTGATAGGTAAACAGTTGTCAAATAATCAAGCTTCAGGGCAGATTGGCAATCTTATGTCTGAGGGAGGATTTATTTTCTTCAATAAGCTAACTCTTAGCTTGGGGCAAAAATAGCTCACAAAATGTTTTTAAATAGAAATGTATAATTTTTATTGATTTACACTGAAATTTTTCTGAATTAGATAGAGAAATTATACCAAGAAAGCTGAATTTGTTATCTGTCTTTTGCAGGATCTCAGATGTACATTCTAAAAGGACTCATTTTTCATAGATGTACAAACAGTGTAATTAACATAGTGATTTGTTCCATGAAAGGTTTATTTCTGTCATGGTCCAGCACCCTACCAATGGCAGAAAATTCATGACAAGCTGTATATGGTAAATTATAACATTCTATGAATTTTCTGAATAGAAGTAGGATAAACTGTGAGTCTCACAATTCCTCACTGAATCATGCTGTGTGACAGTGAACTTTAACAGAGAGTGGAGAATCAGGATGCTGTAAAACTCATCTACTAAAATGGAGCTCATGGAATCAGTCCTGTTGCCAGATTACCAGGGTTGAGTTTGGAGATCTATTACCCAATAATACCACTTAAAATCTATTTGCTGAGTTTTTATTTTAGAAAATAAAATAGTTTTACTAATAGGTCCTGTTTTGTGAATGGTGTTAGAATGTTGTAACAAAATCAATAAAATACATTACAGCAATGTATATTGCTATACTAAAATGTATTATAGCCAGAGAAATACATTAATTTGTGTTTTCTTTAGTATGAGTAATAATTACTATCATTAAAAAATAAAACAGTATCACCTTGCTTATTGTCTTATAGGTTTCCTAGAACTGAAGTTCAATTTGGGGACACTCTCAAGTATTAATTGGAATAATTCTATTTTTGTTATCTTATATATTTATTGTTGAATATAGGTAGAAGCTATATTTCTGTTTTCTTTTCATTAATTAAATCTATTCTTTGAATTCACAGCACTTGCAGAAACCTGTATAAGACCTGTACAAGCCTAAGCCAAACAAAAACCTAGCACGGAAGTGGGAGGTAGCAAGAAGCCCCAGCACTAGCTAAGTACTGGCAAATTCAAGCTGAGGGAGAGTCAAATTTATTTACAGATGTAATGCTATGTAGGCTGACCAGGCTTCAGGGAATGGACCCATATTCCAGAGCACTTGAGGATTACAACTAAGACTTGATAGACCTTAAAAAAAATATAGGGAGGGCATGAAGTAGGGAGTAGGGAAATGAGGGTCATCTTTGAAAATTTAAGGGAGAGTGTCTTAATAAGCTCAAAATGCACTGCTAGAATTCTAAAAGAAATAATAAAAGATTTTAGAAATTAAAAACTAAATATAAAAAACATTGTTCTTTGTCAATTTCATACACGTACATTGTACATTCTGATTCCTCCCACCCCTGCACCTCCTATTACCTCCATCCTCACCCTATCAAACTTCTCTCCTCCCTAAATTACCTTTCCAACTTTCAAGTCTTTTTGATTTACTTTGTGACCCATTGAGTTTAAGTAGTGCCATCTGTGTGCCCATGGGTTGGATACTATTCACTGGAACATAGTGGGCTCAACAGTGGGTTCTCAACTGAAGAAAATGGCTCACTCCCTCCCAGAATCTGTCAGTAGTCCATAGTTCGTCAGAGGCTAGTAGGGCCACATGAACCCCTCTTTCATCTCTGACTGTTACTAGGGCCCCTCTTGCCCTGGCAAAGCACAGGTAGCTCCCGCTGCTGTGAGTTCATGATTGCAATGACTATTTCATACCCAGAATTGATTTTTCCATAATTCTTCTCCCTATCATTGAGCTCTTAACATTCTTTCTGCTGTGAGTTCACAATTACAGTGGCTGTGTCCTTCCCACAGGAAGCTACTTCATAGCCCTCCTACCTGTCTGTGGCTCTTATAGATTTTGTCCTACAGAATCAACCTCAAATCCAATCACAAAGAGGTTTGCTGTCCCTGAAACACTTTTGCAAAAGTGAGCCTGTCTTGCCTGCCAGGTTGGTGTCAAAGTCTGTAATGTCCATACTGAGTGAGGTCATTAATGCCTCCCCTCCCACTCCAAGCAGCCTGCTTCTTTCCAACTCTATGAAAACTATCCAGCAAAGATTTTTTCCAAATCATTTACAGCTTGACTTCTCTATATCTTGCAATGAAAGATGAAGTGCCTTCAGTAACAGGGTTTTATTATCTAGATCTTATGGGAAACCAAGAGGAGTGGCAAGAGCTTGTATTGTTTTGGGGGGCTCCTGGCACCTCCCTAACCAACAACTCATACAGAGGTATCCTACAGCTGGCACTGGGATTTTTGTTTTGTAACCCATAGCTCCTAGGGGCAGCATTATCTAGTCATGTAGGGCTTCTCTCTTCCAACACACTCTCTATTTTTTTAATTATTTATTTTTAATTGGGTTAAAGATAGTACGTTTTCATATGACTTTTCCATGATTTTGATTAACACTTCCCCAGACACAGTGTTTTATTGTCTCCTTATTTGCCCAGTATACTCTTTCCGCCCATTGTGTTCCTCCTTTCTACTTTCATTTTATCTATGTTTCACTATCCTCCATTCCTTAAGGAAACCCTGACACACACACACACACACACACACACACACACACACACACACACACAGCTTTTACTCTTTTACTCACTGGATATTGTATACAATTCTGTTTATGCGCTACCTCTGTAGATGATCTTACATTTTGTATATATTCCATTCTGCTAAAACCCTAACTGTTGTTTACTTTTTACATTTCACTTTAAGAACTATCTATGGACATTTCAAACTTACAAATTCCTCTGTTTTGTAGTCTGTTATTGAAATCCTAAAATGTGCTTCTTTTTCAGGCAATGTTCTTTTTTAAAAATATTTTTATTGAGCTTCTGTATTCTCATACAGCAGTTCTCAATCAAACCCAGACTCCTTCCCCCATCCATGCCTCCTCCATTCTCCCACCAGACCCCATGCACTCCACCAAATATGGTTAAGTCCTATACAGTCAAGCATTTGTACTCAGATGCCCTTCTGTGCAAATTCATCCACTGGAGTCCAGTCAGTTCATTGAGAGATAGTGTGCAAGGCATACCTTCCCTCACCCTGCAGCAACCAGCCTCCAACAGCTCTTAGTCTAGGGCTGACCCACCACTCATCTTTCTCTGCCCTCCGTGCCCTTGTTAATTGAGTTGACATTCAGCCTGTGCTTGATGCTACCACTGTCACAAGTTCACATATGCAAGCTTCCAGTGACCTGAAAGCCTATGCTTCCCTGTGTTCATGAAACAGCCCTGGCTCTTATAATCTTTCCACTTCTCTTCTGCAATGCTTTTGACTTTGAGCATTTCCTTTGATTACTGACAATTTCCATGTATCACGTATTCATTCACATGGTTTACTTTCTATTCAAGTCTTCAATTATCGTTATGTTAATCCTCTATCTGACAGTTCCAAGATCTTTACTGCACTTTCATCTCATTCTCCAGAATCTATTGCCTTACATGAGCATACTTTCCTTGCTTTTGGCTTACCTTTTTACATTAGTTAAAAGTTTCACAAGTACCATGTAAAATTAAATGAAATATGTAGGCTTTTAATGTTGCTGATGATAACCTTGCTATGAGATTGGTGATCTTATGATTTTCTGTGACTGTAAGAACAAGAGCTATACAATCTCTCCCATGCTCTTGCTTTTGTCTGTTATACTGTGTTGGAGGGTCGCATAGGACTGCTCCTCAGTGACTTGACTTTCAGTCTTTATGTATTGTTTCAGTCTTAAAACCTGATTGCTGAGGGGATGGATTGACAAAAGTGTGGCACCATCTTTACTGAGGCCCCCAAAATTTCTTACTCTCTACTGATCCACATCAGTATCAACTATTCTTGAAAATAGTCATTGAAGGAATTGTATTATTTGATGACTCAGTGACTTTAACTTTACTAAGAACACATCACCTTTAACTGTGGGTATGCTTGTGTATCCAGGTTTTAGATTTTCTATATAATTTGTATCTCATCTCCCTTGCTACCTGCTCATCCCTGTGCAAGAACCAGCTATTCTCTGTATGGAAAGTTAAAAAAAAGTTCTGTGATCCTTCCAGTGTCATCACAACAAATTTAGTATTTGAATTACTTTCTTATTGTTAGGAAGTTTATGTTGACATAATTTACAAAACAATGGAAAGGTCTTATACATTTCTGAAGATCAGAAGTTCAAAATTAATCTCTGTAACTAAAAACAGTTGTTACCACAGCAGTCTTCTTGATACTCTGAGAGTAAATGTATCTCCTTGAGGATTCTTTTTTAACGTGGCTTAATAGGTAAAGTAGGCTAATGATCAGTTCATTTCATTTATTTTACCCAATTTATTATTTTTATTTTACGTGTATGAGTGTTTTGCCTGTGTGCATAATTTTATCCATGTTGTGCAGTTCCTGCAGAGTTCAGAAGAGGACATCAGATCTCCTGGAACTAGAGTTACAAATGATTATTAGCCACAATATGCTCTTCAGCCCCTGATCAGACTACTTAAAGACAAGGAGGTGACTTTAGGTTGTCTGTTCAGGTCCTATAGTATTGCAAGTACCTTAAAGACCACAGGAAGAGGAAGAGTCAGTGAGATGAGAATAAGGTAGTGGAGATAAGGAAGAAAAGAGGTCACAGAGAGACTTGGATGAATAGGAAAGGTTCAGTCCAGCACTGTGAGCTTTGAAAGTTGTGTAAGTTGTACCACTGCAGGAATGTGGGTGAAAGTTTGGGATCTAAGAACATTTTTTAGCATGTAACTAGACAAGTTCATAGGGCTTCCCTAGTACCACTTTGAGAAAACGATTTTTGCAGAAGCCTCTGCAAATCTCTGAGAATCACACCCACTGACTTCTTGTAATAAAGACCAGAAGAAACAACTAACCTGCACTTAAACTATTCTGATCTACAAAACTGTGAGATCATTGTGCTTTCTTATATCACTGAGTTTGTGATAATTTATTCTATTTGCAATAATAATCTAATTCATGAGTTTAAAAATGCAACACATTGATTAATTCCACTAGAAAGAAATGTGTCGGTAAAACCTTAGACTCGGGTTTCTTCATGATGTGCTCAATTACTTTTCTTATATAACCCAGGCCCACCTGCCCAGGCATGACATCACTCCTGAGCATTCCTACCTCAACCAGCAATGAAGAAAATACCACACAGAAAAGTCCAAAGTCAACTCTGATGGAGACAATTTCCCACTTGAGATTCGCTCTTCTCAGGTGATTCTACTTGGTATCAAGTTGACAAAAAACTAACCGGCACAACCTGACATTGACCTTTTGGTTCCACATACACATGTGTATGTTCACCTGGAGAGAGAGAGAGAGAGAGAGAGAGAGATAACAACAGATAAGTGGCCAAAGGAAAACTGTGGTTTGAATGAGAAATACCCCCCTTAGACTCAAATTTGAATAATTAGTCAGTTGGTGGTGCTGTTTGGGGAAGGGCATGGACTCTTTACAGCTGCAGTTCTGGAGGAAGTAAATCTCTGGGATGGCTTTGAATGTTCATAGCCTTGACTCACTTCCAGTTTTTTTTCTTCTCTGATTCCTGTACATGCTTGGAAGTGTGAGCCCTTGGTTTTCTGCTCTGTCTGTCTCCTGATATCAGAGACATCGCTAATAATCAACAGGGTCACTAATGAATAGTAAAGATGGTATGCTTCCTGCTTCTTCTTAGTCTGAGACAAATACTTGGCAGGCTTTTTGTCTTGTCAGCAGGGTCACTTTTCTGACCAACTGCTCCAGAATGGTCTAGATAAGACCAGTGAGGGGCCTGGCAGCACAGAGCAGGGACCTGTGTGCGCTCTCTTCTCTTTTGACCAATTCAAAATTAGAGGATAGGAACTGGCTCTATATCAGCAAAAAACCCTAATGTCCAAAAGTCCTCCTGGGAGCTTTGGATTTCTTTGGTTTCTGAGTCCTCTCTCCAGTTGTGAAGAGCTTTTTTCCTTGTATGAGTGTATATGGGTACAATTCTTTCTTTTATAAAATACCAATTAACCGTTGTTCTCTGCTGTGGCTGAGATTTTTCCTGTTTTTTAATTCTCTGTTGGAGAAAACAAACCATAGATGATGAAATACAACAATGCCATACCTCCCCAAACCCTGCCACACTTATGAACACTGCAGTAAGCCAAAATAAACTCTTTTCTGTAAGCTGCCTTGATCATGGTGTTTTATCAAAACAGAAAAGAATAATACAGGAGGCACAAGGCAAAGTTGGCTGACATTCATAATCAATTCTGCCTTTTCTCTGAAGATACTTTCTCTGATCCTCCCTTTGCCACATACCAGCTTGGGACTATTAAAATGTTAGTATTTTATTTTATAGAAAAAAGTCCTTGGGACCAAATATCTATTTCAAATTTGTTATTCATATTAAATATTAACTTTTCAACTTAGTGTTCTGCTTATGTATTTTATGTTTAATATTTGAAAAAGTAATGTAAGCTTAGAAATTATATTTGTCTTTATGTCATATCCTTCTTCATGTATAAATAAGCATGATCATTTTGATTCAATTGATTTTTAGCTCAAGGAAATATAAATATAGAATGGGTATGAATATCCTGCATTATTTTAACCAAAATTTTCTTCTAGCCTCAATTTAGATTGATTGAATGTAATCTCTTTTTAAAAATTACTTCCAAAAATACACTCTAATTTATTTTTTGAAGGACATTTATTTGTGACATACTCAAAGCAAGTATTTATGTTCAATTTGAAGCTTATTTTTCTTCTTAAAGATGATCGTGTCTAATTCATATTATTTGATCAAGAGATTTCTCACTTTTGATCAATGTCTATTTTTAGAACTTTATTTCATTTT
>NW_008337804.1:914063-917718 GCF_000622305.1 Nannospalax galili | reverse complement strand
TCATTTTATTCATTTATTTAGTCTTTTTCACTTTTTTAATGAGCTTTTAAAACTTCATGCAACATTTCCCGTTCAAATCCAGATCCCCTCCCCCATTCATGGCTCCCCCATACCCCCACCAATCCTTATCACTCTGCCATACATGCTGAGTCATATTCATTCAGGTGTTTGTACCCAAATGTCCTTCAGTGCAAATGTGTCCACTGGTGTCTAGTCAGCCCATCCAGTGGTCGTATGTAAGTCATACTTTCCCTCACCCAGCAGCAACCCGTCTCAAACAGTTCTCTATCTAGGGCTGGTCTCCCACCTATTTGTCACTTCCCCTTTGGGCCTTTGTTTAATTGAGCTAGCATGTTCTTTTTGAGACAGGGTCTCTCTGTAGCCTCAACTGCCCTGGAACTCACTATGTAGACCAAGGTGACTTTGAACTCACAGAAATTTGCCTGCCTCTGACTCCTGAATGTTGGGATTAAAGGCATGCACCACCATGCCCAATTTAGCATTTTATTTTATTTTTTAAATTGTGTGTCAGTGGGGGAGTATGTGCTTGTAAGTTCAGTTGCCCATAGAGACCAGAGGATTCAGATCCTCTGGAAGTGGAGTAACAGGTGGTTGTGAAGCAACATATACGATACTTGAAAAAAAAATCAAGTCCTCTACAGGACCATACTTGGAAAAAAAAAAAAAAAATCAAGTCCTCTACAGGAGAAGTACATCCTCCTAACAACTGAGCCATCTCTCCAGTCCTAAATTGAGTACTTTAAGTTGTATTTTCATTGTACTTTATCAAAAGGGAAAGTTTGAGTCACCTTAAAACATTACATTTGTGTGATGTGACAGGCTTGGACAGATTACAGGATAGAAACTCATAGGTTTTAAATGAGTCTTTGTATATCTTACTGCTCAATTTGATTACCTTAAATGCAGGGTTAATATATTGAAGTAAATGAATAGATTGACCCATCATGTGGCTATATACAAGATGTCCTCCCTGTACCATGGGTTGGAAAGATATCCTCCCTTTTAATGTAATTAAACCTCTGACATGATTCATCTTATAGAATAAGCAAAGTTGAAGGCATAGACACTTTTGTGTCTGTTTTGTTACATAAGACTTGATTTAACCAGAATAGAGCCATAAAACTCATGATAGTTTTGAATAAGGTATAATCAGAAAAATGTGAATGGACCTGAATAAAGACTGTGTGTTTGAAAAGTGCAGACATCCTGAGGAGCTAAGGGTAGTCATTTGAAACTCTGAGAAGACCAAGCTCTGGCATGCCAGAAGCTAAGAATACTAATACATGTTCTTCTAAACCACTTTGCAAGCAGTAAAATATTAAACAACAATAGGTATATTATACACTGATGCATGCTTTTCTTTATTAAAATACTTGATCATTTTAGTAACATCTTAGAAATTAAGTATAATTTAGTTTATGTTTGTATCAAGTGTATTATTGAATGTTCACTCTGTCTTCTTGCAAAATGAACATGTTATTTTGAATATGCAATATGAAGAGTAACAACATAATCATGTTCCAGTTATTAAGGGAAATGACTCACTAATAGTAACTATAACCAAAAGCATTAATAATTGCCATGGTATACACAGTACTTGAAGGTAATTTCAAGGTGGTATTTGAGTTGCTGTGCATGTAGCAGCTTATTATCAAGCTCTCACTGTAACTAGTTCCTCCACTGAAAAATAGAGCAAATTAATATTGTTACCTTTTATAAAATATAGATAATCACATATTTTACCTAGGGGAGATCATAGGGATAAAAGAGCTAAGGAAAAATCCAGCTATAATTTAATGAGGAAATAGAAACTGCTGGGTGAGCAGTAGGAGCAGCAAACCTGGCTGGTACTGCAGAGCCTAAAACAGCTGGAGGCTACTTTGATTGCTCCATAAAATATCTAAGTGAGTCTTTCTTGAGAGAGGGGAGAGTGGTGACAATGGTGCCCTTCCTTAACAAGAGGAAGGAAATGTAGCCATTGAAAAACAGACAACCTTGCTATCCAGTAAGTTGGGGTAGATCAACTTAGTCTTTATTTGTGAACAAATACCTGCCGCAATAATTTCAAGTTAGTTTTATTGCAAAAACTTATTTCCATAGACCATTTATGCCTTGCTACATTTATTTACTTCCTATGTATTTTGAAAACATATATGTGTACACAACCAGATTGTTAAAAACATAGTTCTTTGTCAAACCAGTTAACAATAACCACTTTAATAGTTTTTTTTTAACACCTGGTTTAAATGTTTTAGTTTCACAAAAAATAGAATTTTTAACCATTATTTTTCTAATTTTTAATAACTGCATGATTAGAAGCTTTTCACTACACCTTTAACATATTCAGTAACACACTCCAGAGCAAGAGTCCATCTCTTTCACAAGTGGGTGCAAGTTTCTAGAATTTTTGATCCACATTTTACAGTGTCAATTGTTACTTTATGTTAACTTTTATTTTTATTTAATGTAATACTGAGTACTCCATTTACATCATTTCAGCCCTCCACTTGCCCCTCCAACATTCCCTCGTACCCCAACCACACCTGCTCAATTCCACAACCTCTTCTTTGATCATTGTTTTGTGTGTTCACACATATAATCTACTGAGTCCATTTAGTGATGCCCATGTGTACATATTTTAGGATTTGCCACTTGGGATTGGATAAAGTATCGGGGAACAGGTCCCAGGAGAAACCTGGTTCTCCCTCTCTCAGCAGTTCTCCCTCATCCACCATGGCATATCAGCAAGTGTAGTCTTTGTTCAGATCTTGTTTAGACAACTTTATTGTTGAAAATTCATGGGTGGAGATTTCCTGTCATTTCTGGATGACACCTCTAGTTTCTACAGTCTTCACACACCATGTTCTACAATGTTTACTGAGCCTTAGATATAGATGTTGCATTGTAGATGTATTAATTGGAAGATGTACCATATGTTTGTTTGTTCTCTGTCTTTTGGATAGTTGTAGAACTTTGTAATTTTCTCCATCTGTTGCAGAAAGAAGGTTTTTTCTGTGAGGACACATCCTTGAATATATGTATTTAGAATATAAGAAATTAAAATTGCTTAAGAAGGTGGAAGGAATTGATTCTCCTCTAGGCTCTATGACTGTTCCATCCATGGCTATTTGTTTACAGTACCAGGCACAGATTCCTTCCTGTTGAGCATTCTTAAATCCAACTAGACAGCTGTTGAATAGCACCAAGAAAAAGGTGTTAGTATGCACCATTTAGAGTGATTTTACTGGGACAGTCATTGTTGCAGTTCCTAAACTCAACAGCTGATTGGGACAATTGACTGCTGTTCTCCCTTGGCAGCTTGAATTGCACTTTATGAGACTGTGCTAGTCCTCAGGAAGGAAGATTCCAGGTCAGTGCCAGTTCAAATTCTACAAGTCCTGTGTCCAAGTGCCTGATGTCTTCAGCAATATGGTCTTAACTTCCATTTCTGGGAGGCACGCAAGGTCTATACCAATACCTTATATTGTTGAAGGAATCTCTTGAACTTCCTGACTACATTGACTGACAAATCAAAGGGAAGTTTCTCTTTCTTGGCACTTGGAATTTTTGTTAAATAACATTTGGATATTGTACTGGAAGCAACTTAAATGCCCATCAATTGATGAATGGATAA
>NW_008337804.1:910062-913946 GCF_000622305.1 Nannospalax galili | reverse complement strand
TATACATATATAATGGAGTTCTAGTCAACTGTAAAAAACTGAAATTATGAATTTGCAGGTAAATTGATGGAATAAGAAATTCATTGTTTTTCAAATTTATTTATGTTAAATTTATTTTTAGGTACTTAGCTTAATTTTTTGTGTATAAGTCTTTTGCCTGCATGTATGTAAGCGTGCCCATGCATGCAATGGTCTGTGCAGGTCAGAAGAAGGAATCAGATCACATGAAACTGAGTTAGGAACAATTGTTAGCCAACATGTGGTGCTGGGACTCTAACCTGAGTCCTCTGCAAGAGCAGACAGTACTCTTAAACACTGAGTCACCTCTCCAGCCCAGTCAACTGTACCTTATGACAAAACATAAACAACAATTAAATTAAGTACACAAAATAATGGAACCAAGTTCTCCCTCCTTCAGTTCTGATTCCAGAAATAAAAATATAAAATAGTATTTTTTTCCTTTCACAAATTTAAAACATATTCAAATTTTTGCTTATACTTACAGAAATTCTTCTTGCCTTTCAAAAGTAAACATCTATAAAAATATAAATATTGCTCTCATTTTATGTGGTAGAAACACATTATGATCATGGGTTCTTTCTTTCCCCAATGTGTCATTAGGCCTTAGAGTCTAGAATTACAGTGGGTGCATTTATAAGATAGTGGGTTCTGAGTAGAGATTTTCAGTTAAGCACACTGGATGATTTTGTCTGAAAATATAAGGATCTATATTTAGCATACAGTAAGAAATTTCATTTGTCTAGAGATATGAAAAAGATAGAGTTTTTTTCTAGATTAATGACCTCTCCAGGCATGTGTATTTGGCTATATTTACAGTGACACCCATTAGTTCCTTCCCGTTGAGAGGACTTTAAGTCCAATTAGACAGCTGCTGATTATGTCTAGATAAAAGTGCCACTACTGCACCAATAGAGGTAGTTTGCTGTGTCAGTCATTGTGGTTATTATGCTTTGCAGCTGTGTTGGATCACTGATTTACTATGTCTTTTAGAAGTTTGTATAGTTACCTCTAAAATTATGAAAGCTAGTGTTCAGGGAGAAGGCGTCCAGGTCAGCTCCAGCTTCATTGTTCCAACTCCTGTGTTCGAAGAATGTCCTGTCTTCAGTAATAGGGTCCTGCCTTCAACTTCTGAGAGGTAATCAAGGGCTGTAGCAATAACTTCTGTCATTTTGGGAATCTCTTGAGCTACACTGATCAATAATTCTAAGGAAAGGTTCTCCTGTCTGGCACTGTATTCCTTAATGCAAAGGACTTTTTAAGGTAACTATGCATAGCAAATGTTGTCCCAACTGAAATTTCAAGCCCTAGCTTAAGAGACTGTCTGTTTCTAAAACAAACAGAAAGATTTATTATTTTGTTTCATGGCTATTTCCTTTATATTCCTTAGATCCCATTATATCTAACATTTGAATATTCTATTCACAGTGAATATTTATTTTGTGAATTGTTTGAATTAACAATAGCTCATTTATTCCCAGGGAATGTTTTTCTTTTATGCACTGATTTATGAGAAACCTTTATAATTTTTAAATCATTATGTCTCAAATAAATTGTAATTATTTTAAAGATTTGTTTCATTACTACCTCTTATAGTGCAGTCTATAAAGTTTTATATTCATATATAGGCTAACAATTAAGCTTTGTTTTCATGTCTGCTTTTTGTAGCATTTTTAGTAAAAATTTTGGAATAAAATAGGTTGTCTTCAAACTCAAATACTCCAGTCAGTATTTTTGATTCACCAATAGCCTTATCCACAAAATAACTATTTTACAAGATTCTCTGTTCCTTTCAAAGATATTTCTGAGGAAACCATCCACAGTCTCCCCATATGTTAAGACTGAATTACCGCTTTGAATATCCTCAATGACATTTCTGTTTTCTACCCTAAAATTTTCAATGACTGCCTATTTAGAGAGGGCTCAAGATGAGATAGCAGAGTAACTTAATAAATACATAGCATCTACTCCAAGTTCAATGCAATTGATAAAACACTAAAGATATTCATATAACATTGGTTTGCTTTTTTATTTTTATTTTCTGTCTTTTAGAGACAGGGTCTCCCTGTAGCCCCAGGTGTCCTGGAACTCACTATGTAGACCAGGCTGGCCTCACTCTCACAGAGATCCACCTGCCTGTGCTGCTGAGTGGTGGGATTAAAGGCGTGAACCACCATGCCCAGCTTGAAAACCACTTAATTTGCAGTGTAAGGCAAATTTATCATAAGATCTAAAATAAAATGGAGATCTTAACAGCCCTTCTTGGAGGTAACATCTTGGCTGGCAAAAAATAAATAATAAATAATATATTTAAGTGCTTTATTTATTATTTACTTATTTTTATGTGTATGAGTGTATTGCCTGCATGTATGTGAGTACATACTGTGTCATGCAATGCCGCAGAGGTCAGAAGAATTCGTTGGATTCCACTGGAACTGGAGTTAAGGACTGTTTGTAGCCGCCATGTGAGTGCTGGGAATTGAACCTGGATCCTCTGCAAGAGCAGTTAGTGCTCTTAACTGCTAAGCCATCTTCCCAGCCTCCAAAATTATATATATATATATAGTTATAAAATTATATATAAGTTCATTATAGAAATCATATATACATATATATATATGTGTGTGTGTGTGTGTGTGTGTGTGTGTGTGTGTGTGTGTACACAGTATGGGCTGGAGGGCTGGCTCAGCAGTTAAGAGCCCAGCTGCTCTTTCAGAGAACCTGGGATTGATTCCCAACATTCACATGGCAACTAACACCCTCAGCAGCTGCAGTTCCAAGGGATCTGACATCCTCTTCTCATATCTGTAGACATTGCATAACACAGGGACACTTACATCCATGCAAACAATACACTCATGTACATAAAAATATTAAAAATATCTATATAATAACTTTCATTGATGAAATGAAAATGAAGTTCTAAAACATAAATATCAAAGAAAAAGTCTTGCGTAGATTTCATGCACAACATAAAATAGTTAGAATTATAACATGATTTAAAAATATGTCAGTATTGCAATTAGGAAATAATAATCGATTTAAAAAATTTAAAATAATAAATTAATTAATATATTTAAGGTATAATTATTGTTATATTGTAGCAGATTAAGTCAGCACAGAGGTCAATCATATAGGCAACAGCTACATGCCAATTGGAGAGGAGAATGGACTTTAGGGAAAAAAAATGCCACTTATATTAGGAAAAAAAAAATGTATCATTTGGCTCTGGCAGTCTCTGAAAGAAAGAAACCGAAAAGAAGAAAAGGATATTTTATGTTTCTGAGTTCTGACATACATAGGCAGGCTGACTCAGCAAAACTTCATGCAGATACATAAGGACTTTGCAGTGAGTGGGAATTCAGGGCATGAAGAGTACATAATCTCTTAAAAGAATAATTATTAATCTTCCTCTTTCAAGTGGGTTAAGGTGGATCTGCCTCCCTGAGGGCCAGTCCCTTGGCCTGATCATTGCTATGCACAAATGCAATGTCAGGTCTCCATCCAGGCTAAAGATTTCATTTTCATGACCAGAAGAAGTAGTTTTCCTTTAATGTGTTACATATGCCACACTAACACTTTCAAGCAGCAAGTGACCAAATCTTGGAGCAGAAAGCCTGGATTTATGTAAGAGCACATTTTTCTGAAGATAAGACCTATGGTGAAAGTAGTAAGGTTCAGTGGAGCCAGTATGAGCATGGGAGGCAGACATGTGCTCAGACTCAAGTTCTATCTCTTTATAACTGCACGGGCTTGGCAGGTTGCTTATCATCTTTGAAAACTGTTTTTTTTTCTTCCTATGAAAGTGTGATTGATATTTTATACACATCGGCAAATTGGTAGAATTTCCAAAGAAAGTGACTCAG
>NW_008337804.1:901111-910038 GCF_000622305.1 Nannospalax galili | reverse complement strand
ACTTCTTATATATAAAACTCTCTTCTATGTTTTTACTACTGTACATAGTTGCCCCCCTGGTAACCCAACATTTCTTGCCCCAGTTTTGTCCCTTTTTCTTAGGTAGAAACCTCCTGAATTCTCATTTCTGGAATGGAAATGTTTTTTTCCCCATATCCATCAATAGCCCTGGCTTAGAGTTCTTCCTCAGATGGTTGTGTTTTCATTTTTATCTTATTAAGTTTGGTAAGATATATATTCTGGCAGGGTGTGGTGGTGCACGCCTTTAATTGCAGCACTTGAGAGGCAGAGGTAGGTGGATCTCTGCAAGTTCAAGGCCAGCCTGCTCTACAAAGTGAGTTCCAGGACAGCTGGGGCTACAGGGAGACCCTGTCTCAAAACGACCAAAAAAAAAAAAAGATATATATTCCATGTTGAAATCATGGCAATAATTTCTGACTGTATTCATGAAGTAGTTATAAAACATACATCCCAACAGAAAATACATTCTGTTAGCTATGAATATTCTTCAGAGTTGGGCATTTTGCTTATTTTGCTTTGGGCTTACAGTCACAGGTCCTGTTCCACTCTTTGAGAAGGTTTGAGAAGGTTCACAGAGTTTAACATCTATCTCTGCTTTCCACAACCCAGACACAACATTATTTGTCTATGATCAAGATCAAGGTCAAGATCACTTACCATGTGCAGAGATGCCCACTTGCTACAAAGATATTCTTCCTCACATTTTCCAGTTTCCATTGACATCTTTGGAAATGTCTTAATGAACATTTGAGTTTTCCTTATATTAATCATTTTCATTTTCTTCATTGAATTTTTGGTCCTCACCTGTGTCTTTCTTTCTGCCACTAGAGTATACCAATTGTTTGAAGATCTATGAAAGTTAAAGCAAATAGCTATCTTTCTTAGGATCTTTAGTAGAGTGGATTGACGCTTTTCTAGAACTTAATGTTTCTGAAGAGAACCTGATACACATTTCCTTACTGTCGTTATTGATGTCTTTGTTTATTGATGTTTGCATCATCTCTTTATTGGTCTCAAGTTTTGAGAACTATCATAATGTCATCTGATGACTAGACCTTATGTTGTTACTCTAATAATTGTTCTGAATATAAAACAAGCTCTTAATATCAGAAATGTGAGTCCTTACACTGCTGTGGAATACATCCTGTATTAATTCTTCATGGTTTTCTTTCCTTCCTTACTTTGTTTTGTGAAAACTTTTCAATGTGGTATTGAACACCTATATTTGACTCCTTGTCTCTGCTCTTTCATTGTTTCTGTTCTTTCTATCCTTTTCTTATTCTCTCCCTCCTCTTCTTCCCTAAGTCTAATATGTTTTCTTGGATTTCTTCTAAGACTTCTGCTTCATTTTAAGAATGATGGTCACATTTGTTCCATGTCCATAATTGCAATGTACATGTAATATTTAGAAAACATCACTACACACCCTTATTCCACATCCACACTCATTCTACTCCCTCTAGGCTGATGCTCCCTTGGCCTTGGTGGAGGGAACATAGATACTCCATTTAGGGGTGAAGACTAAACAATAACTTATTCTCAGCATTTTTACCAGTTATGAGTCCCCATGTTAAACATAACCAAATACCCAAAGGAGCTTCTCTGACAGAGATTGAAAGCTACACTAGTTTATGTGTATAAACATACATATTTAGAAGGTAGTTTAATGATATGTTCATTTAACCCAATACAAGAAGTAGATTCTTCCATAGGACATGTGGCCTCGCTAACCATTGTCTTTTAATCACATCTACAATGCTGGACATATGTACTTTCCCATGGAATGGGTTTCAGGTTCCAGAAGGAAGCAATTGATTGCCACTGGACCATATTTGCCACTATTGGGCCAGAAGGCAGGGTCCACAGCTGAATGAAATGACTGATGACTTTTCTCCTCCAACAGCTTTCACAGCACCTTCTTGTACTATGAAGGGAAGCCAGAAGGGAGGCAGATTCCAGCTTAGTACTAGATTGATTTTTTGATATCCTGTACCCAAAGGAATGGTTTCTTCATCATATGGCTCTTACCAACTAGTTCTGGTGGGCAATCAAAAGTAGTAACAATGCTCTGTATTGCTTTGGGACCCTCTGGGCCAATAACTCATGGGAAAGACCTATTTCAACTGACACCATGGTTTTATTTAAATCCTATAACTGTTGGGAGCAGCGTCAGTCATCCTTGTATACCTCTACTCAAGTGTCTTCATTTTTCAGTTAGCTTACAAAGTAGAATGTTTCTGTATGGCTTTATTATACATTCCTAGCTTAGATTGATTCTCCCCCCTGCTCTCAGCTGTTTATAACCCCTCACCCCCATATCTATGCAAGCTTAATTAAACCTTTCCACCCCTCTTACTCCTCCTTGTACTTTCATTTTGCTTGTGTTTTAGTAACTCTCCCTATACCCAACCACTTCAGACCTTCCCCCACCATGGCTTGGTTCTTGTTTTATAGGTTTACTTCTAAAAATATATCACAGGGAATGTCTTTGTCCCTTTTCTTTGATGGTGGTTTAAATTTTGCTGAGAGACCTTCTATCTTTTCACCCACAATTTTTTCATGAAGAACAATATGAAATTCCCAAAGGAGAGGTGACATACAGACAAAGATAAAGAAAGGTAGGATTGCACAGCATGAAACGTGGAAGGAAGTCTCATGTTTCCTTTTTTCTCTTCAGTACAGAAGGATTTGTCATATTGAGTGAATTAAACTCTCAAAGCTTGAATTTTTTTTCTTTGTTCATCTGTTCATAATCTCTTTTTAAATAAACTCTATGATTTAAAACCTATCTAAATCTTTTTTGTCATCTCCAGCTATTTCAATTAAACTCTCAAAGCTTGAATTTTTTTTCTTTGTTCATCTGTTCATAATCTTTTTAAATAAACTCTATGATTTAAAACCTATCTAAATCTTTTTTATCATCTCCAGCTATTTCAATAAAAAACAACTACCTTTCCTGAGTCACTATGATTGTTAATCAAGTCATTAGTCTAAGCTACACATTCTAGATATATCACATTTTTATAGCCACATTTGATTAGTCATTAGCTCTTAATTATATAGTCACTAAAGTCTCTTCAACATGTTATTTGCTGTTACAAGATATACATATTCCTACATTTTAAAGACTCACAGATCATTAAATAAAAGATTATTTAGCTTCATCTCCAGAATAATACTAAGTGATTGAAAACCTATTTTTTCATTTTTTATTATTCAAGTACCTATATGTATGTATTGCCTGCATGTAGGTAAATGCACCCATGTTGTGCAATGCCCATGGAGAACAGAAGAGGCTGTCGGATCCCTTGGAACTGGAGTTACAGACAGTTGTTAGCTTCCATGTGGGTGCTGGGATTCAATTGCAAGAACAGTCAGTGTTCTTAACTGTTGAGCCATTGCTCCAGCCCCAAGAGAGGAAATTTTAACACAATTTTCCAGAAAATACTTGAAGCAGATTACATAAAAAAAAATATATATGCAATGAAGTTTAAGAGGGAGAAAATGGGAATAAGAAATCAAAGGCCAAAAGATTTGCCAACAAGGGGCCAACATTGATAAAATAATGAAGGTTTCCATTAGCTGTTCTTTTATCTTGAAAGATTTTTCTTACTTCATTTAATATCTTCTCCTCTCTGCCTTTTAAAATACTTTGCTTTACTTCACAGAATGTGAACAGTCATAGCAGATGCCAAGTTTAGATTCATTTAGTGAAAAGTGAGAAATAATGAGATTTTATGGGATTTGTATTAAGTAAGAGAAATGCATGCTTTGCCCTCAAATACAAAGTTTAGCCCTTGCCCTTTTGTTTATGTGTATGTGTAGTCCAAGAGAGAGGACATTTTGTCTGTGGTGCCCATTTCTTCACTAGCTATTCCCAATTCATATCATTAATGTTTCTCTTCTTCCCAATTCTCCTCATTAAGAAGTTACAGTTAATTATGCATATTATCACAGTCATGTAAACTGTAAAAGAAAGATAATTCACTAGCTGCACACATTTTTTTCATATTATCCATTTAAAATGTGTTTATTTGAAAATAGGACATATGATTAAAATCAGAGAACTAGAACCTGTGTTATACTTTTAATTCTCTCTATTTTCCCACTTAAAATTCTTCATGTAATCCTTTATAGACAAATTTATGTTGTGAAAACTTTTAAAAATACATGGAAATTGAAAGGAAAACATAATTCATGGTGCAACAAGATCCCTTGTGCCCCAATCCTACCTGAGCTAGTAGTAACATTTTGCCAATTCTATTTTATATTTCCCCTCCCCTCTCAGCCCATCAACTGGATGAACACATACCTTATGAGTTTTTTGTGCTTCTACTGTCTATCATTAATTTTTTATTGGACCACCATGTATGTTCACATCCATTAGAGATGTCTCCTTCTCTAATTTTCCCAACAGAGAGTTGAGCTGCTAGATACAGAATGGTGGAGTATCACATGACATAGAATAGTTATGTACAAATTACTGAACCCATCAAAACTAGCTTATTTTCTGACAAATCCAAGGCAAAACAATAAGGTAAACAGAGCTTAGAACAGGGTGTTAATTTGTGTTCGTATTCAAGTTAAGCCCCTTTATATGTTTTGCCTTTCACTTTCTATTACTTCATCCATTAATTTTTCTAGATTGTTACTTAATGTTATGTTTTCTATAAATATTCATTGTTCAGGTGCTTCTACCTTGGTGTCAAAATATTAGGATCATATCTGCTCCATTATTATATAATGTATTTTTTGCTACCACTCAGTAACCTGTAATCAGAATGGCAATTCCCTTATGACACATATGCATAGGAGATAACAAAAATAACATGGAAGTGACTTCAAATTCATCATAGTATTTTAATAATTTATTGGAATAAGCTAATAATTTATTAAAAATTGGAGTTCAGTTGTGGAGGAATTAAGCTCAACAATTGACAAATGGGAGCTCATTAAACTAAAATGATTTTATACAGAAAAGGAAAGTATTAACCAAGTGAAGAGAAAATATTTATTAACCAAGTGGGAGAAAATATTTATTGCTTATAAGTCTGACAGAGAATTAATATCCAGAATACAGAGTAAACAAAAAAGAAAAAAAAATCAAGAAAACTTATTGCCCAACTAAAAAATGGGCTGCAAATATGAACAGAGACTTCCCAAACAAAGAAAAAAAATGACTAAAAATTTCCTTTAAAAGTTTTCAACATCCTTAGTGATTAGAGAAATGAAAATTAATTAAAGAAGTGAAAATTAAAACTACCTTAAGATTTTTATCTCACCCCGGTCAAGAGAAGAGATGACAAAAAAAAGAAAAAGGAAAACAGGGGAGGATGATGGGATGATGCGAAGCCTACTGAAAAATACATATACAATATACATATGAGTGCATTTGAGTAACTGAAAGCTACATAATAGAATAGTGCCAGGCAGGAGAAACCTCCCTCTGGCTATTGGTCATGATAGTCCAAGAGACTCCCCAGAGAATACAAGCTATTGCCATAGCTTGTCATTGCCCTTCTTGAACTTAAATATAAACCTTATTGCTGAAGACAAGGCATACTTTGGACAAAGAACTTGGATTAATAATGCTAGAGCTGATCTGGATGCCTCTTCCCTGAAGACTTTCTTCCATAGAAGCAGAAGATTCTATGCAAATTGCCAAGGCTGAAAATCAATGATCCCATCCAAGAGTATAGTCTATGAACTACAACATTGACTTTCCTAGCAAAAAAATCCCTACTGATGTAGCATGACACTTTATCTTGTGGGTAATCAAAAGCTGTCTAACTGGGCTTAAGACCGACTCAGTAGAAAGAAACTCATGTGTAGTTCTGTAAACATAACCTAATGCATATGACAGGAGAGGTTATAAATCAAGAATAAAACCCAATTTTGTCACACCCCTAGACCAACGTCATTTGTGATCATATTCTAAATATGTATCCTTGTATTTACAGACATGTCTACCTCTCCCCACTCATCAAAAGAGCTTCCTTTTACAAAAGGAGAAGACTACTGCTATGCTCAACAACTAGTCAAATATAGAGAATAAGTATCTGTTAGGTTTCCAGCAGTAAATAACACATCTGCAATGCAACCTCTACACCTAAGGCTCAAGGAACATAGCAGAACAGGGGGCAGAAAGAATATTAATGCACCTCTCAACTCTCACTAGTAAGGCATCCTCATATAAAAGACATTAAATAATCAAAAAAGCCACAGTTGGCCAAAGTTTAGAAAATAATGAACTGTAGTGTGTTCATCCTAAATAGGAGACCTAAGTAAAACTCTCTGCCACCCAAGGCTCAGAGATTATGCAGAAGTCGAGGCAGAAAGATTTTAAGTGCTGAAGGTGGTTGATTTCCACAGCTAAACAGTGTTTGACAGACAGCTGGGAAGTTTCTCAAATGAACTTGCAGCCATAGCAACAGCACACATAAGACTCAAGCCAGGCAAAATGGAAGTACATAAGAAGTCCCAACCTTAGCTGAGGAACTATTGGTCACTGATAAATACTGGGAGAGTACTAATCTGATCAGAGGGATTTAAAGGACAGTTTTTGCTCCTTGCCCTCCAAGGTCGACTAAGTTACAGGGTACTGTGGACCATCTCTCAAAATGTCCTGTAACTGTGGTGACTCACCTGTCCTCTTGTTCAGGGAGGCCATGGAGACTCCACCAGATGGACTTGAACCAGTGTCCAGTCTACAAAGAGGAGGATCAACACAGAGGAAATAATTCCTCCATGCTTCCATGTGAAGCCAGCCATGGTCAAGCAGGACCTTTGACTTATATTCACATAGGTGGAAATGGTAAAAGAAAGCAGCCAGGGTCTCTTCCCAAGGCCATGTGACCCCTGAGGAACAGATCCTCAAATGACCTTAAGAGTAAAAATACATTGGTTTATGTGGGCCAACTGTATGGTCTTAAACACCCAAAAAGAAACTATAACCAACCAACAATTAAAGGGATCAATATAATTTTTAAGAGTCCATGTATATAGCTAAAGGCTACATAATAAGAAAAAATGCTAGAGAGGAGATACCTTCCTTTGAGTTGTTGACCAGGGTGGCCCAAGAGACTCCCAGACAGTAACCCAGCATAGAACTGGGAAAATGAACAGCATACCCCAACCTTATCTAAAGAAATACTGGCAACTGATTGCTGCTAGATGAGGAAGAGCTGATCTTCCTAAAACAAGGAACTGTAGATAGGTTGACAAGACCCAGTGGATGGTCAAGTATTGGGGGACAGCTTGGAGCACTGACAACACAGTAGATAGTAACAAGGATGACAGAGTATATGGGCTCTGGTTGGGGGAGGAGGCTATGGAAGGGTGCAATATGTGATGTGGGTATATAGATGAATAAGATTGTTTGGGATGATCTGTATGAAATACACAAAAAAATCTATAATTTAAAAAATGAATTATATTTGGGGAAGAAGCATAAAAATTTGCTTCAAGTTAATTAGTAGGGATTAAGAACATAACCCTTGAAATCTACCTAATGACTTTATATCCATGTTCAGGTGCCAAGAATTTCAGAAAGTAACTGACTGTGACCAGTAAGAATCAGATATATAGAGATTAGAGATTCATATGCAAACATCTAAGTGTTAGTTGCATTAAAAATGCATTTTTCTGCATTTTGGTTGTTAGCCTTAACCTTTAACAGCTGCACTATTGAATAAGTCAATTCTATTGCAATGAAATATTCTTAAATATGTGGCATGTGCATCTTAGTGAAAAATAATTTTTAAAAACTGAATTTTTCTGTGTGAAATAGTATATTTTAAAATGAAATGGAGATCTTTTTTTAAAGGTTAAAGCCTTATACAATTTTATGTGTTATAGGATTTATACTGAGTACAATATAGTATAATTGTGTTAATTCAACTATGAATCTAAAAATGTACAGCCAATTTTGAAAGAGATGCCTTTTTGCTCAGGAAATTGTTATTGAATATGTCAATGCTGTTGTAAAGAAATGTTTCTTCTAATTATGTGGTTATTAAACAAATAATTAAAAAAAGCAAATTCACAGTTTCAGGCAAGCTAAACTTCCCATTGAGTTATTGGTCAGGGTAATCTAAGAGACCTCAGAATAAAACCAGAAAATTTGTCAGTCTGCAGAAGGTGGATGTGAGTAGCAGATTTCAGACAAAAGCCTTGGAGAAACTGGGCAAAAGGCTTGGGCACCTCCTCCTTGAAACTTAGTCCCATAGTGTCAGAAGACACTGTGCAAGCTACAAAGGGAAAAAACTGAAGAATGATAATGCCCAGTTGTAATGCCTATGAACCACGACAATGACTGATCCCACAAATTAACTTTATTATTGTAATAGTGGCACGTTTATCTTGGTAGTAATCAACAGCTGTGCAATTGGGCATATGTATCACTCAACAAGAGGGCACCCATGAATAGTATTGTAACATAGACAAGTACAAATGGCTGGAGATGTTAGACCCTATAGAAAAAGCTAATTCTGTCATATCTCTATACCAAAATGAACTCATAAAACTAAGAATCAAGAAAATATATCACTCACTTAAAAAGTGGACTACAGCTCTCCTAGCCTGCTCTCCTACCCTCAGGCCTCTCTTGGGGTAAGTCTATCGTGGATCCCTCCGTGCCTTGACTCCCCCCAGCCTCATTCACCCATAAATCTCCCCCGCAGTTCTCTACTCCTAGTTTGGACCCTGCGCCATTCCTAGTCTTGGGTCCCCAGACACCTGGGGAACCAATACTGCTTCCTGATCTTTTTCACCCAGACCAACTTAGTGCCTTCCTTGGGCCCCAGGAGCACTGCTTCTGGACCTGCCTCCGCCCTCACCTCCCTCTACTTCCCTGGCCTTGCAACACCCTCCAGCCTCGTTCTGGGGCTGACAGCCTCTTTCTGGGG
>NW_008337804.1:899846-900667 GCF_000622305.1 Nannospalax galili | reverse complement strand
TGGAAGATAAAGTGGATGAACTGGACCACTCAAGCAAAGATTATGAAAAATTTAAGAAATCACAAGAATGGAATATGCAGGAATTGAGTGATACCATAAAAAGACCAAACTTGCGAATCATAGGCATACAAGAAGGAGAAGAATCCCAAGACAATGGCATGGACCAGATCTTCAACAGAATTGTGGAAGAAAATTTCCCAAACTTAAAGAAAGACATGCCCATACAAATACAAGAAGCATACAGTACACCAAACAGACATGACTAGAACAGAAACTCTCCACGGCACATCGTAGTAAAAACACTACATGCACAAAACAAAGAGAAAATTCTGAAAGCTGCAAAAGAGAAACAACAAGTCACATATAAAGGAAAACCCATTAGGATCACAGCTGACTTTTCAATGCAAACTATGAAAGCCAGAAGAGCCTGGACCAAAGTATTCCCAGTGTTAAATGACCACAGATGCCAACCCAGATTACTATATCCAGCCAAAATGTCTATTATAGTTGAAGGGGAAAGAAAAATCTTCCATGACATAAATAGGCTGAAGGAATTCTTGTCCACAAAACCAGGCCTTCAGAGAGTTCGAGGAGCAAGACGAAGAGCTGAAGAAAGGAATGACTGTACCCAAGGGGTTGCAGAAAGAATTCCAATGAGGGTATAACAGTATAAAAGCACAGCTATAGCAAGAATGTAAAAAAAAATGACCAGATTCAATAATACTCATCTTTCATTAATAACTTTAAACATTAACGGACTGAACTCCCCAGTCAAAAGACACAGACTATATGAATGGATTAAGAAACAAAACCCATCTTTT
>NW_008337804.1:888679-894702 GCF_000622305.1 Nannospalax galili | reverse complement strand
CTCATAAAAAATACCTAGAAACTTGCACCCACTTGTGAAAGAGATGTACTCTTGCTCTGGAGTATGTTGAATAAGTTAATGCTGTTGTAATGAAATGCTTCTTCTAATTAAAAAAAAAAGTCGTATATCCAAATAATCATACTCTAGGACACTGACGGTTAAAGGTTTTAACATAGGTATTTTATAAGGATACAGTTTAGCCACAAGAGCTATGGACTCTGTATTCTACTACTTGATGTTAAAAGAGTGCTGCATTCAAGAACTTCTAGGTCTGCAAGCTCACAACAATCTTTTCATGTACAACTCAAGACCATCCTTCACCATGGATTTTTCCTTTGTCTTCTTCAAAGACCTGCCCCAATTTCTTCCCTAACTTCATTTCAAGTTATGTTAGAGTGTAGTTGTTCCATTCTAAACTACCATTTACTTTAGTGTTAAGGTGTTTTCTCATTTTAATCTGAAGAGGCCTTACATCCAAGGCAACCAAAGCAGCACAGGCCTTCCCATCTCAGCTCCCATCTCCCACTTTCTACCTTGTAGGAAACCAGGATGGCATGCCCTAGGGCGAGATGAGCTATATTCTCTGCTAAAGGGTGTGGGGGGGCAGGGCATTGGAAACGGCAGCTCTGCTATCCCTGTCTTACAGAACACTGCAGGGCTAGCGAGAGAAAAGAGGCCAGGTCAAATGTTTAAGATCCTTGCTCTGAGGGAAAGCATCTTGGTCAACAGCCCTTAGCTCACCTCCCTGTCCTGAGCAAATAACTCAGCTATCATTAGTTAAGAGATTAGGCCATGTTAAAGTTTACTTCTGGGATAAAAGCTAAAAGTTTACCATGCTTTTAGACCTAAGAAAGAAAACATGGCCAATAAATTACCAGATAGGTACTGGTAATCTTGAGTAAAAGTTTAAGCATCTTTCTTTACATACAGCCCTTAGCTGGTGCCTGCTAAAAAGCTATATGTCCTGTTTCTTGTCTAATTGTACCCTAAATCTTTGTATGTAACTGCCAAACCCCATGTGACTGTCAGTTCCTTGTAATGTTAAAAACATGAATTTTTCAATAAACTGCTTATTGTCAAAAAAAAGTGGACTACAGATATGTCTTCTCAAAATAAAAATGGCTAAGATGTGTGCTTATATTTATAGACAAGTGTACATCTTACCACTCATCAAAGAAGCTTCTTTTTGCAGCAGATGAAGACTATTACAGAGTTTCACTACCGGTCAAACACAGACAGTAACTGTGAGATGCCCATCCCTAATGAAATATTTACAATGTAAAATATACCCCTAAATCTCAGGGAACACAGCAAAACAGGGGGAAGAAAAATGTAAGAGTCAGAATGAAAACACATCTGCTGCTAGTTACCACACTCTAGAGATGATAAGAAAGTTACACCAATGAAATCTTCTCAGTACGGTATTCCAACAAGATCTGTACAATGACAAGACTAATTAACATGACAAGGTGTGTGTGTGTGTGTATTTACATGTGTGTGTAAAAATGATAATCAAAGAAGAGGGCATTAAATTAAGGGATACTAAGGGGGCATGGGAAGAGGTGGAGGGGACTGAGAGGGATGGAAATATTGCAAATAAAATACTCATGTATGAAATTCTCAAAAATAAAAATATTTAAATTTTTTTAATCAAAGGATTTTATTTGGTTGTAAAATGGATCAAAAACTTATTAACAAGATTTCAACTTCAGCATTATTACCAACAAAAAACATTTTGAGTATAGACAGAAAATATGCTACATTTATATTTATCTGTCTAAATATTGTTTCATTTATATAGATTCTTTAAAATCTCATTTTACTTTTGCCATATTATTTATCAATAAATATTATTTTAATGTCTCACTATCTGTGATTCTTTTTTTTTACAAATAAGCTGTGTTTACTATTTCTGCAACTACTTCATTTGAACAAAATGTTCATTGCATATGTATGTAAAAATTATAAGATCCCTACATGTCAGTCAGCCATCAGTAAAATGCCTCCAAAACATCTTAAAATGTGTTAAATTCTTAATAACTTAATAACTTAATTTCAACTAGATGTTTTCAAATAAGCATATGATTATTAATCTAATTAAATGTTTAGAAAAATTAAGCAAATATTTTGGAAAAAAGTCGTTAATTAATTAAGTTACAGTTAAAATGTCAGGGTATCACTGCCTTACTATAATTTGCAATTTCATGACAACCATGATCTCTGTTGTAGTTTCTTACCTTTAAGTTACACATGCCAACTTGGTAAAACAAAGAAGATAATATTTCTCTTCATTGCATTTTTCTTTTCAGTTTTGGATCATACTTAATTTCTTCATATTCCTTTCTGACGAAGCAGCTTCTGTCCTAAAATAGAAAGAACAACCTGAACTGTTCTGTGTGTTTTACAGCTGGGTATGACATAATTAACCTTTTGAATTCCTTATAAGTTCATGATGATAATTAAGTGTAAAACACAAGAGTTTTGGTTCTTAAGAAGAATGTTAACAGAAGTAAATCCTTGTTTTTGTTCTAAATAATACCCTCTATTTGTTGTCAGATTTTAATTTCTTTTGTTATCCAATATAGCAGAACAGCACAGAGTTTTCAGTATGAAATTTGTATTTTCTATTCTCCTTCCCCTCAGTTAACACCTGAAAATCCCTTCTGTTTTTGGAATTCCACCACATAAGTAGAAAAAAGAATTGGAAATAATTTGTTTGACCTCGGTAAAACTAAAAGACAACATGTTAATCTTTTTTGTTCCAATTTTTAGTAACACTACTATTAGGTTATTGAACTTGAGGTTTCTGAAATGAATTTAGAATTTTATATTGTATGCAACACCATATTTAAAATGTAGAATGTGACTCATTATTACATGAAGACAGAAGTTTATTGAATAACAGTTGTGTTAGGTACTTTTCTGCTATTGTGATAACACAGCATGATCAAGGCAATTAATGGAGGGAAGAGTTCATTTGACTTACTGTTCCAGAAGGATAAGAGTACAACATGGCAGGGAGTTGTGGTGGCAGAGGTGGCAGGAGCAGAAAGCTGAGCATTCATTCAAGCACGTGCTGAAGAAAGAGAGGGCAACCTGGTAGTGGGGCGATGAAATCTCAAAGCCCATTCACAGGGATGGGCTTCTTCCAGCTAGGCCACAATACCTAAAGGTTCCATGACCCTCTCTACACACTGCTAACAACTGAACAAATGTTCAAATACCTGTGCTGGTCAGGCCACTTGTCATTCAAACCATCACAACTTGGGTTACATACTGTCTTATTTCAAAAGAGAAAAATTGGCCACATTTAAGCAAAACCAAAGTCCAGCAGATACTACATGATTTGGTCAGGCCTCTTACTTGCCCACCAGAATGAAGGGATTAGATACTACTGCTAAAGTCACCACATACCACATGCCAGTCATAGAGAAAGGAAGCCGGAATTGAGCTAGAAATGGTTTCCCTGATGGATAGATTTCAAAGTGCTGAAAAGTGTTATACAGGATTCTCTGGGAGAAAAAGAATTAGTGGTCTGACACAGGCTGGGAATTCTATGAACTACAGAAACAACCTACCAGACAAGATGTGCCTCCTTATGCAAAAGTGGCATGATTGTTATGATAGAAACCATTGCTGATTGGATTTGGGGCCTACTCCTCCACAGAGGAGGAAATTCAGTTAACCACCCATGCCTTGGGATATTTTGGTGGTTACTTTAGATTGTGGACTTGACATCATGTATCATCACCTGAGAAGAGAGTATCAGTGTGGATTGTCTAGATCAGGTTGACCTATTGGCATGTCTCTCCAAGAATTATCTTATGTTAATTGAGGTGAATTCTGCCCATTGTGGGTAGCACCATTACCTATATAGGTGATTCTGTAAATTAACTATAAGTGTAAAGAATGAAAATTGAATACCAGCATCCATGCATTAATTCCCTACTTTCTGTTCTTGACTATGAAGGTAATTTTCCTAATGACTTCAAGTTTCTGCTGCCTTGACTTTCCCACAACTATGAACTGTAACCTGGAATTCTGATTGAAGTGCACTCTTTCTTTTCTCAGGATATTTTTAAAAGCAATAGAAAATGAAACTAAGAAAGAGATCATAGGTCCAAATGGGGATCTTGCTACTCTTATTTAAGTAAATTGACGTAGCATCAAATTGCCTTATTAATATATTTACACCCGTAAACAAAATCTATTCTCAGTCTTAATTAGTCTTTGTGAAAAAGTGTGTTTATTGTAGAGAATCCTGGATACCCACGATGATGAAAAATAAAAAGCAGGATATATATATTTATATATACATACATATATATGTATATATATATTCCTATATGTATATGGAATCAAGAAATATGTAACAGCTAAAAAGATAGGTGAAGACCTGTGAAACGTCATCTTCTAGACTCCATTGCAATAATGAACTCAAAGCAGCTACAGTTTCCTCCACTGGGCCAACTTAAGATTGACTCTGTCAGTAATCAACCATGGGTGTGGAA
This sequence comes from Nannospalax galili, assembly GCF_000622305.1. NCBI lineage: Eukaryota > Metazoa > Chordata > Mammalia > Rodentia > Spalacidae > Nannospalax > Nannospalax galili. The sequence goes on along the minus strand of NW_008337804.1, from coordinate 890,191 downwards.
GGTCTCATGGGGCCTGACTCCTTATTCTTTAACTCTTAGCTATTAATAGATTCATGGAAAAGGGGAGTCATTATCTTTATTTGCTTAACTACTGCTGAACCCATCAGGCTCAAGAATAGCTCCAAACCCATGACCATGGTTAAACTTGCTCACAAAACAAGTAGACATGAATGTGAGGTAGAGATTTGTAAGGAAGTGAGTGGGTTTTAGTTATAGGTTTTAAGGAGATGAGAGATGATAGGAGGTAAGAGTGGTCAGTATGCATTATGTATACATATGGAAATTGTCAAAGAATAAATCTAATTAAGAAAATACATGAGGTGCTGGGGAGGTTTCTCAGCAGTTATGTGCTTTGACTGCTCTTGCAAAGAACCTGAGTATGGCTCCCATTAGCCACATGGCATCTAACAACCAGGCATAATTCCAGTCTAGGCGATCCTATGTCCCCTTCTAGCCTTGGCAGACATTGCACAAAAATGATGCACTCACATTCATACTGGCAAAAAACTCATACACATAAAATAATAAATAAATATTAAATGTGATAAATTTTAAAAAGATAAATATAATTTGATTTTTAATATAGTGATGAATTTTTAGTGATGGAACAGGGACATGATAAATTTATGGAACTAGTTTAACATCTGCCTTACATAAATATGGTACTGGCTCAGAAATCTCCTGAAAAACAGTGTGAAAATTGGGATCAAAATTAATAATTACCTTAGTTTTTGACTATTTCATGGAGCTATGTGTCTCATATGTGCATGAAAGACTCTTACAGTTCAGTGGATCCTACAACTCAAAAACGTACAAAGGATTATAGGGGACATAAAGACATATTCTGAAATGCAGCATTCTAAATTAAAATAATTTACTTTCCCACTTAAAAAAATATATTGATGTATTGATGGGTATGTAACCAAAACACATAACATCAGATAAATGAAAAAATGTAGATTTTATACAATGCTTGCTTAGTGAAAATACTCAGCATATGAATGTAGTAGAAGCCAACACTGAGAACTATACATTTACTTTAATTAGTATACAGAGAGGATTTTATATCCTATTCAAATCTTCTATAGTTTCTATTAGTCATGAACAAGATAATAAATTAAAATTCTATGGATAATAATGTTTCTAAAGTTAAACTTGGTTGTGATAAGTTGATACGCCAACACTGGCAGTTCATCAATTTTTTTAATGCATCTTTGAACCCAACTTTTAAAGGCTGAAACCTAACTCAAATGTATTTTCATAATTAAGGTAAATGCTGATTTGATACAAGACCATTTTCAGTGCAAGGCTCATGATTCATTAAAACTTTAATCATCTTTTAAGATGTTTCATAGCCATCTTTACTTCTTCTTTTGCAAACGTTCTGTTCAGCTCCTTAGCCCATCTTTCAATTGGGTTGTTTCTTGTATTGGTTCTCTGTTTTTTTAAGTTCATTATATAATCTGGTAATTAAACCTCTATCAGATGTATCGCTGGTGAAGATTTTGTCCT
>NW_008337804.1:838999-886568 GCF_000622305.1 Nannospalax galili | reverse complement strand
TGATTTATTTTAGAAAAAGTTACCTGGACTGCTGAAAAGATTGTATATTCCACAGCTGTTGGATGATATAAACAATAAACATTTATTAAATCTACTTATTCTATGTTGTAATTAAAAAAAAAAAAGTTAAAACCTCATTCAATTTTATGTCTTATAAGGGTTATACTGAGTTCAATATTGTATAACTGTATTAAGTGAACCTCAAATTCAACTGTAAACCTAAAAATTTACAGCCAATTTTGAAAGAAATGCATCTTAGCTCTGCAAATTGTTATTGAATATGTCAATGCTGCTGTAATGAAATGCTTCTAATCATGTGGTTATTAAATAATTAAAAAAAAACTTTAATCACAGAGGCTAAGTGTGTCTCATAGTGCACTGCATGTGAGAATACCAGCAGTCCTTACCTTGTGCCTGTACTTGAATTACCTTTGAATGTGGCTTAATGTTTGGGATAGAAAATGAACCATACAACATATATTACTATTATTTTGTTATCAGATCATTTCCAAAATGGGATAATAAACTAAGAGCAATTTTTCACTGAAAACACTTACCACTTTAATATATAATATTATTATACATAGAATTTCATTTTAATGATTTTTAATGGACAGTGAAATTGTCCGTGTTCCATTATGAGACTCGAACTTATGAGAAAATTTCTTTGAACAAAACACCCTCCTTGTTATTTGACCCCTTTCATCTGGGTGGAATCCAGACTTTTTAATCATCATAGTTCTGCTGAGTGGGTAACATTATTCCAATGAGGTATATTTGATTGTAGTTTCTCAAAAATAAGAGCTAATGACTGGCTTTCAAAAAATATCCAACAGAACTATCAAATCTGGAAAGAAATGATTTTTCATTAACTTTCTCTTTCTATCTTTATTTTCAAAGTAAATGTAGTTTGTTTCTCCCTGTCATCAAGTTTGATCTAATCCAGAAAAACTGCAGTGTCACCAAAACATCAAATTTATGATGAAGGAAGACACTCCAGACTATTCTTGCCATGCTCACCAGCTCAAATTTAACAACTGAAGAAGAGCTGTCCCCTTCAAAGCAATAAAACATGAACAGTACATGAACTCTCTCAGCTCAGCCACTTCTGCCATTTAACCTTCTTTTGCATTTGTTATCTTTTCAGTTATCAGTAGTCTAAAGAGAATAAGCTTTGTTTAATTTTAGATAGATACTTAGGTGTTTCAAAGACATTTAACTCAACAAATTTTAATCTTGGATTTATCTGTCTCTTTTAAGCCTCAGATTTGAATCAAATTCTGATACAAATATAATTCTTAGGGAAGAGATATAAACATAAACTACTATCAGGTAAATATAGTTTTTAGTACTGAACCCACTATACAATACTTAACAAATATTAATTTAACTCTGCTTACTATTAACATAATTTTATAATATATACGAAAATGTAAAGTTATATCATAAGGGGGAGGGAGAGCTGAGCAGTTAAAAGCACTGGCTGTTTTTGTAGAGGTCCCAGGTTCAGTTTCCAACACCCACATGACAGTTAGCAGTCATTCCAAACTCTAGTTCCAGGGGCTCCTACACCCTCTTCTGACTTCCATGGGCATTGCACATCACAGGTACACATACATACATGTAGGCAATGCATTGATACACATACATTTAAAAAAAAATACCCCCAAAATAGTGAAAAGTAAAGTGTATGATAAACATGTTTAAAATTTAGTGTATTCCTTGGGGTTGCCTTATTTTTATGATAATCACAATTTTAAGATTACTGGTAAAATATGGCTAGTTAATTTTTTTCATTGACAATGCTAAAACTCAGAATGTTAGTTCCATGCACTTGAGATAATTAAGAAACAATTCATGTACAAATCATAAAAAAAGAAAAAATCTCCACTAAATTGGAAAGTCATGAATTTGCTTTTCAGGGAAGTCTTAGAATAGTGGTAATTCAATTACTAGATCCGTCTTTTGAGGACAATCCATTGAAATGCAGAGCTAACCTCTGTAAATATTCAGTACAGTTCTCCAGACAGAAAAAAAAGACCCTATTCTGCAGGAGATGGACCTGGACTCTTGCTTTTATCATCTCCATACAACTATCACCTGATGGTGATGATCACAGGTGATGTTATAAAATTGCCCTAAAAGAAAAGTGTTAGTCTAGACAAAGTGAAAAATCAAGAGCTTGTGAATACACATTATGGGCATAAATAATATTTGGAAGCTATTTTCATTAATGTATAATATACAGTTTCTAAAATGAATAAAAGTTTAAAACAAGCTTCAAATAGGACAGTGAAGAGATAAAAGTGTAGCTGCTTTAAGCTTAATCAATGCAACTTGTGATGCAGTAATGAAGAGCAGGCAATCAGTCAGCACCCAATCTACCCAAATGAAATCTCAAACAACAGAGCTTTTTCTTTTCTTTTTTTTTTTTTTTTTTTAAGTTTGTGTTAAGAGAAATGGGCAATGTAAGTGCTATGCAGATGTAATGTGCTAATGAAATCAATTCATCAAGCTCTAAATGATGGAGGAAATTAAAATAAGAAACTGTTCTATACACAAAAGAGATTATGCCCCAAGAGGATATCCAGCTTCTGTAAAGAGCAAACGTGACAATTTTAGATGATGTTTTAAAGTTTTGCATCAGCTTCTTTCAAATATCATATTTTATTCTTTCATTATGTATCATCTGCAAGTCTCTCAAAATATTATAGGAGGGAGCCTGGAATTGTTATCTGCCATGGGAAGCCATGAGATACCTTGTGAAAATGTTTTCATAGCTAGTTCCACAGAGCAGTGTTCTGCCATGAAGTTTACTGTCCATTCAATTAACTGGCTTCAGTTAAGGAGACATAAGCTCAGCCTGGTTAAAACAAAAGTTTTCTAACTTAATTATTTTTAATTTCAGAAGTAATTGATATTAAGTTATCATGTCCTGATTCATTGATAATGTTTATTTAAAATAATGCATTATAATGAAAAAAAAAGCTTTGCAGCCACTCAACTTATGATGAATTGTAACCATTCGCTTAAACCTAAAGAACATATAATTCATCTAATTTCTTATTCATATGATATAATCAAATTAAATATTTATTTGTGATGGCTTGGGTGTACAAATGGAAATTTGATGGCCTACAAGAGCCAAACACTGAATATAAAAGTCATATACATTTAGGCAACATGCTAACCACCACCACCACAACAACAACAACAATGAACCTCCACATTTGCTTCTTGTGGGGTATCTCTCTCAAACACAATAGTACTGTAACATCATTAACATCATTACTGATACTGAGAGATAGTCACTAACTATTCAACTAGGAAATGTGATTTCTATGATCCTCTTCCCATAAGTGGAGACTTTGAAATGAAAAATCAAAATCTATACAACCACAAGGATTGTTCTTCCACATTACTGTTTTCCATCTTTTTAAAAGATGGGTTGGTAAGTTTATCCTTTGTTTTTTCTTTTTCTAAAAATGTAGTTTGGATGAAAGATGATTTATTTAAGGAGATGTTTATTAAGCAAATCAAACAGTCCTGTCCAGAGAGAGAATGGAACAGTCAAACCTAGAGTGTTGTGGACATTTTACATCTATTTTATGAATATTTATGAGGTATATCGGTGGCATATTCTTTGGGGTCAGGTGATAATTCTTCCCTCCTAAGCAATGGTATTGGATCAACCTTGAATACTTCTTCCTATGACCCATTTGATCAGTCTGCAGAACATATAATAACTATAATATATATGACATTATGAAGAAGTCATGGTCTTGTGAAATTGCAAGTGGTTTGTCAGTGCTAATATATAGCCAATAGGAAACTCTCCTGGTGCCTCAGTTTCTGATAGAGAAGGAAGAATCTAACTGCAGCTTCACAGAAGTTAAACCACAAATGAGAACTGTAACAACACTTGGCTATCGGGATACAGCTGTAGTTTCCTTGATTACTTTATTTATAAGTACTTACCTAGCCAATCTCATTTGATGCTTGTAAGTTTCTGGGATAGAGCAAAAGTTATGTCCATCTGAAATAGTTAATTTTTTGCATCAGTTTGTCTGGAATAAGGGATACCAAAATAGCTGATTTAATAATATTTCTGAGCCTGTCTGTGAGAATATTCATCCTCAAATTGTTAGACTGAGTAAAGCAGATGGTCTCCCCCAGTATGGCTAACTCTCAACTGCTTTGTGAAAGATCTAAATAGGGAAAAAAAAAACACACACACAGAGAGAAAGATCACTCTCTCTGCCTATCTTTAAGCTGAGGCATTCATTATTTGCCTTCTGAATTAAATACCTGCTGGAACTTTAAGCCTTGAATGAGCTATGCTATTGACTCCCCTGCCAACTATTTTCCTTTTCATATGAGTAATAGCTAATGGGATGATTATGCACCTGAAAGTTGGAGGTGGCCAGCCTACCATTATGTTACATCAGCATAACTCTCCCATATGTGTGTAAATATAAAGTATACCTTATAAGTGATAGTGTGTAAAGTAGTCTAAATGATATAAAAACAAATATATTTAATGGTAATATTTTCTCATGTAATGACTAAATTACATATATCTCTACTCCATAGAGATAATATAGAAAAAAATGGCTTACAGTAAAACTAGTTGGAATACATTGTTCGATGTTCAATACAGAAATGAATGAATTTACAGTTTTCTTTAAATTTTCTAAAAAACACTCAAGGTAATTATTGGAATGGTAAAATTTTTTGCCAGATTTCTATAACATACATACATAAAAATACATGCATAAAACTATTTCAAATATTTTATTTTACAAATTTTCTCCAAGGGTAAATGCAATTTAAAATATAAATCAGAATTCACAATTACTTTAGCATATTTCAGACTTTTATAATACTGACAGAGTAAAAGGTTAGCAAATATTCAAGATATGTTCAGATTTCCATTGCTTAGTTTATTTCAATATCATAAAACCATAGTTACTTACCACTGTTTTTATTATATTTCATTATATGTGAAAACAAAATATATTTACAAAATTAACGTGCACAGTGATTTTAGGACAAAAACTTAATTCATGCCTTGGGAATTGTTTTTCAAGGAAAATAAGCTCAGTTTCTGACATGTAATCCATAACGTCAGTTATTATAAATACTAAAATTCACGGAGAAATTTATAAAGCTTCATTAGATATAAAACTTCATAATCTGGAAAAAAAGACTTCTAGATAATGTGTGCACTATTCAGTAGTTATTGAATGATTCATCTCTTTAAAATAATGTCCTGATTATAGCATCATCTCAGAAAGCACTAGATTACTCAAAGAAAAAGAACTCATAATGTTTTATCTAAGAATTAGGTGTATGTATATGTACATGTATAGATGTGCATATCTGTGTATAGAGACATACTCTATATGCACATATAAAACTTCATGTATGGTATGATGATCTTCAGACACATACAATGGCTGATAAATGAAAATGACAGTATTGCAACTTTCTTAGCATCTCTACAAAAATGTGGCACCAAAAATAATCAAGAATATTGTTTTTTAATTAGAGAGGTTCTTTCCATTTTGTTAGATTCCTTGACTTCTCAGCCACTATCATATCATTTTAGATATCAAGGACAGTATTAGAAGCTACCTACTATCAAACTTTGTGTATGTTCAAAGTCACTGCTTGAAGGCACGCATGGCTTTGGTTCCTTCCTCCCATAGTCTTTACAAAGACCAGAGACAAGAATTCTCCAAAACCACTGTTTGAACAATTCTAAAAAGTTTATTAGACTTACTAAGTGAGCTTGGGGTGCTGGTTTACTTACAGAATAGTGCCCCTGCCCCCATTTGTGGCTGTGCCTGAAAGTTCACATCCAAACATAAATCCTGTGATGTCCCGACAGTCACACAAAATGCAGAGGCCTGCTTCATGGCATTCTCAGCTTATATATGTTTAGATTCTCCCCCTCATGCAGAAAAAGTCAACTGATTGGGTGGGAAGAATAACTGCCCCCACCCATTCTTGCAGAGGAGCTTGGGAAGGAGGTGGGACATAGTGGTCAGAGGAACTTCCAGGTAACACTTTTTTATTTCTATTGCTGCCTATACTCAGGCCTTTTCATCAACTCACCTTCACAGAAACGAGTCTTCCTTTAACCCAGATATTTCACTGTTGTCATAAATATCTCTCTAACATATAGTGGATAACAGAATTCAGATTTACATAACTAACATCTCATGCTTTGATTTTTATTCTAGAATGTTAACTTAAAGTTGATTATAGGGTTGGAGAGATGGACTCAGTGGTTAAAAGCACTAGCTGCTCTTGCAGAGAACCTGGGTTGAGATTCCAGCACTGAGTGGTAGCTAACAACTGTCTGTAACTCCAGTTCCAGGGGATCTAATGCCCTCTTCTGACCTCCATGGGCGTTGTATAACATGAGTACATTTACATACATGCAACCCAAACACTCATATATATAAAATAAAAATAATAAAATAAAATTACTTTAGAGATGACTACAGTAATCCAGACAAGAAGAGATAACATTGTAACCACATGGCAGGCTGGATAATGTGGCAAGAAAGTAGCAGTAATAATACCAGTCAACATTTTAGAAACAGTACAGGGAAAATCCTTTAGTATGACCTCAGCTAGAGCTGGCCAACTCAAACTACAGGGAGCTACCTTTGACCAGAAGTGATCTGGCGGCATGCCTGCTTGAACAAAGGAAAGAGTAGATGTTCCCTGATTTTTGAGAGTTGATATTTAACATTTGGTAACCCAGTATTACTGAATCCTTCATACTGCTGGTGTCATCATCTTGCTAAAAGTCTTTCAGTGCTTGAGTCCAAAACTATGGAGACTGATTGCCAGCATCATCTTGCATAAAAATTCTGACCTTAGTATAGAGATGACAGACATTCACTGTTTGACTTGAAATGAAAGTACAAGGATAATGCAGAATAAACATATCTATTTTGACAGTCAAGTTCAAGTTCACCTTATAGTATAGTCTTAAACCATTTCTCAAAGATCATCATGCCTGAGTAGTTTTACTTAAAGTTGACAATGTAAAGGGAATAGACAGATTTGAAGACAAAGATGGCAAACCTTTTCCCATTTCTTTTATCTATCATACAGCTGTTGACTTTGGTAAGTCAGTTTTTTTTACACAATTTTCCTTCATTTTTCTATGAGCCAACCTAGTCATAAGTCACATGTCAACAGAGTTCTCTAGTGTAAAACTAGTAGGAAACAGATAATGTATCATTCATGTGTATGATCACCAAAATTAGTGATTTTTAAGTTAAAGATTACCAAATGAAATTGGATGATTTCTTTGTTCCTACTTAGGTAATTTTTTTCCTTTCCTAATCATTGATGTAAGCATGCAAATCCCATTAGTTTTAGTTCAATTTAGTCATTAAGAATTCCTAATCTGTAAACAGTTTGGTCTTATTGTCTAATCTGGTGTTTATTTCAAAGCTGCTATGAGAGTGTGCAGATGGAGGGAGAAGAAAACACATTTTAACAGCTGATATATGTTCCTACTTGTTTAAGCATGAATCAAGAGAAGAAAATATTTATATAATGTAATGATATTTCACAAGTAATATAAATGGACTGAAAATCAGTGTTATAGACAGTAAAGAGAAATGATACCAGAAAATGTTAAGTGTTCTAAAATTGATCATTGGAAGACTGCAGCCTTATCAAAGGAAAATTACAATTGCTATGAAGCTTTATAATGAGGGATTACGGATGGGATCAGTCTTGGTTGGGTTTAAGATCCTCCTAGGGAGCATGCATGGGAACATTTTAACAAAAGAATGTAAGCATACAAGAAGCCAGTGTTGGAGATACTGTGTGTGTAGAAAAAGAAACGATAGAATAATTGCAACATTCATGAATTTAGCAATACCTGGAACATTTGAAACAGAGAAATCAGTATCATACAAGTAGAGATGAGAAAATTAATGGGAAAAAATTGAAGAATTAACAGAATGTTGGACCTATCATTAATCAGAATGATTATTTTGTTTGTGAAAATTTCAGAAGACTGAAGAGAAGAAGTGAGAGAAGCAAGTAGGCTGAAAGAGGAGAGAGGAAAGACCAGAGGACGCAGAGCTTCACCAGATCAAAGTGGGACTTCAAGGGCAATAGTCCCTTCTTCAAAATGCAGTCTAGATGGGAACAGCTCATTTAAATTGGAGACAGTGACACATGGGAGACATCTTCTGCTGTGTTGAGATAGGATGAATGAGGAGATGGAGAAGAGAAGGGAAACTTGCTATAAGCAAGCAGCAGCTGTGAAAAACCAGATAAGAGGGATACTTTGTTTAGGAGATCAAATAAAGGGATTTAGAGACAAAAAGGCACATGGTAGCAAGCTTTAGGAAGGGGCTCAAGTTCTGCTTATCTTTGTTCCTTTTCCTTCTCCTTTCTAGTCCTGACTTTGTTTTCTATTTGAACCTACAGAATACGTCTGAGTATCCTTACAATGCATGAGGACATTTGAAGAGGCAATTTAAAAAGGTGTTGGTAAGTAAATGTAAACATCCTAAGGCAAACAGAAAGTAGCAGAATAAGCACAAAGGTTTATGAAATTTACTTCATCTCTATAGAATTATGAATATATGGTATTAGAGTAGATTAAATAATTGGGATTAGATACCTATGGTAACTACCAATTGGTACATTCACCTATTAATTATACACATACTGTGTGTCTGTGTGTATATCCATGCTTCTGAAGCAATAAATACTAAAACAAGAAAAGCTATACACAGACATATTATGAACCAAGTTTCAGTAATGTCTGGGATTTATATTCAAATTTTCATTCTAAATGATTGGTATGTTATTTAGATAATATATGCACAGCATGCATTTCAACATCCAGAAAAGAAGCTCCACTGAATTGCGAGTAAAGTAATTGTTCCGCTTCGACAAAAAAAGGATTTTTTTAAATGGAAGAAGAATTATTTTTGCAACCAAAATAGAAATATAGAAGTCAATGTAGTGTTAGTTTACTATAATTATTGATAATAGAATGAAGAAGTTGGCCTCCAAAACTTATAGCTGTCAAGAGTCATTTAATTAAACTTTTGCATATAAATATAAAAGATTATGAGTGCTAACGAGAATATTTATCTGTAAACATAAGGATATATATTTGGCACATAGTAAGAAATTATCTTAATCTAGGGATGTGACAGTCTTGGGGTTTTCTCTAATATCTATGACCTCTCCAGCCATGTGTATTGGCTATGTTTACAGTATTAGGCTATGTTTACAGTACCATACCTCAGTTTCCTTCCCATTAAGTGCACTTTTAGTCCAATTATGTAGTGGTTGATTGCCCCCAAGATGAAAGTGCAGCTACTCCAATGTCTTACGCTCTTCTGGACACTGATGTGGTTATTTGGTCTTGAAGCTGCTGGTGGACCATCTATTGATGTTCTTTCTCCCTTAGAAGCTTTCATAGTACTCTCAAAATTATGAAAGCTTGCCTTCAGAAGCTTGTACCACAGAGTCAATTACAGTGAATAACATCTGGTCACACATAGGCATTATCTGTGAATTGCCCAAGCTAAAGTGGCACATCTACAATGCAACATCTACACCTAAGCTCACGGAACATAGAACAGGGGGTAAAGAGGACACCAATAAATTTCTCACTTCTCATTAATGGAACTCCCTCATTGGACAGAGGCCCAAGGACACACAATGTTACAAATGGCCAAAACGTAGAGATTAAGAGTCTGCAAAATGCTGGTCCTGGGACAGGACTCCTATTTTAAATTTCATCTAACAAGGTTTCAGGGACCATTTTGGAGGATGGAACAGAAAGATTAAGAGCCAGGGAGGAGATGCATGAACACATGGAAATAGAGTCTTACCAGCTTTGGGACCCTACTCATACAAGCCTACAGCAATAGTGCCAGCATGCACAAGACCCATCAAACTCAAGCAGACAAAACCCTAACATAGAACTGGGGAAAGGGACAGCAGACCCCAGTCTTAGCTGAAGAAATATTGTCAACTGATTACTGCTGGGTGAGGAAGAGTTGATCTTCCTAAAGAAAAGAACTCTAAATAGGCTGACTAGACCTCATTAGATGAACTTGTACTAATGAACACTTGTTTACACTAACTTGACATAGTAGACTTTAACACAAATGAACAAATATAGGAATCCCCATGGGATGGGGGGGCTATGGAGGGTACCAGTGGGGAAAGGGATATAGGTTGATTAAAATCTATTGTGATGTTCTATATGAAAAGCACAACGTTCAATTAAAAAAATAAAAAAGTAGAAAAAGAAAAAGTTATGATTTTACTGAAAACTATTACATAAATACTTCAAGATAAACATAAAAATCCAAATGATTGTTTAAATCATAAACTTACTCTTCATGTATTAACCTACTGTTTATTTTGCTAAAGATGTAATTCTTTAGTGAGGGAACATCAGCACTTAGCACAATTATTTGATAAAATTCAGTTATAACATGCTTTTTTAAATGAAATTATTGCTTTATTATTGCAGAGGATTTAGGGCATTAAAATGCATACATTCAAGTTTCTGAATGTACCTTGAGTTAATATGCTTTATTTTGAAAATTAGTAATCAATATTTTGTACAACAGCACAGAAGAAGACTCCAGAAAAGTTGAAGATAGAAACACAAATATTATTAATATTCTGTAAGTTTTAGAAGACAGGTAATTCAGAATTTTTTATGGACAACATATTATTTAAGGTCTAGAAGTTGATATATTTTCTAAATTGTATTTGTGAAGGGAATCAAAAACAGTGTTTTAAAGTAAAAGAAAATTATTTTAAGATATGGACAAAACATCACTGTCAAAAATTCTAACAGCTTTTCTAAGTATAAGGCTTGGAATGTTCACTCTTTTATGGTTCATAAAAAAGAAAAATACAAATGAAATTAAATAATAATTATCTATAATCATAGAATGAGAATAAACCTTAGCTAAACACATTCCATTAATCCAACTCTGTCTTAAAATTGTAATATACAATTGCTTCCATTCTAAAATATTCAAATAGGAACATTTTAATTTGTAAATGCAGTACATTTTTATTATTTAACATGGCTATGTTCAGAGAGTCACTATGGACACTGATAGAAGGAATACTGACCTATTGCTCCAAAGGTAGCTGCAGAATTAGATTCTTGTGAGACTCTAGTCCCAACATTTCATCAATCTTTTTTACGTTAACTATTTTTGTGTGTATTTCTTTTTAAGTGAACCTTATTTAATATTAATTGTTTCATTAACATCACACAGTCAATAGAACTATAACTCTAGCCATGAAGGAAGAAGATTATCTTAACACTTATGATTTCTCCACAGGGCACATTGCAACCTTTGTGTCTTTAGCAACACCAGGAACATTTGAAAGAGAGAACTCAAGATCAAAAAGCACAGAAATACAGAAAACAACATAGAGCCTACAAAACGAAATGTTTATACTCTGAGTACTGAGTAATCCCAATGGTAACCTTGTTTGACCTTATCTAGGCAGGTATGAACTAGATATATCCAAACTTTTGGTGCTTTATCTGTGTGTGTAAATGATCATGAATTAATGGCTGGGCAGTTGCAAATAAATGACAATGAACATGCAAATATGGTCACATCAATTACTACTGATGGATCTCCAATAGCATGGGCAGCTGGAGCATATATTAATGTGAAAAGTTGTTGGACATGATCAAAAAAAAAAAAAAAACACAAAAGCAAAGCAAATGCTACTGAATAGTTAATCAGAATTCTCCCCTAATAAGAACATAGGTAATAACTGTCAGTTTTCAACCACATAGAAGTATTTTTTAAATTGTGCTGAACAAATGTAATTTGAGGAAATTGTATGGAAAGTTGCTCTAAAACTTGCATTCCTATCCCACAGCAGGTATATGGGTAAACTCTATCCTCTTTCACAAGATCTTTCCTGCCATCTCTAGCTGATGTATAACATATATTTTAGATTCTTTGTTAGAATATGAATGCCAAGAAGGCAGAAAAATGCTATGGAACCAATGTTCTTCATTTTTACATTCTATGAACAGCTAACATTATAATAATGCAGCAACTTTCTGATTAGGCAGTGAACACATTTAAAGGCTAATTTACTTACCATGATACCTATGTATAAAAACAAACTGCCAATTTTATGGAGATCTATAACATATGGAAAACAGTACAACACTGCTTTAATAAATAGTGTATCTTTAAATATGAAAACTCTAGAATATTGCCAAAATCTACAGAAATAAATCTGAGAATTTTAACATCATTTCTAAATTATTTGCAGCCCTTAGTAAAAACTTAAGAAATTAAAGGTTTCTGGAAATTATAAAAGAGGAACTGAATGAACCAAAAATGTGTCCACTACAGGATAGCACTACATACTAAAAGACAGCTTTAAAAAATAGGACTTTTAGGGGGCTGGAGAAAGTACAACAGTTAAGAGCACTAGCTGCTCTTGCAGAGGACCCATAGTGTTTGAAGCAGAATGTAAATCATAGCATGGACATTGCAGAAACAGCATAGAAAACAGAAAGCCGCATGAATTTATAAAGAAAGTAACTAAGCAAACAAGTCTCCATTCTGTTTCTCTGGTAAAAATCAACCATGAGTTAAAGTGACTATACACAGTGGGGAAAAGATAAGCAGAAATGCCCCTCTCAAGGTGTCCTACTAATTCCAGGGACTCTGAGGTATCTGCTAGGAGCAAAGTCTGCAGCACTGTAGAATATGATCCAGGTAGAAGTAGCCAGCCAGGAACACATACTGCTTTATTGCTGCACTACTCAGGCTCTCTCTTTACATTGTCGTCTTGAAACTTTGCACACCCAGGTTCTTGTGAAAGAATCGGGAGTCCGCCACCAGCAGCTCTGTCTACTTAGTCATGTAAAATTGTAGTGGCCTTCTTGTCTATCTGCAGCCCCGCAAACTATAGATAGCAATACTTATAATCCTGCTGTCACCATTTGCAGCATACTCACTCTTTGGCCCTTGAAAGCAGTTAAAATCCAAAGCAATTTTACTGAAGCATTGGGTATCTATCCTCACCCACTAACTCTGAGATTTAGCTAGACATCTCAATCTGAATTGATTTGGAAACCCATATCGTTCAGGAACAATCCAGATACATCTGTCCACATCTTCAGGCTTAGAAAGCACTTAGGATACCCCATTCAAGTAGCCAGGTCTCAAAAGCAGTATGAAGGAAACTATTGAGGTATCATACTTGGTCTCAATTATGTGGTCTGGGGTCTGTGCAGCACTGAGACACTGACAGTTAATGGACACCAATTACTAGGCCTATTATACCATCCTTACTGTTGCCACAGTAGTGACTATGCCCATCCTTGGTCCTTGGAAAGAGCAGAATCTCTAGCTTCACTAGAGTGCTATTTCAACCACATCAAGCCTACCCAGGCACACCAGAACACCAAACACAATACAAGACACGTGAAAAGTGATGTCCCACAGTCATAGCTTGCTGTGTTATTCCAACAGATAGCAGAAACCTCACTACATCCAATGCGGCTACACCCCAGCTATATAAAGCTGATCAATAAATCCCACATATGTTTGGAGCCTAAATGAATGAGATACTGGTAAGAATAGCTAATATTGATTATGGCTGGGGAAACTGCTATGCTACACAAGCTTACACAGACAAAACCAAAGTTAAAGTAGTCTTGCAAACTAGCGCGAAGGCATGTCTTCAGGATAAAGACCTTCACTGTGAAAACCAGCCTGTGAAATATCTGAGGCATATGTGAGACAAGCAAGTCTCATTGTAAGAACACAAGAAAATGAAAAAGCAAGAAGGCCTATGTTCCCAAAGGAGTACAATAGCTCTTCACAAACAGACACCAAAGGAAAAAGAATTGATGAATCACCTAAAAAAGAATTCACAATATTGATCACATTGCAAATGAATACTATATAAAAAGATACAAATGAGAATTTAAGGAAATGAGGGACAGAATCTCCATAACATGAGTGAAGAATTTAGCATAAAAGCAACAGAACCTTAAGAAATAATCAAACAATAGGCTGGGGAGAAAACTCAAATAATCAAACAATAGCCTGGTAAAGTTCTGCACAAACATAAGGCCATTAGCTAACGTGCATCCAAAGGAAAGGTTGGATGCTGCAATGCCTGTTGGTAATTCTAGCTCTGCAGAAGTGAGGCCAGGGGATCCCTGAGGCATACTCCCCTGGCAGGCTAGCCTAATCAGATTACTCCAGGTCCTGGTTAAAGATACTGTCTCAAAAAAGCAAGGAAGACAGCTTTGGAGGATGAAGGTCCCCCAAGTTGACCTCTGACCTCCACGTACATGTGTTCTGCACAAATATGCACACGTACAAGCATAAATAAATAGCCAGAAAATTTCAGGGATGAAAAACTCAGTAAATTATTTTAGAAGCATGGTAACAGAATAAGACAGACTATAGAAAAATGCCTAAGCTTAAAAACTGATCTTTAAATTGAAAAAGCCCTAATACTGAAGAAAAACAAAAGAGTTTAAAAAAAATCAAGAAACCTTAATCATTTTTCTGGAGCAGCAGAAAATTGTCCTGATTTAGAAATATATGGAATTCATCCCAAGAAAGAACTCAGATTATAATGAATCATAAGTCCTATCTGAAGCACATTGTATCCACACTGTCCAAAATGAAATACAAAATATGAAAATATTTTGAAGTTATTATAAATGAGTGTGTTTCCACGACTCTCTGTTATTGTTTGTTATTAGTATATAAAAAGGCTACAGATTTTTAAAATCAGTTTTTGTGTCCTGGCACTTTGGTGAAAGTGTTGATCATTTCTAGGGGTTTTCAGGTGGTATTTTAGGGATCTCTTATGTATAATATCATATCATTTGCAAATAGGGATACTTGGACATCATTTTTTCCAATTAGTAAATGTTTTATTTCCTTCTCTTTTCTTACAACTCTAGTTATCTATTTTCAAGCACTATTGAAAAGGAGTGGAGATAGTGGTCAACCTTGTGTGTTTCCAAATTAGAGTGGGAATTCTTTGAATTTTTCTCCATTTAGAATGATATTGAATGTGGGTTTGTTGCATATAGGCCAAATTATGTTGAAGTATATTACCTCCAGTCTAATATTCTCTAGTACTTTTACCATGAATTCATATTGGATTTTGTCAAAGATCTTTCTGTGTCAACTGTCATGTGACTTTTGTCTTTAAGTTTACTTGATTCATTACATGTATTTACTTACATATACTGAACAATCCTTGGATCCTTGGAATAAAGCCAACTTGATCATGATGGATCATCTTTTTGATATGTATCTGTATGTGGTTTCCAAGCACGTTGTTGGAATTTTTTGCATCTATGTATATTAGGAATATGGGCCTATTGTTTTCTTTTGTGGTTGTACTTACCTAGTTTTGATACAAGAGTATAAGAGTAGTATTTGTTTCACAGAAAGATGTTGAGAGTTCTTCTGTGTCTTAGTTTTTAATAATTTAAGCAGTATTATTTTTAGATCTTCTTTGAAGTTCTATTTAAATTCTGCTGGGAACTCATTTGGACCTGGGCTTTTGTTTTTTAAGTTAGAAGTCTTTGTTTTACTGTTTTGATTTCTTTATTTGTTATGAGTCTTTTTAAGTTATTGATCTCTTTTTGGTTTAATTTTAGTGGTCCTTTTGAATTTAGAAATTCATCCATTTCCTTTATATTTTCTAATTCAATAGAGTATTGAGAGTACTGCTTTTGAGAAAGGATCTCCCAATAGCCAAAGATGGCATGGAACTTGCTATACAGACTAGGCTGGCCTTGATCTCACAGATATACACCTGCCTCCGACTCTGCATCCCAAATGCTGTGATCAAGGCAGGCATAACTAAACCTAACTAGTGTTTTGGTTTTTTAAGTATTCTTTTATAATGTTTAGGATCTTTTTAATCTATTGTAGTGTTTCCCCTTTCATCTCTGATTTTTGTTCATTTTGATTTGCTCTTTCTTGCTTTTGTTTAGCTGGGCTAAGGGTATGCCTCTGTAGTTTACCTTCTCAAAAACCAGCTCTTAGATTCATTGATACTCCATATTGTTTTCTTCATTTCTATTTCATTGATTTCTGTTCTGATTTTTATTATTCCTTCTCATCTTCTGGGTTTAGTTTATTCTTATCTTTCCAGATTCTTGAGTTGTACCATTAAAACATTTATTTGTACTCTTTCTATATTTTTAATGTAGGTGCTTAGGGGTATAAACTCCCCTCTTACGATGGTATTTAATGTGTCCCATAAGAAAGAGAAGTTTAAAAACAAGAAAAAGCTTTCAAGCCATATACCAAGGAACTCCCATTAATACTTACATAATGATTTCTTAGTAGAAAATTGGATAGGAAATTCAAGGTTCTGAAGTAAAAATAGCTGATCATATAGATTTTTCTTATACTGAGATTGAAAAATAAAGTTGTTTTGGCTTATTTCCATGATAAACAAAATTTGAAGGATTTCACAACCCCACATTGGCCCTACAAAACACATTGAAATCAATCTTATAATAGAAGTTAAAATACAATAATTTCTATCATGAAAACATGCACAGATATGGATCTAAGAGAACACAGAAATAAGAGGGAAAAGAAATAAAACTTATTCATAAGAAAAACTACAAACTACAATGATTAACACAAGTAAGTGAAGAAAATAACAAAGGATACTCAAGATAACCACAAGAATATTGGCAAAATCATAGGACTATGTCCGCTCATAAAGTTCAACCTTGTATGTAAATAGATTAAAATCATGAAATAAAAGATAGAGCCTGGCTGAATGGCTGCCAAAGCAAGATTAGATTATGCTCCTCTTCGAGAAGCATACTTCTCCCATAAAGATAGACATCGATAAATTAAAAGCATGACCAAAATATTCCATGCGACTGGAACTTAACTGGAGCAGAAACAGCTATAATTGTATCAGCAGAATAGAATTTAAATCAACATGTCTAAAAGGACACAAAGAATATCATTATATACTAAATAAAGATCAATTTAACAAGAGAAAATAACATTTGTAAATATATATGCACTCAACAGTAGAATATCTAATTATGTAACATCAACATTGGTATATATAAGAGGAAAGATACACTGTAATAAAATAATGGTTGTAGACTTAATCAGGTTACTTTCATCAATGGATAAATCACCCAAAAGAAAGCCAAAAAATTTTCAGAATAAAATTGTTATACAGACAAAATGAACCCAACAGAAAATGGCATGGCATAGTGGCCTATAGTTTCTGAATACACAGTCTCCTCCTGTATGAAGTACATGCTAGCAGCAAATTAAGTTAAACTATTTTTAAAATATTGAATTCATAATATATATTTTCTCTATCCTCTTGAATAAAGCAAACTATTGAAAAGAATAAGAACTTTAAAAATTGAGAAAATATATGTAACTTAAACTTCAATCTCTTGAATAATTAGTGAGTCAATGAACAAATAACGAGACAGGCCTGGTGGCATATATCTTCAATCTCAGCAGTCCTGAGGCAGAGGCAGGAAGATATCTGTGAGTTCAAGGCCAATCTGGTCTGCATAGAGAGTTCCAGACGAGCTGGAGCTACAAAATAAATGGATAACTTCTGCATAGAAACATAAAAACAGACACACACCATACTACAACTTTCTGAGTATTAGAAAACTAGTACTGAAAGAGGGATTGGGAAAGAGGGAGGGAGTTTAAGAGAAAGAGAGGGAGGAGGAATAAAAATGGGTGAATAAGCTATGCAACTCAAGAAACTTGAAAAACAAGAGCAAATGAAGTTCAAAATCAGTATGAAGAAACTAAGATCAAGAAATAAATAATACTGAGAAAACTTTCTATCCATATGCACAAAGATGAAACTCCATCCTTATCTCCCACATCACAGAAAATATAGTTTTAATCAGAGACCTAAATGTGAGTTGTGAAAGTATGAAACATATAAATGGAAACTAAGTTGGAACTGTTTGAAACATCAGTAAAGGCAGCAGTATTTTTATAAGAACTTGAAAGCATAAGCAACTCTGGTTTTTTAAAGACACATTATGGTTATGCCTTAGTAAAAGTTAACATTCCATTTTAAGGCTAAGAGTGGACCCAAAATGCTGAGTATCCATTCCTACAGCTGTCACTAAGCACTGTGACACTGAGTCAGAACCTTACTTATTCTTCTATGGTAACAGTATCTCCAGTATGTAATGAAGATGTAGAAGTCAGAACCCACCCTTATCTTATCAGACAGTCTCCCCCTTTGATACTTAGGTCAAGAATACCCTGCACAAAACATATTTTTCTCATTGTTCACAATGAATGAAACAATACTTTCTGTGCTTTTAATACATAAATCATGTACACCCACAATTATTCACTACCTTTGGTGAAGAACAAGGACCAGATCTGAGGGATTAAGGTCAAGTGCCATGTCACAAGAGGAACATAAATCTCAGTGAACTTGTTTTCATTATAAAGAGTAACTTTTGTTTTCAAGGTTAAGCAAAAGTCTTTGGTCGAGGTTATGTCCATATTGTAAAAGTCATTCCTACAAGCAACAAAGTGAACATAGAAAATTAGAATGAAAATAAACTAAGAAGATTTGGAACATCAAAGAAAACAACAGAACAAAGCAACATACTGCAGAATGGAAGAGAATATTTAACACATCTTCATTGACAATTCAGAATTTACAAGGGATTGAAAGAACTGACAATGAAAAATATTTTAAAATGCATAAATGCTTTCAACAGAAATTTCTTTAGAAGCAATGTAGGAATTGAGGAGTAAGAAAAGTACATATAAACACTAATTATCATGAAAAATTATAACAGTGTTATATCATTTCACTTAAGTTAGAATGGTTAAAATATTTATGATAAATGGTAGCAGGCAAAATGATAAAGGAAATTCTTGTATTAAGTTATTAGTGGAAATGTAAATTTGAAATGCCTTTGTAAGTGCTCCACTAAAGATTAAAAATAGAAATGCCATGACTCAATTATCTCACTACTATATGAAAATCCAAAGGGAATGAGGTCAGCATTTGAGAGACACTTCTGCATGTCTTATTTATTACAATGTTATTTGCAACAGCCATGCGGTGACCTTGGTGTAAGTGTCCATCGCTGGATAAATGGACGCTGAAATATAATATACAAAGGGACAAAGGATTAGTCATTCAATCAGATTTTATGATAGACACATGGATAGATAATATTTTCTCCAATACTAGTTATTTGACTTATTTATAGTCTGTTTTCATTCATTTCAGTTTGGTTTTCCTTCGTTCATACCTGCATGTTCTCATAGCTGCCTATGAATTGTCACTTCTTCCAAACTGACTACATTCCTTTCGACAAAACTTTAAAATAAGCATTTGCACATGAATCCTCTGTTATGCCAAAAAGGGCTTAAAATTCCTGAATGAATTTCTCTCTTCATCTGTCCTATCTTGAACACCTTTCTATATCATTTCCTCTTGAATGTGGTTATTTTAGAATCACTTTAGCCTGAA
The DNA here is from genome assembly GCF_000622305.1 of Nannospalax galili. Classification (NCBI taxonomy): domain Eukaryota; kingdom Metazoa; phylum Chordata; class Mammalia; order Rodentia; family Spalacidae; genus Nannospalax; species Nannospalax galili. Next base: position 866,990 of record NW_008337804.1, on the reverse strand, counting down.
GATACCTCTGTACTTTGAGTTCCCAGATAATGAACTATAATGTCTTTTTCGCATAAATTTACTTAGTAACATACTTTGTAACAGATGACTCAGCCCATCACAGGTGGCCAACAGATTAGATGGCATTCAAATAAGGCAAATGCTGAGCCATAACTAACAAAGCTGTTTCACTTCCACATCCTGTGAAATAATGCTGCCTGGTCTCCTTGCAGTGTGGAATTCTGTGAATTTTTTCTGCTTGTGAAGGAATCTTCTTTCAAGTGAACTTTTATTAAACATAGTTGTCTAAAGTTTTCCTTTGAGTTTTTTTTTTCTTTTTGCCTTTTTGAGACAGGGTCTCCCTATAGCCCCAGCTGTCCTGGAACTCATTATGTAGACCAAGCTGGCCTTGAACTCACAGATATTTGCCTGCCTCTGCCTCCGGAGTGCTGGGATTAAAGGTGTGCACCACCACACAGGGCTCTTTGAGTGATTTAAGTAGAACATACGATTCTGCTCAAATGATTCCTGGAAACCATCACAGGGCATGATCATCCTCAGGTTCCTATGTGAATCAAAACCCTTTTACTGACATGCCATGAGCTCATTTAAAACTTCTGTAAAAATTTAAAGGGGGTTATGAACTCACATACCTGGAAAAGACAAGAGTAGAAAAGGCTAGGCAGAACCGGATCCAGGAATTCTTCCCTCTCAGTCTCAAAGCAACATCTGTCAGTCTTGGATTTATTCTCAAGTCTCTTCTAATTAAGTGGCAAATACTTCTAACATGTCCATGATGTCATGTTGTCAGCCTAATCATGCAGAAAAAAATGCTCTCCACATTGTTCTAGGAACTATCAAGTACATTTCCTTTGTCCAAGCTTGAGACAATGAGGCTAGAAGTAAGAACATTCTAATAATCAAGCCAGTGTCATATAACGACATTGCATTTGGAAGTTGAACTTTTTCTTATATAAAATGGTAGAAAGCAGGGGTTATTTTACTAAAGGAAAACTGAAGGCAGATTCTTTTGAACTATAGGTTTATCCTCTGCCCTCCAATATCTTTGTATCATATACACTCGCCTTTAGCATTTATCTCATACCACTGTAGCTGCAGTATAGTTTCCAATATACATATGTGAATTTTCTGACCCAGACCATAATCCTTTGCAGGAGACTACATGCATTTCATAGCTAATTTAATACTTAGCACCTAGCCCAATGTTATGGGTCTAGTAAGGTTTCTTTATACAATTGTCAATAACAGGGTTGCAGTAAAGTGTTTTTAGTAGTTACTCAGAGTAGTTTACCCATCCTGTAGATAAAATCTTCAGTAAACATCATGTCATTCAAAACAAGAATCTAAATGAAGAACTGCTGTGCACAGAAATGTGCATATCTCATTAGCTGTATCTCTAGTCTTTTAAAGACCAAAATTTGATTTAGTTGGTAAAGTTGCAAATAAACAGGCAGAAAATAATTGTGACCTTCTGCAACAAAGAAGCATGGTATTTACAAAATCAAAAGTTTTAAAGAAACATATCATCTAATAAACTGGAAATATTGGTGACATTTTATAGCTTAAATGTGAAATGAAAGGGCATTTCATTGACATTCACAGTGTTCTGAAAACAAAGGAGATTACATTCTATAAACTGCATTAAGTAGCTCACCACTATTTTTCCACATTGTTGATTCTCCATGAAGTACCTGGATGGGTCTCACCTGCCTCTTTCAACTCTGCGCCCTGCTCTGTGGCTACTACTTACTATGTCACATTCAAAACAGTCACCTTATCCTTTAACTTGTCTTGATCACCTCTGTGGCTTCTGAAGGCACCTAATAGCTCTGTGTAATTGAGCTCTGCACAGCTGGGATTGAACCTGTGTCTTCTCCCCCTAGATGCTGATGCTCATTAATTCAGTTCAGAGTTCAATACAAACAGGAAGCTCTTACATGCTACTGTTCTCTTCCATTTAACTCCTAAGGAGGATGTGACTTCAGGGAAGTATACTGGACCAGGAAATTCCAGGGACTAAGAGGCTACTATTGTGAAATTAATGATTAAACTGAAAAATAACTGAAGGAATGTGGAAAATATACTGTTGAAGAAGAGGGAGAATGGGACTTTGGAAAACAGGGCAGGATAGTCATTTTTAAATGTTTTCGTAATACAGGTTGTATTGCAGTTATTCTCCATATGTAGTCTGGGGACTCCTGAGTGCTTCAGGATCATCCCATTGAAATTTTAAAGGACACCATGTATTATAGTTTGCCCGAGACCTATGATATGATAATATCTGCTTATTCTAACTTAAACAGCTAATGTAGTAAACATACAGAGATGCACACTATACAAATAAAAGTTTCATGTACTAATATTCAGAAACCATATGTGTATTTCTCAGAGGGTCCTGGACTCAACACATTTCCCTCTGGCTCCCCATGCCACCTGAGCTCCATTCAGCTCTCCTCTTTCTTCCCCAATCCAAACTCCCTCCTCTCTCCCCAGTCCAAGCACCTCTGTTATCCCCACACTCCCCCCATAACACCTGCCTCCCAGCATCCCTCTCTCTCTTGAGTTCCCTCTTCCCTAATACCCATGGTCCATTGCATGTTTCTCCCTCCTCCACTCCTAGTCCTCCATTCCCAATTTCCCCCCTCCCCCCTCCCCCATTAACATCTGTTCCCTACTATTGCCCTCTTTCTCTTTCAGACTCTTTCTTTCTCTTTATCTCCATGTTTTCTTTCCATATTTATGACTCTTGTTGTTACATTATGATATATATTCACATATAAGGGACTGATGCTATAATCTGCAAATGAGTGAGAACACAGTCACTTGTGTTTCTGAGTGTATATTACTTCACTAGTATAACAGTCTCTTGTTCCATTTATACACCTGGGGGCTGTATGACAAGGAGCACAGTGACAGACAAGAGAGACCATCCTTCTTGTGGTACGTCAAAGTAGTCTAAGAGACTCCCAAACTAACACAGGCTATTGCTAGAGCCCTTGGGTAGCTCCTAGAACTCAAAGGTAACACACTACTTCTGAAGACAGGACATATTTTGGACACAGGCCTTGGAGAAAAAGAGCAGGAACTGACCTGGAAGCCTTCTCCCTGAAGAGTAGCTTTCATTATTATGGACGATACTATGAAAGCTGCTAAGAGAGACAATCAATCAGTGATCCAATGTAGCCCTAAAGCCAAATAACCATGATTGACAAATCAAACTACCTCTATTGGCTCAGTAGTGGCACTGTTAACTGGAGAATAATCAACAGCTATCTAATTGGAGTTATAAAGCCCTCTGGATGGGATGGAATTCATGGATGGCACTGCAATTATAGTCCATATGCATGACTGGAGTGGTTATAGATTATAGAGAAAATCCTATCTTTGACATATATGTAGACAAATTTTTTTCCATATGCTGTACATAGATCCTTATATTTACAGACAAGTATAATATATTCCACTTATCAAGAAACTTTCTACAATAGATGAAGGCTACAGAGTTCCACAACTGGTCACACATTAAAAATATATATATGAGAGACACCCACCCTTAGGTGACATATCTACAGTAGAACCTCTGCACCTAAGGCTCATGGAACATAGTGGAACATGAGGAGGAGAGAACATTAATTAATACCTCAATTCTTACTAGTGACGCATACAACACAGTGCAATTCACACTGAAGGCCACAACCAGATAAGTTATAGAGACAAAGAAACTGCAGAGTGGGTATCCGTGTATAGGACTCCTATATTAAACCTCACCCAGCCAAGGCTTAGGGACCCTTGTAGAAAAGGGGGCCGAAAGATTGCAAGAGTCAATGCTGGTCCGTGAATACAGGGAAAAAGATGCTTTCAGACCACTGGAATCTTGAACATGTGAACTCATAGCAATGGTGGCATCCAGCAGAAGACCTATGCCAACTCAATAGGTCAAAGGCCAAGAATGCAGTGAGGGAAATGGGCAGGGGGCTGGCCTTAGCCTGAGAACAGATGGAAACTGATTACTGCTGGGTGAGGGAGAGTAGACAATCCTTAAGATCTCTGGATAAGCTGACTAGACTCCAGTCAGCATACACAAAAAAAAAACATTGTGGCAGAATAAATGAAGTTCAGTGGGGGCAGATTAGGGGGCATATATAGGGGAGGGGAAATATCACCCTGAATGTGCCTTATCTCCTCTGATCTCAGAAGCTAAGCAGGGTCAGGCCTGGCTAGAATTTGAATCCTGTTTCAAAAAACTCTATATTCATGTTGTTTCCATAGTTCTGTCTTTTCCAAAATGTCACATGACCTGTGTAGCCCTTTCAGTGGCATTTTTCACTTGATTATACTCATTTAGGTATCCTCTGTTTTCTTTTTTTTCCCCTGGATTTGTAGTTAATTTTACCAGGGTTTCATTTCCAGCCCCCTGGATGCATCATAGTTAATTTTTTCTGTGCAACCTTGAAGCAAGGCTTTTGTTTGTTTCTGGTCTCTGACAGTTATAATAAAGGTGTTATAAATATGTGTTTGAGGGTTGTGGAATCTGATTTTGACTTCCATCTTGTGTTGCTTTTCTGTTTTTGAGACAGATTCATTCTATGTAGCCTTCACTGGCTTTTTGCTCACTATGTTACCCAGGGTAGCCTGGAACTCATGGCACTCCTCCTGACCCATATTCCTGAATGTGGAGATAACATATGTGAACCAACACAACCAGCTTTGGCACACATCTTTAATTCATTTCATTAAATTCTACAGCATGTGATAACAATCTTATGTTAAAACTGTTTAATTTTACAAGAAACAGCCAAAATGCTTTTTTTTTCTTTTAATGACCATCATATTTTGCATTCCCAAAAGCAAAACAAATTGACTGCTCCTGTTAATAGTATTATGTTTTTGTTTTTGTTTTTTATTAATTAATTAATTAATTAATAGCCATACCTGGCCTGAAATTCTCTTTTAAACCAGGCATCTGCCTTCTGAGGGCTCCTTTTTAACTTTTTGTTTTGTCTTTTTGTTGGTTGGTTTTTTTTTTTTTTGACAGGGTCTCCCTAGTCACAGCCCATATGGAAGTCACAATGTGAACAAGGGTGGCCTCAATCTCACAGAGACCCACCTGCCTCTGCCTCCAGAGAGCTGGGATTAAAGGTGCATGCCACCACTCCAGGCTCCTTTAAGTTCCAGGGAATCTGATGACCTCTTCTGGCCTCTGCAGGCACTGCATGCATGGGTGCCCATACATACATGAAGGCAAAACACATACACATCAAATAACATATATTAAGGTTAAATAAAAAATATAAATCAAAACTGGCTAATGCATGAATTTAGAAATTCTTCCATTTCTTTAAAAATTTCAAATTTAATAGTATAGGCTTCTAAAGTATTCCCTTATAATGTTCTCAGTCTTTTTTGGTCTGTTTTGATGTTTCCCTTTTCACCTCTGGTTTTGTCGATTTGGATTTGCTCTTTCTTTCTTTTGGTTAACTGGTCTAGTGTCTGTCTATCTTGTTTATCTTTTCAATGCTCTTAGATGCATTGATTCTTTGTACTGCCTTCTTTGGTTCTATTTTTAAATAACTATTGGGAATGAAAGTATGTGTGATGTGATTAATCGAAATTATTTCTAGAGACTAAACATCAGAAAGATCAGCAGTATTTTTTAAATCCTTCCTCTATATACATAATACTGGTTCATGTTTAGTGATTCATACCATTAGTAGAGGCTACTACTGGGCTTACTTAGAATGCTCAAACACTATAAATCTACAACCCATGAACAGTATAACAGAAATTGCCTAAATTTCTATTAATCACTGAACTTTCATAACAATATGAACTTGTGAAAATATCTAGGAAATGAGATAATAATCCATCCAGATTCATAGATTGTAATAAGATGGGTATAAAATTAATTAGAGACAGGTGTGATAGCTCAGTGGGGAAAAGGACTTACTGGTAAATAAGGCAACCTCAGCTTGATCGTGGAAACCTATTTAAAGTTATATAGAGAGAGGACTCCACTAAGTTGTCCATTGACCTCCACATTTGTCCCTTGACATTCATGTGCCTACACGCTCATCACACAAATATCTGAATAATCATAAATATAAATAACAATGAAAAAATGTTAAGAATTAAAGAGAAACATGGAAAAGTGATTTTAAAAAGGAAATAACTTAAAATACATAATATGGTATATGCCTTTATAAAATGACAGAAGGAATGGAAGAGGGAGACCATAGTCAAAGCATGTGTATTTTATAAAGTAAATGTTATGTATTTTCTAAAGATGGTTCAAGTATTTTCGAACAGATACGTCTAACTTTATTATCCTGCAAAATCTGTTTTACTATCCTTATTTTATTCTGTATCTCTAAGCTTTACAGTTTTAATGATATAATCCAAAACAAACTGAAAATGTACAGTAGCCACCCCAATACTTATCTTTCTCAACATAAACACACACATAAAAATTGCAAAATAGAATTAAAACCTTGTTTCTTTTTTCCAATGTTTGAAGAAGGAACTCATTTTAACAGAAACTCCTACTGTTCCCTGCCACTGTCATAAGTCAGCCTAAAATAAAACACAGAAAATGGACTAAATTTGGAGGACTTGTTGGCAATTGATTTATTACAAATGGTTGCTAATCCCTAAGAATCAAGCATACGCTAAGTAATAATTGACTTCCAAGCCACCAGATCATTCCATAGAATCAGAAAGTAAAAGGAAAATTTCTCATCAACAAGATTTCTTTCCCATCAGGATAGTATGTTTAGAACACTCTTTGGTTACACTTTTTGTTGTCTCAAACTTTGTCAAGACTTTTAAAGTTTGATGATGCAGTTATATTAGTGGTAGCATTAATTGAAACCAGTGAGGCATTGGTAGAACTAGAATTTCAGTTCCGGCCAAGGTTAGTGTCACAAGCGATGCATTCATTATTAAAAAGCTAGCAAGTTATCAGTTTCACCAGAACCAACAACAGCCTCTCTTCTCAGTATTCTCCCCAATGCCCCTTACTAGCATCTCTTTAGTTTTCTTTTTTCTTTTCTTTTTTTTTTTTTTTTTGGTCTTTATGAGACAGAGTTTGTCTGTAGCCCCACCTGGCCTGGTACTCACTATGTAGTGTAGACCATGCTGACCTGAACTCATAGAGATCCACCTGTCTCCACCTTCCCAAGTGCTGTGATTAAAGACATGCACACCCATATCCAGCTAGCATCTCTTTTCTTAGATAGTTAGAAAAGTATTGTATGAAAAAAATTCTATGAATAAGAGATGAACAGACAATGAAGACTCTAAAATTATATCAATATAGAAAAGAAACTGAAAAGCAACACAGACACACACACACACACACACACACACACACACACACTCATTCAGACACTGTTATAAATCCCTGCTCCCTAGTGGTCTTCACTGCAGCATTGAATAGATGTAGGAAAAACTAACTTATCTGTTCTTCCTGCTGATCTTTCTAAAGTTTAGTCTCTAGAAACAATTTCCATTAATCACACATACTTTCATTCCCAATAGTTATTTAATGAAATTTAGAAAATCAAATCATATATTGTGTTTTGAATATAACATCAGAGTAAATATTTAGCTCAGTGTCAAAGGATAAAGACAAAGCCAGAACTTCTCAGAGACAAATGAGGGTTATCATTACCTCCTTTGTTGTCAAATAAACTTTTAATGTTTAGTCAGGCACAATTATTTTCTGGTAGATAACATTCAGTTGGTCAGTGATTTTCAGTCAAAAACGCCAATGCATTCAAAGTTCCTCAAGTTGAGTTTTATGGAAACTAATGTAACAGATTTTTATTACACAGAAAACAGTGACAGTATGCCCAGGTGTGGCTGAGGCCTCAAGAAACTTTAAAAGGTCAATAATTCTCCCAGGAAACAGATGTAAGAGATCATCAAACTATCATATCTCTTATTAGTAATTCATCTGCAAAATGTGGCCTTGAATCCATTATAAATCATTTTGAAGATATTTCTCTATATGAAAATGCAATTTAAACATTTCTATTCCAGTACTAATTCAATGAGAAGAGTTAGTGTTGAAATATGACTTCTTAAATTTATTATACATTTATGTACAGTGTGTGTTTGTGTGTGTATATGTATGTGCATGTGTATGTTTTTGTGTTGCCTGTGTTCATGTAATGACACACATTTGGAGACAAGAGAACAACCTACAGGACTTTATTTCTTTTCACTACATTGAACCCAGGTATGAACTCAGGTGATCAGTCTTCTCATCAAGCACCTTACCCCCTGAGTTATCTTCCCAGCCCTGAAATAGAAATTCTAAAGTCAAGCTAAGAAGTGTTTCAGAACAAAAGATTATGCATTCTTATTCTACTAAAATGAAGATTTATTGTCGTAGCACTAAAACATCTTTATCTGTGTCTTTAGTCTTTTAACTGGAAACAATAATTAGTTTCCCAAACATCAGTGTTGCTGCCTCTTTCTACTCTGGTCAAGGTAACAGTGTTTGACATGATTTCAGCAGTAAAATCCATGCTTTGCATTTATAGAACAAGAGACAAGAGAGTGAGCCTGCAGCTCAATTTGGATGCTGAGCAATGTTTACTAACATCCTAAGGTTGTTGGTGATGGAATACTTTGTTGACCTACTGTTAATGGCTTGTGTCTCAGCCATTTTTAATGTAAAACAGGATTTTATTATGCATGGAGTTATAATCAAACAATTTACACAGCCAAGCATGAGGTCATAGTAATAACTGAAACACGATATTAGATATGTCATATTCATCTATAATTTCAAAGTGTTTGCACTACACAAGAGTGTACCTTAGAATCAGCTCTATCCTAGATTCAGATATAAGAGTAAGGTTATTTGAAACTTCATATTCTATAACTGATTAGAATGTAAGCCTGTAGGGTTTATTGATCTAAATTAAGCTAAGTGTCCAAGAACAATTCAATTTGAATGTGTTCAACCACAGATTTCCTGGGTTTTTGTTTTGTTTTTGTTTCTTTGTTGTTGCTGCTGTTGTTGCATTTTTCAATCTTTCTTTTGATTCTTTGTAAGGCTTTGACTGGCCTAAATTCACAATCCTTCTGCCTAAGCCTTCTAAGTGCTTTCATTAAAGGCCCTAAGTACCACATCTGGCTCTGAGAATCTTTCTGCGTCCTCTTCTGCAATGATCCCTGAACCTTCAGAGGAGAATTGAGAAAATGATGTCGCATTTAGGCCTGAGCCCTTCCGTCCTTTTTCTTTTCTTTTTCTATACATTGACTATTTGTAGGTTTTTGTATTAATCAACATTTGCTGCAAGACAGAACCTTCTTTGGTGTGAGTTGAGTAATGAATTTGTTTATGGCTATAACAATAACTCGTTGAGTTGGTTTAGTAAATCTCTTTAACCCCATATTCTTGCTATGATAACGGTATTAGGTATGGACTCCTTGGGAAACGGGCCTTAAATCTAATTACAATGTTACTACATTACTCCCATAATATTGGTGCCACTATTGCACCATCAGGAATATCTTGCCAAGTCAATTTCCCTGCAGCTTGCAGGGTTCACAGAAAGGAAAGTGTGTTGTCTAGATACCAAGGGTAGTTGCACATATGAACCCATAGCAGTATGACAGCATGAAAAAGATTTGTGAAAACCAAAGCCAGACAGGGTCTCAATATGGTGTGCATGAGGCCCCAGCACCAGTTGAAAATCTACTGGCTACTGATGATGCTAGCTTAGAAAGAGCAAATTTTCTTTACCCCTGTGGCATCTGGTAGACTGATCAGACTTCAAGGCATGGACCCAAACCCATGAACAATTGTGAGGCACAGATTGGTGTTGATACACAACTAGACTTAAATAATAAATAAATAAATAAAAATAAATAAAAGTAATAAATACTAGTGGATGACCCAAAATCTGGATAGGGGCTAGTGTGGAAGAACTGAGGAGGGAGAGAGATTCAGAATGTGGTCAAAATCGATTGTGTGAAATTTTGGAATGGATAGAAATGATTTTTTAGAAAAGTCTTAAGCTTTCATACCTAGCATAACCACATGTTTCTTTAGCCCTTTAAGTACAGCGTTTGTAAGTGAATATTGGTAAACTTCCACTTATCTGCCTTTATTCGGACCCCTTTGGCCTCCACTGTGGTTTTGACGACAAGTTTTCCTTCATGCTAGTTTTGTTAATATTGCTTTGTTATTCCCTACTTATTCTCATGACCTCTAGGACCAGAGGAAAGTGGCCATTTTCCCCTCATGGCCAGAAGTTCAACCAGATTAACATTTGACATATTAAAAGTCACAAAGGTTGTATTTCCATACATTTTGTTGAGGTCAGGGGAAAGGTTGTATGCTGCTGCAAAAGCAAGTTTGCAGCATGGTTTTCCAGATTGCAACCTTAACATAGTCACTAAAATTATTAAAGCATTTATTGTGTCTATCTGCTATTTCAAGAAGCCCGAAAATCTTGGCTTATTCTAAACTATGAACTCAGATGCTGTACAAAATGAAATGCAGGGCCTCTTATTCAAAAATAGCTAAAAATTTCAAGATAGTGACGTAAAAACAAAAAGTCATGACAGGCACGGTTGTATCGGTTATATGAATAGTGGCCCTTGTGGCCTCTCTACCCTGATTGTAGGAAGAAAGTCCATATATTGGTATTCTAAATTATAGCTATTTGAGACTATTTAAAACAGTCTTTTCTTACTTTGATGAATTATAAAGGAGATAGTCATTAGTAAACAAAAAAAATCAGCTCTTCGGGAACAATTCTGTATACCCCTGAAACCCATACAGAGACATGAAACACATACATCTCAGAATGCCAGCACAGCACTTGACAATAAACTTGAAGGAGAATGAGGTCATTTATCAGCCAGCTTTGGCAAATTGCCTCTTTAAAATTCTTAGTTCCTTAACTGCAATAAATACTCATGTTTCCAATCTGTAGACCTGTGAAAGAGAATTGTAGCCCAGTAGAGGTGATTTCTTATTGAAAGTTGGGTGAACAATAGCTAGCACTACCAGGAAAAGCACTCAGCTGCTGGGATAAATAGTATGATCACCGCCCATTCCAAAAGGATCACCTGATGTTTGGAAGTAGTTGTGTCCATGGGGACTTCAGTTAAATTTAAATCACTTATATTTGGGTAGTCTCCTAGAGTAATTATCACCACAGAAAGATTGACTGTGCTTAATATCTGAAAGAGGGAAAGAAAGTGCTCCTTTGTTCTTCATTGTTTTATATATTTATCTTTCAGGTTATAATTAAATACAGTGGTTATAATAATGCAGGATTTTTATATACACACATGATTTTATGACAGATAAAAAATATGGCAAATTTAAATATAATATTATTTTTATAAAACTTTTATTGACTTTGTTCCCTGACAATTTCATGCATAAAAAACATATAATCTAATTATTATATATCTCCTCTCTAATTTCCCTCTCACCCGTTTTCCTTTCCCTAAACAAAATCCTGTTAATATGGTTAACATCAAGATATAAATATTACTAAGTTGAAATCAAATCCAGGCCAACTATTCTGAGTGGTTAATAAATATAGTAGAATACTATATTAGGCTAAATCAATATTTTTTGTCTTTTTGAGACAGGAAAATGTATTATGTTATGTTCAAGGTATTTATTTTTTCCATATAGTTGATTAATGAATATTTAGTGTTCATATTTGTGTTGGTACCAAGCTTCAATCCACAAAAATAGTATATATGCACTATCATTGAACACGTTGTGGAAATGTTGAGTTGTTAATTATAAAAAGAATAAACAGGTTTCAAAATGCTGGTGACATGTGAGTTCTGTATGGAAAACCAGCAGAATTTGTACATAAAAGAAGTTGCAAGAATGCCCAAGAATAGGGATAGGCTACTAAATGTGTGTGACATGCAGGAATGATATAGGGAATATCAACCACACTGCCACCACCTCTGCTGCAGGATGGGTTATTAAGGATTCTTCATCATGTACTCCTTCCTAATTTCTCATAGCCATAATGATATGATTCATTTCCTATGAAAGAACATTAAGAAATCTAGAGAGAGAAAAAATAAATGTAGTCATCAATCAGCGTATAAAATGGATGGTTAGAGTGAGTATGTGAATTCCCAATTCAACTTACATTGTTTAAGACTGAACTTGTCTTTATCAGATGCCCAAGGGGTAAAGGTCATTTAACATAGAGTAGCAAGCTACAATGAGGCTTTAAATTATTCATTAATCAGCCCATTTAAGATGCATTAAAATGTTCTTTGGCAGTTATGGTTTCATAAATGCTTTCACTCTTACAAAGTCTTATTGTTTCCATTTATTCTCTTTCCAATGCCAATATAAAGCAATATAATGGAACTTCAGGAAGAGTCACTGAAGAATTAGGTCCAGAAATACAAGGAGAGTGCTTGTGGTTGGCTGTGTGCATTTGTTTATTTATACCTAGTTTTTCCAATGCACATTAAGTGAATGGATTTTAAGATCTAAGATATTTGAAATATGTTTTAAAATATTTGAAAATTAATTGCATTCTTTTATTCAAGCATGAATTTTGTGCTTAAATTTTACACTTTATCAGTAAATATCTCCTTATTCAGTTTATTTGTGCTTTATCGATTATAATTAAATCTAATGCTCATGAAATACATGTTTTATATAAAACAAGTACATTACATTTCTCTTCTTTTAAATTTTGAAAAATTTTTATGCTATGTGTATGAGTGTTTGCCTGCATGTATGTACAGACATTGTGTTCATACCTGGTGCCCATAGCAGCTAAAAGAGGTCGTCAGATCCCCTGGAACTAGAGTTGGAGTTGGTTTTGAGCTGCCATGTGGGTCCTCCTTAAGAGTCTCAAGTGTTTTTAGTCACTGAGCATCTTTCAAACCCCTTATTTTTCTTTAATCAGCAATAAATGGCTTGGATTGAATCAGCTATAATTAAATGCAAAATTTGGAGTAAGGAAATTAATTTAGGATTAGAGTTGGATGATGAAAACATTATTGTTATAACAGCAAAAAGCACAATGAGGAGGTATGGACTGAATGTACAGAGAAATATTACAAAAACCACATTTGCTTTATGTTTCCTGAAGACATTGAATTGGAAATATTAAAGGATTGTAATTGAAGGGGATTCTAGCAAATATTTCATAGCATATATGATATGAATGATTAAGTGAATGCATTAATTACAAACAAGTTTCTGATTGCAAGCTCTATATAGGGACTATGGAAACTATACAGGGCTAAGGAGATGCCCTAGTCAGTAAAGTTCTTGGTGTGCAAGCATTAAGGACCTAGGCTCAGATGTCCAGCACCTATAAAACCTAGGCATACCAACAAGAGATTGTAATCCCAGCACTAGCAAGGCAAAGAGAGGTGGATCCTAGAGCCTCACTGTTCAGCCAAATGGGGAGCTCCAGATTTAGTGAGAGACCCTACTTCAAAAAAATACTGAAGAAAATTTAAAAGGAAGGCATTAATATCATCCCTGACCTCCACAAGCAAACACATGAGTGAGTGCGCCCAACCACAGATGCAAGGTCACACGACGGTATACAAAGAACAACGAAGGTATAGCAGGGACTAGGGTATTAGAATGTGTGATGAATCATAGAAAGGAAGATGAGAAGTCTAACTGAGATGACCTGAAGAACATCAATGGATTATTTTGTGAGACAGAGTCTGCAATCAATTCTTAGGATGAATATGTAATAAGTTCTGAAGCTAAGGGCAATCAAATAAGGTAAGAATACCAAAACTGGCAGAATCCTTTTTTTTCCCCAAAATGCATGACTTACTTCAATCCAACAATATTGGGAAAACAATAATTTTTATATTGAAGAATATTTATTCTTACATGGAGAAATGAATAATTGAGGTGATTTACTAATACTGCTTAATTAAATTTTCATGTGTTCCGTTTAGTATAATCATGTCTTGTACCATCATTTTGTAAGATGAAGGTAGATTACTATTCTCTAACCTGTGTTCTGGCTTTGGTCCAAATCTGAGAACCAACTTTTAGCTGAAATTGAGAAGGGATTTGGATGAATTTATAGTGCTTAACTTTGAGTAGATGTAAAGAACAGAACTTAATTTTAAGCCACCCACAACCAATATACATGCTTCCATAACCTATTAGGAGGCAAGGAAGAATGAGATGATCATGTAATACATGATTATGACCCTTGAATAGATCTTTCCTGGCTCTTTGAGAACTGCCAGAAAAGTTTTGACTAAATGTTTGAATCTATAAATTGAAAGAGACAAATCCAATTAGAGAAGACTGCTGGAAAATGTGCTGACAAGCAGAAATCACACAATGTACAGGTTCAAAATTTCAGTTCATCATTTTAGAGTTACACAGATTGCATTTTGTCTTCAAGCCTGAATCACTTTTATATGACAGTGGTGATAGTGCCTTCCCATGTGCCTGACAGAGATGCTGAAAAATAAAATGTGAAATCCTCTGGTATATGAAAAACCTGTTCTATTTAATTCTGTGGAACATAAATATGATTAAAGTTGTGAAAATCAAGGCAAATGTTTTTTCCATATTTCAACATCCCATTTTGAGGCTCAATATTTTGGTGACTCTGCTTAAAAGTTTTGTATGTAGAACAATATGCCGAGAAGCTCTATGCTCTCATTAAAAACTACCCAGAAACTTGTTGAATTAACCTCAGAAAAGTTCTGCAAAATAATAAAAGGTCTATGGTAATTAATTAAATGTTTAATGAAGGAAAATCCATTTTCAAAATGATCAAAACTTTTATATTATATTTATTTTTCTCTACTTCACATGTATTGGAATGCCCATGTTCAGAAAACACTATTCATAGCATGTAAGCATTGATATAACCTGGCGAGGCTTGAATGTGTCTCCCAGAGTTCATGTGTTGGAAACTTCATTGCTGTTGTGACATGGTTAGGAGTAGGGGCTAACAGAATGTGTTTAACATGAAGGTTTCACCATCAGGAGTGGATTACAGTCACTTGTAAAGGGCTTGAGTTTGTATGTTCAGAGCCTTACTATCTCTCTGTGATAGTCAGTCTTATGTTGCCATGACAAAATGCCTCCAGTAATGAATTAAAAGGAAAAATGATTTATTTGCAGTCCTACTTGCAGTCTATAGTTTCAGTCTATGGTCATCTATCTCTATTGCTATGAGCACTAGGCACAACTGAAGAATCACAGCAAAACAACAAGGCAAAGGAAAATTGTGCACTTATGGTGGCTGTGGAAGAAGAATCAACAGCCATGCCTCAAGTGACTTACTTCATTCTCCTTTCTTCCATCTCTGGAAAATGCAAAGAAATGTTATCTCTCTCAGTGTATTAATCCATTCATTACATCAAAACTCTCCTAATGAATCATTTCCCAAATCCCACATTTCATATTTTATTGGCATGAAACTTTAAGCACATAATTATTTTTGGAGAGGGCAGAATTTCAAACCTAAACTATGAGTCATTGCTTCATTCTCTCTCTGAGCATCTACCGTGGATGACAAAGCAAGAAAGTCCTCCCTCACTAGATAGTGGCCCATTGACATTATTCTTTCCAGTTTCTAGAACAGTGGTTCAGTAAACCTCTAATGCTGTATATTCTGTTTTGGAGTTGGTTTGTAACCAACTCCAAGTTACATCAGTGAATGATGGGACAATCAAAATATGTTCTACAGTTATACTGGAATATAACTTAAGTTTACAAAGGTATCAGGACTTAAGTGTAAGATTTCAGACTGGAGCTTCCCTCTGTGTAAAATGGTTAATGACAGAGTTTGAGTATGGAAAAATAAGTAAATACCAGGCTTTACTTCAAAGAGAAAATAGAAGAAAAGCTTTGGAAATTCATCAAGTAAGTAGAAAATGGTAGAAGAAAAAGTATGTAGAAGACAGGAGATGTAAACATGACATCTACTGTGCAGTTACTCAGTGAGGAAAGAGGAAACAGAAAGAACTTCCCAAAGGTAAGCCAGATGAAATTCACACATTTCTACCCTAGGTGCAAACCCACAAGGCACAAACTTCAAATCCAGTTGTGTGTTTGAATGAAACACTAATTCCTCTGTTCAATAGGTCAGGAGTGAAGAGAACCCTCTTTTTATCACACTATAGGGTTCAGGAAGCAGTAGGGAGGTCCAATTTAAGAGATAATATGTTGTTAAAAATGGAACTAACTCAAGTTGACAGGCTGAGATTAGGGAACATCTAATGGTAAGGAAGCCTCAATTGGACCTGCCGGAGATCTTGAATAAAGGAAGGCTCAGAGAAGCAGCTGTGTATAGCAGAAGAGCTGGAGGAGGCTAGAGATCCTGGAGGCTGGTTTGTAGCTCAGGCAGGGAAGTACATAGGAGAGAGATAGCCCTGTCCACCCTTAGGAACAGATCTTATCTAAAGAAGAAATAACCTGGATTTGATAGCTCTGAGCTGAGGCCAGGCAATGCATCAGATTCTGGAGCCCAGTATCTGTTGTTTATTGCTGCAGAGCCCAGAAAATCTGAAATCCCAGGAATATATAAGAAATTCCCTACAGAATAATAAAATAGGGTGGCTAACATGTAGAACATCTTGAAAGTAGAAGTTAGGTCCTCTACGTGTACACATCTCTGACCTCTGGTTGCTTCCTACACTCCTAATGCACACTGAAGACACATTTCCAGCTGAAACATCCATCTCAAGAAATGTGACCAGGGAAAGAGGAGGTTGGATCTGGAGAGAGCATATCTGCACAGTGAAGCTAAGATGGACATCAGAGGCCCAAGATACAAAAAGAACACTGTCAGTCTAAAGAAAGTTTTTGAAAACATCAGAAAACAGATTCTCTGACAGCATAAAATAGATGCAAAAAAGGTGTGGAAGCTCAGCTGGGAAGCCCAGGTATACGTTGCACATAACTGGCATTTTCAAAAATCATGAGGACCGAGAAAGATACAGCTCTGTTTTACGGTTTTGGGTTAATGTGATTCTTTGTGCCTTTTATTAACATTTTGCTTCATGCTTAGCCAAATTTTTGCTTTACTGTGTTTCCTTCTTTTATGTTTATTAATTATTCTAATTCATATATCATATAATTATATTCATATAATTTTAATTATGCACTAACTAGGATTATGTGCACTATATATTTTTTCTTTAGTTTTATTGTTTTTTTTGCCCCTTGCTTTCTTTCCCCCATTCCTATATACAGCTTGATATTTAGTACTATTTACATTTTACATTATTGTATTTAAAAATATGTTTTTATTCTTTGATCCTCTTAAATTTATTTAATTTTGTTTATGATGGAATATCTTTTGTAATTTTTTTTTCATTTTTAATATTTTCTAGTTGCTCTTTTTCCCTTCCACAGCATGTCATGCTTCATGTCTATTTTTCTTTCTCCTTTTATCTACTCTTATAGAGTTTCATGCTGTTGGTGGTTTTACACATTTGTTTCCTCATCCATCAGTGGTTCTTTAGGCGGAGACCTCAAAAGAAGGATACTAAAAATAATATAGTCCTGTCCCCCAAACCAGAAGACTTATCCAAGGGATTATTGATCAGCTTTAAGGGAATGACACTGGATAGGCTGACCAAGCCC
This sequence comes from Nannospalax galili, assembly GCF_000622305.1. Lineage (NCBI taxonomy): Eukaryota > Metazoa > Chordata > Mammalia > Rodentia > Spalacidae > Nannospalax > Nannospalax galili. The sequence continues at coordinate 849,382 of NW_008337804.1, read as the reverse complement.
CAGTGGATGAACTGATACTGAGGGACATCTGGGGACACAAAGTTGATCCAATATGCCTTAACAAATATGATAGAATACATGAAATCTGGTAGGGGGCAATGGGAGAGGGGTCCAGAGGGGAGGTAGTCTAAATAAAATCAAGATGTATTGTATAAAATGGACAAACATTCAATAAAATATATATGTTGAAAAAATACAAAGCAAAGAAACAATATTAAAAGTTTTAAGAGGAAAAAAATGCCAACTCAGCTACAAAGGAAGAAGCATCAAGTCTCTTTTTAACAGCCTGAAAATTCAAGGAAGCAGAGAGTGATACATTTCAGCATTGATTTTGTCTTTTTTTTTTTTTTTCGGATCTGAGGACCGAACCCAGGGCTTTGCACTTGCTAGGAAAGCACTCTACCACTGAGTTAAATCCCCAACCCACATTTCAGCATTGAAAGTAAATAACTGACAGCCATGACTGCTATATCCAGCAAAGCTCTTTTTAGAATTTTTTTATTGAATTTTGTGTATTTCATACAGAACAGCTCAAACAATCTTAACCATCTTTATACCCCCCATCCCCACTGTCACCCTCCCATATCCTATCCCCCCACTCGAGCCCATAACTTGGTCATCCCTGTTAAGGGCCACCGGGGACTCTATATAGGCTGACTAAACTTAGCAGACAGACTTGTACTGGGAAATGTCTGGGGACACTGACAATTCAGCAAAGCTCTTTCAAAGCTTATGGATAGGGGCTGTAGAGATGACTCAACAATTAAGAGCACTGACTACTCTTGCAGAGGACCCGGGTTCAGTTTCAGCCACCCAGTGGTGGCTAACAACTGTCCACAACTCCAGGTATGAAGGACTTAACATCCTCTCCTGGTCTCACAGCCATTGCACTACACAGGGACACTTACACAGGTGCAGGGAAAACAGTCATATACATAAAAATACAGCAAACAAATAAAAAAAATTACTGGAAAATAAGGGTATCCAAAAGCAAGCCCCAATTAAAGCACTTCATGACCACCAAGTGAATACTAGAGAGTATACCTATATGAATACTGTACACAGAGTAAAAAGAAAGGTATTCCCATTCACAACAACAAATTTCATGAGAAGCATAGCTGAATGTGAGTAACAGGAAGAAATACAGTAAACCAACAGACCGCTGATACTTACAAGGGAATGTATTATTTACTTGCGTTATTGCTGTGACAAAAATATCCAATAAAAGCAACTTATAGAAGGAAAGGTTTAGGTTTTTTTTTTTTTTTTTGGCTCACAGTCCCAAGGTACAGTCCATCACGACAGGTAAGTCAGGGTGGTGGAAGGAGCTTGAGGCAGCTGATCAAACTGCATCTAACAAAAGAAGCAGAGAAAGATAAATGTTGATGTGCAGCTTTTTTCTGCTCTTTATTAGTACAGGACACAACTGTGGCAAAGTATCACCCACACTGAGGATATGTTCTTGTACATCAGTTAACCCAGTCTAGAAACTCTCTCAGGTGTGCTTAGAGGCTCCTTTTGATGGTGATTTGAAATTTCATCAAGTTGATAATCAAGATTAACCATCACAATAGAAAATAAGAACACAAACCAGAAAAGTGATAAAAAATTATAGGAATTAGTAAGTCTCTCTTAATAATAAAAGTATATAGTCTCAAACTACTCACACACACACACACACACACACACACACACACACACACAAAGATCAGTTGGATTGGAGAGATGGCTCAGTGGTAAAAATAATGGAATGCTCTTGCAGAAGCCCCAAGTTCTTTTCCCAGAACCCACGTGGCAGCTAAGAACCATCCTTAACTTCAGTTCCAGGGGAATTCCAAGCCCTCTTCTGACCTTTGCAGCGTTGCACGACATGGGTGCACACACCTACATGCAGGCAATAGACTTGTGCACATAAAATAAAAATAAATAAAATATATTTTTAAAATAAGATCAATCTAAATGTCTGTTGTTTCCAAGAAACAAATCTTTTTAGTAAAGATACACACAGACTCAGGATCAAAGACAGAAAACAATCATCAAATTATTGGAAACTGAAAACATGGTGACATAGCTGTTTTAATAGCTGATAGGGTAGAGTTCAAAAGAACTTAGGAGAGTCAAAGATCACCACATATTAATAAAGGGAAGAATTCATTGAGAAGGTATAACAATTGTAAATATATATATTGTGATTCTCAATTTCATAAAACTAACAGTAGTGAACTAGAAAAAGTTCATTTAGTTCTTAGTACAATAATAGTGATTAGTTTCAGTGCATCCTTCTTACCTCAATGTAGATATCCAAAACTAAAAATCTCTAAAGAAACCTAGGAGCTCAACATCTCCATAGATCACCTGGATTTAGCACCTAGTTACAGACTACTCCACACCAAAACAGAAGTTAATTCTTTCAGGAGGCTATGGAATGTTATAGTCCACAAATCAAGTCTTTCCAGATGCAAAATAATTTAAATATTCTATTGTGTCTTATTAGGTCATAGTGTAGAAATCAATAGCAAGAAAAACTTTGGAAACTACACTAGTACATGACTGAACAACACATTTTTTTTTAAAAAAAAATGTGTTTTAGAATCAAATGAAAATGAAAATACAATGTGCCAATACCTTCATCATTAAGCTAGGATATTTCTAAGGGTAAAGTTTGTAGTTATGAGTGCTTACATTAAAATTAAGAAATCTGTGGCTGGAGAGATGGCTCAGGAGTTAAGTTCACAGTCTGCTCTTGCAGAGCCACCTAGTGGCTAACAACCACTCAGAACACCAACTCCAGAGGAATCTGATACCATCTTCTGACCTCTGTGGGCATTGCACTCGACATGGGTGCACTTATATACATGCAGGTAAAAAATATTCATGCACATAAAATAAAATAAAAATAATAAAGAAATAGAGTTTTAAAAAAAATCTGAAATAATCCTAATATACACCTAAAGGTTCTAGGAACGCAAGAACAATGCAAGCCCCAAAGTAGGTGATGTCAGTAACTAATAAAGAGCAGAACAGAATTAAGTGAAAGGGATACTAAGAGAAAAATACATAGAAACAACCAAAGAATAAATAAATAGTATTGACAAACTCAAAGCTGAACCATTCAAAAGAAAGAAAAGATACAAATTCATAAATTTTGAGAGAAAATAAAAGCCAGTAGTTTACAACACATTCCACTGAAGTCCTGAGAATCATTAAGAAATACTTTTAATACATTTAGTCCTCGTTAACTTTAACTGGCATCTTGACACAGTCTAGAGTCACCCAATAAGTGATTTCACAGATCAAATTGACATGTAGGCATGTCTGAGAGAGATTTTCTTGATTATTAATTTATGTAAGGGGACCCAGCTAAAAACTTGGTGGCATCATTCCCTGAATAATATTATCTGGCTTTAAGAAAGCTAGCTAAGCATGACACTACAAGTGAGCCATCAATCTGTGTTCATCTATGGCTTCTGCTGTACTTCCTTGGCAATGGGCGAGTTCCCTGTTTGTGAATAATGCTTTCTGATGAGAAGCATCCCTACATTCAGGTTCCTTCATTCGGTCTCCTGCCTTAAGTTCTATCAGTGGTGGACTATGATCTCCAAATGCAAGATTAAATAAACTGTTTCTGTCCTAAGGTGCTTTGATCATAGTGTTTTATCACAGCAACAGAGAGTAAGAGGTAAAAAATACATATATTTTTTTAAAATTCTAGAAAGTATAGAAGAAATTCTTGGCTACACATATCTTACCAAAATTAGATCAGGAATGTATAAACCACTTAAATGTAATAGTAATCACTTATGTAGCAGTATTAATGAAAATTCTTTCATTACAAGAATGCCAATGACTAAGAAGATTCACTGCCAAATTCTGCCAAACCTTTAAGGACATCTTACCAATGATTCTCAATCTGTTCTGTAAAACAGAAAGAGAGCAATAGCAAATCACTAATGTTTAATCATTATTAAACTTACATCAAAACCACACAAAGAAATGGAAATGAAAGAAAATTATGGATAAAGTTTATTTGATGGACATAGATTTAAAATTCTCAATTAAATTCTTGGAAATCATTTTCAAGAACACATTAGGAAGATTATATACCAATGACTGGATTTTTTTCTTATTCGAGTCATTGCAATTGTTTCAATATTAGCAAATTCAGCACATATATAGACATAGAACAGAAATCAGATGAGTATATCACAAATGCAAAAAACCCTTCAGTTAAATTTAGTATCCTTCCTTGCTAAATCAGAAGAAACTTAAGCGATAGAGAACATACCTCAGCAAAAGAAGGGCTCTATATGACAAGCCTATAGCCAACATTATACTAAATGTGGAGGACTGAGAATATTTCTTCTAAAATCTGAAACGAGACATGGGTACTCACTTCTTCCCATCTTAGTAAATGGTGTTCTCAAAAGCTTAGAAAGAGTGATAACATCTGGGGAAAAATAGAATACATATAGGAAATTAAGTCAAGTGTTCTTTATTTGAAAATGAAAAGATAATTGTTTTAGACCCTAAAAGGCTTCACCAGGAACTTTTCGACCTGATGAACAGTAGCAGCAAAGTAGCAGAATATAAAATTATCATATAAATCTAGTAGTTTTCTTACATATACCAGAGAACACTCAGAAAAATCAATCAGAGGGAAATCCCATTCTCAATAGTTTCAAAAAATATTCAAGAATAAACCTAATTGAAGGAGTTAGAAGACCTCTACAAGGAAAACTTTAATATGTTCAAAGATGAAATTGAAAGAGACAGTAGAAGATAGAAAGAACTTCTATGTTCACTAACAAGCAGAATTAATATTGTAATTATGGCCATACTACCAAAAGCAATCTACAAATTCAATGTACCTATAACCAAATCCTGAGAACACTATTCATGGAACTAGAAAAAAAAAATCTCATAATTTTTATGGAAGCAGAAATGACCCAGAAAGACAAAGAAATCCTTAGCAGAAAGGGAAATCTGGGACTCACAGTAACTAAGTACATTGACAGTAGTAAGCACACCATGATACTGAAGCAAAAACTAGTATATAGACCAATGAAATTGAAGAGATGACTATTATCAAAGCCACACAGTTAGCCATTGAATTTCTGACCAGCAGTGAAGAACATACATGGGAGCTTAAAGACAGCTGCTTTAACTAAAGGTTTAGAGAAAGCTGGATTTACTCAAGTAAAATGAAACTAAAGTCACATTTCTCATCCTGTATAAAAATATCAATTCAAAATGGATCAAAAATCTTGTGATTCCTGAAACTTTGAAACTGCTTGGGAAAGACACTTCAAGTCATCAGGCAAGATTTCTGAGAAAGGCTCAAATAGCATAGTGAATAATATCAAGAATGGATAAATGGGATTACATGGAATCAAAACTTTCTGTGCAGCCAAGAGTACAATCCTTAGAGTGAAGAGACAAGATAGTCAATAGAATGTGACAAAAATTTTGCTGACTACACATCGTACCTACGATATTTAAAAGGTGACATAAATATAAACATTCCAGTTGTTCAATCAATAAATGGAGTGATGAATACACTGTTCTCAAAAAGAGAAATATAGAAAGTCAAAAAATATTTGAAAATATTAGAAAAAATGTTTAACATTCTTAGACCAAAGGAAATACAAATTTGAACTACTTTTAGAGTTTGTTTTAACCCAGTCAGAAAGGTTATTATCAAGAAACCAAATAAGAATGAGTGATGGTGAGCATGAATGCAGTTACTGTTCTCCTGCTACTGAGGATTTGAAATCAACATGGACGTTCTTCAAAACCTGAATATAGAACTACCATAGGACCCAGATATACTATTCCTGGATATATACTTGAAGGACTCAGAGTCCACATACTACAGAGATACTTGCACATCTATGTTTATTCCATTACTATTCACAATAATCAGGAAATATAGCCAGTCTAGATGTATATCAACAGATAAATGAGTAAAAACTGTGGTATATATTCAAATGATAGTTTATGCAGCCATGAAGAAAAAATGAAATGATATTTGCTGCATAATGGATGCAACTGTAAATTAATGTGCCATGCAAAGTAAATCTGACTTATAGAAAAAAGTATCTTATTCTCTCCTATACAGAACCTAGATTTAAATTTTCATATAAGTGTGCGTGTGTGTGTGTGTGTGTGTGTGTGTTGTGTTTATATCACCAAAATAGAGAGCAGATCATGATAAGGGCAGAAAAGTTCTAAAAGAAAAGGGAAATAGGAGAAGGGAGGATAATGGAATATGTGCAAAAAGAAATAGAACTTGGGACTAATATTGGGGAGAAAGAGAAACATCTGGAAACAGAAAGTGAACATGAGAGAGGACATTGTGGAAGGGAACAGATTAGAAGCAATGGCACATGTGCATGTTGGTGCTATAGTGAAATCATTACATATACACATAAAATAAAAATAAAATGTTAAAAGAATTGCCTACAGGATGTTGAATATTTACATGCCCGTGTTCATGGCCGTACTATTTCTATCATTATTTTGTGAACTAACCTAAAGATTTATTTATTTATTTATTTATTTATTTATTTATTTAATTTTTATTTTTTATATGTATGATTATAGTGCCTTCATGTATGTAAGTGCAAAGCCCACAGATGTCAGAAGATGGCATCACTTTACCCTAGAACTGGAGTTAAGGATGGTTGTCAGCTGCCGTGTGAGTGCTGGGAACTGGACTAGGTCCTCTATGAGAGCAGTCAGCACTCTTGACCACTAAGTCATCTCTCCATCCCCAGGTATTATTTTTTAATGAATAAACAAGAAAATTACATTTACATAAATGCTACAACATTCATAAAACATCAACATAATATCCTATGTATAATACTCCAGGCCTAGTATGCTAGATGATGTATAGTTCTACTATTATAATGGCCAAAAATGGTCAAAGTCAGAGAAATGAAATAGAGGTTTCTAGAAGTTTCAGAAAGGTTGGATTGAAGATTTTTCTTTAATGGCTACAAAGTTTCAGTCTGCAATGAAACATAAGTTCCAAAGATGGATATTAGAAAAGAAATTTGCATGAGAAAATGAATGAACTTAACACTACTGAATTGCTATCTAAAATAACTAAAATAATAAATTTTCAGATAAGGATTTTTATTATAAGTAAAAACTATTTTCCCTAGTGTACTTCTTTCCTTAAAGTTCTAGTGCTCCATTACACAATAACACACCTTTACTCAAGTGGCCTTATTTATGATCAGATAAAAATTAGGTATCAATCATATGACTTTACTCAGTAGGTACATCATTTTTACTGAAAGGGAGTTGAGCATTGCTATTACATGTGGATATGTGAATGATATAAAGAGGTGTAAAAAGGTAACTTTCATTGTGATTTTATTGCAATCGGGTGTATTTTTGTCTCTTGAAAAATATTTTATTTATTATTTTTATTTTATTTATTTGAGTGTTATGCTTGCATGTAGGTAAGTGCACCCATGTTGTGCAATGCTCCCCAGAGGACAGAAGAGGCTGTCAGATTCCCTGGAAGTGGAGTTATCGACAGTTGTGAGCTGCCTTGTGGGTGCTGCAATTCGAAACAGGGTCTTCTGCAAGAACAGTCAGGGTTCTTAATCACTGAGCCATCTTTCCAGCCCTAAGTACATTTTTTTTTTATGTTGAAAATGGGATTTGAATGTTACTCTTTAACTTTACACACTAATCACTGGGTTTTCAAGCTGAAGAACTCAATTCATTCCCGTCTAAATTTAACCTGGAAATATTATTTTATTCAAAAGCCTGAAATAATTAACCTTTTACTTATTTTCAAATTGTAGGTATTTTTCTTAAAAATTGAAATTAAATTTTTGTTTGGTTGTTTGTTTGTTTTTTAAATTTAGAAGCATTTCATAACAGCTTTAACATATTCAGTAACACATTCCAGAGCAAGGATACATCTCTTTCAAAGGTGGCTGTAAATTTTTAGGTTCACAGATGAATTAATACAGTCATACAATAATGAACTCAGTAAAAGCCCTATAGGACATAAAATTGGATGAATTTTTCCCTTTAAAGAAGATCTCCATTTCATTTTAAGATATGTTGTTTTCTCCATTTTTTTTCAATAATTTTTTTGTTTCAATTAGAAGAAGCATTTCATTACAACAGCATTAAACTATTCAATAACATTTTTCTGAGCTAGGGTACATCTCTTTCAAAATTGGCTGTACATTTTTAGGTTTACAGATGAATTATTACGCTTATATAATCTTTAACTCCTTATAAACTCTATAAGACATAAAATTAAATGAGGTTCCAAGGTTTAAAAAAGATCTCGACTTCGTTGTCAAAACACACAGTTTCATGAAGAAAAATTCATTCCAAGGCTATTGACATTGAGACGTTTTCACATGCATTTCTAATCTCTATATACATGACTATTACTGGTCACAGTCGCCCACATTCTGATCTCCTCGGCATCTGAGCATGAATACAAACACGTAGGATAGACAGCCTTCCTCTCCCACTACAGCCTCCATACTCTGCCATCCCTCCCACTGTCCACTGTGCTGTCAGCAACCCATCCATTCCCCCCTATCTGCACTTCTGGTAAATCTAGTCAGCCAGAGGTCCACGATCCAGGAGGATCAGCTGTTCCTCATCCACAGCAATCTATTGTCAATATTCCTTTGGATAGAATTGGGGTCTGCTGTTCATTTTTCCAGTAGTATCTTGGAACTGTCTGTAAGAGCCTTTATCCATCCTGTCCAACAACTCGACTGAAGGTATCGCCTATCTGGCCTTGTTGTTTGTTGAGTAACTTTTAGTTATGTATATGTATGCTCTTATGATATTATGATGGCCCCTTTAATCTTTGGTTATACTTCCCTTTTGGGTGTTTAAGGACATACAATTGGACCAGATAAACTGATTTGTTTTTACTCTTGAGGTCGTTAGAGGATTTGTTCCTCAGGAGTCCCATGGGGTTGGGAGGAGCCCCTGGCTCCTTTCTTTTACCAGCTCCATCCATGTGAGAATAAGTCAAAGGTCCTGCTCGACCATTGCTGGCTACTCTTGGAAGCATGGAGGAAATGATTCCTACGTGTTGACCCTCCTCTTTATAGACTGGACACTGGCTCAAGTCCATCTGGTGGGGTCTCCTCAGCTTTGCGAGATGCTCATAGTCCCTGGGAACTAATCGACCTAGGAGGGCAAGGAGCAAAAAGTGTCCTTTGAATCCCTCTGACCCAATTAGTATAGATCTCAAGGTATGTCTGTTAAACATCCAAGAAGGTTAGTTCCACCATTCTGGCATTTTTAACTACTGCGTGTCCTGCAGATAAATCTAGTGTAATGACCGGTTGGTGTCAAATAAACCTTATCTAGAGATATATTTCTTGATGTTAAGTATAATTTGTCTGTAGATTGTAGGAATAATATGGTTTCCTCTGGTTTTCGTGACTAGCTAGGCATTGTTTCTCTCTTGTATCGTCTGCCCCCTCTATCATGGTTTTCCCACTTAAGCCGCCCCCACTTCCCCCCCTTTCTTCCTTACTAATACCCTTGCTCCTATGATCCTACCTCTGTTGAGTTTCTTCTTTCTCCTTATCCCCTAGGTTCCTCATATACCCTTCCCTCCCCCCTCCCTTAAACTAACCCATTTTTATCCATATCTCCCTTATTAAGGCCTGTTACCTACTATTCTTCTCCTTCAGGTTATTTCTTTTCTTTTACCTCACTGTTTCCTTACCCTTGTCCTGGTTCCTGCAGTGATGTCTCTTTGCATTCTTAGTTATCAAAGTCTGATCCTAGGATCCACATATGAGGGAGAACATATGGCAATTTTTTTTTTCTGAGTCTGTGTTACTTCACCTAGTATAACAGTTTCTAATTCCATCCATTTATCTGCAAATTTCATTATTTAATCTTACTTTACTGCTGATTAAAACTTCATTGTGCAAATGTACCATAATTTTGTTAGCTGCTCATCAGTTGAGGTACACTTAGGTTTGGCTATAGACTTTCGTAGGTTAATTTTGTAACCTGCCACTTTACTGAATGTATTAATAATTTGAGCTCTTCTTTTCCAATTATTACTCCTTTAATTTCCTTCTCTTGTCTTATTGCTCTTGCAAGAGTTTCAAGTACTATGTTAAAGAGAAGTGGGGATAGCGGGCAGCCTTGTCTGGTTCCTGATTTCAATGGGAATGCTTCCAGTTTTTCTCCATTTATAATGATGTTGGCTGTGGGTTTGTTATATATGGCTTTAATTATGTTGAGGTATGTTCCCTTCAGTCCACTTCCCTCTAGGAATTTAAACATAAAAGCATGTTGAATTTGTCAAAGGCCTTCCTCTCCATCTATTGAGATGACCATGTGGTTCTTGTCGTTGAGCCC